>NW_012119354.1:87531-89200 GCF_000951035.1 Colobus angolensis palliatus | reverse complement strand
GGGAGCACATTGAAGCCCAAGGTGAAAAAGGAAATATCCTCAGATAAAAACTTGAAAAAAGTTTCCCGAGAAACTCCTATGTGATGTGTGAATTCAACTTACAGAGTTAAGCCTTTCTTTCCATTGAGCAGTTTTGTTTCTCTGTTTTTGTAGAATCTGACATGGGATATTTGGGAGTGCACTGAAGCCTTTGGTGAAAAATGTAATGTCATTTGATAAAAACTGGAGAGATACTTCTGTAAAAGCTGCTTTGTGATGTATGTATTCCTCTCACAGACCTTTCATTGTGTTGAACAGTGTGGAAAGACTCTGTAAAATCAACAAAGGGATAATTGAAAGCACATTGAATTCTAATGTGATGAAGGAAATATGTTCAGATAAATACTATAAAGAAGTTCTCTGAGAAACTAATTTATGATGAATGCATTCATCTCATAGCCTTAAAGCTTTCTTTATGTTGCGCTTTTTGGAAGCACTGTCTTTGAAATATATGTGAATGGACTTTTGGAGGCACATTGAGGCCTACAGTGAAGAAGGAAATATCTTCAGATGACAACTGGAAATAGGCTCTCTGAGAAACTGCTTTGTTATATGCACATTCATCTCATAGAGTTAAACATCTCTTTTGATTGAGCAGTTTGGAATCACTGTTTTTGGTGCAGTATGAGAAGGAATATTTGGGAGCGCATTGAAGCCTATGATGAAAAAGGAACTATCCTCAGATAAAAACTAGAAACAAGCTTTCCAAGAAACTGCTTTTGTGATGTGTGAATTCATCTCACAGAGCTAAAAATTTGTTTACACTGAGCAGTTTGGTAGCACTGTTTTTGTGGAATTTGCAATGGGATATTCAGGAACTCATTGAGGACTATGCTTAAAAAGGAAATATCTTCAGATTAAAACTGGAGAGAAGCTTTCTGGAAAACTCCATTGTGATGTGTGCATTCATCTCATGGAGTTAAACCTTTCTATTGATTGAGGAGTTTGGAATCACTTTTTTTGTGGAATCTGAGAAAGGATATTTTGGAGCACTTCAAAGCCAATGATAAAAAAGGAAATATCCTCATATAAAAACTACAAACAAGCTCTCTGAGAAACTGCTTTGTGATGTGTGAATTCATCTCACAGAGTTAAACCTTTCTTTTCATTGAAGTTTGATAACACTGTTATTGAGGAATCTGCTGTGGGGTATGCAGGAGCATATTGAGGCCCACGATGAAAAAGGAAATATCCTGAGATAAAAACTGGAGAGAACTTTTCTGAGAAGCTGCTTTGTGACGTGTGCATTCCTGTCACTGAGTCATACCTTTCTTTTCATTGAACAGTGTGGGAAGACGGTAAGTGTAAACTCTACAAAAGGATACTAGGTAGTGTATTGAAGCCTAAGGTGATGAAAGAATTATCTTCAGATAAAAACTGGAGGTAAGCTTTCTATGGAATTGTTTTGTGAAATGTGCATTCCTCCCACAGAATTCTACCTTTATTTTCATTGAGCAGTGTAGAAACCCTCTTTGTGGAAAACCTACAAAGTGATATTTCTAAGTGCATTGAAGCATAAGGTGAAGAAGGAAGTACCTTCAGATAAAAACTAGAAAGAAGCTTTCTGAGAAACTGCTTTGTGATGTGTGCCCTCATCTCACAGAGTTAAACCTTTCTTTACTTTGCACAG
>NW_012119354.1:86039-86681 GCF_000951035.1 Colobus angolensis palliatus | reverse complement strand
TTAAACCTTTCTTTACTTTGCACAGTTTGCAAACACTATCTTTCACGAATCTATTAAGGGACATTCTGAGGTTCATTCAGGCCTACGTTGAACAGAGAAATATCTTCAGAGGAAAACTGGAAAAAAGCTTTCTGACAAACTGCTTTGTGTTGTGCATATTCATCTGGATAGAAGCTTTTCTGAGACACAGTTTTGTGAGATGTGCATTTCTCTCACAGATTTATACCTTTATTTTCATTGAGAAGTGTGTAACACAGTTTTTCTACAATCTACAAAGGGATCTTTCAGAGTGCATTGAAGTTTAAGGTGACAAATGAAATATCATCAAATAAAAATTAGAAAGAAGCTTTATGAGAAACTGCTTAGAGATGTGTGTGTTCACCTCACAAAATCAAACCACTCTTTACATTGCACTGTTTGGAAACTCTGTCATTGACGAATCTGCAAATGGATATTTGGGGGTGCATTGAGGTCAATGGTGTACAAGGAAGTATCTTCAGTTGAATACTAGAAGGAAGCTTTCTGAGAAACTGCTTTGTGATGTGTGCATTAATCTCATAGAGTTAAAAGTTTCCTTTCATAGAGCCATTTAGAATCTCTGTTTCTATGGAAACTCAGAAGGGATATTTGGGGATGCCTTGA
>NW_012119354.1:83520-85989 GCF_000951035.1 Colobus angolensis palliatus | reverse complement strand
AAGTTTCCTTTCATAGAGCCATTTAGAATCTCTGTTTCTATGGAAACTCAGAAGGGATATTTGGGGATGCCTTGAAGCCTATGTTGAAAAGAGAACTATCCTCAGATAAAAACTAGAAAGAAGCATTCATGCTGAATGTGTGTATTCATCTCCCAGAATTAAACCTCACCTTACATTGCGCAGTTTGGAAATGCTGTCTTTGAACAACTAGAGAGAAACTTTCTGAGAAACTGTTTTGTGATGTGTGCATTCATCTCAAAGAGTTTAACATTTCTTTTGATTGAGGAGTCTAATATCACTGATTTTGTGGAATCTGAGAAGAGGTATTTGGGAGCACATTGAAGCCTATGATAAAAAAGGAAATATTCTGAGATAAAGACTTGAAAGAAGCTTTCTGATAAACTGCTTTCTGATGTGAGAATTCTGCTGACAGAGTTAAATGTTTCTTCTCATTGAGCAGTTTGGAATCACTGTTTTTGTGGAATCTAAGAAGGGATATTTGGGAGCACAATGAAGTTTGTGGTGAAAATGAAATATCCTCAGTTAAAAATAGAACGAAGCTTTCTGAAAAACTGGTTTGTGATGTGTCCATTAATCTCACAGTGTGATTGAGCAGTTTGGAATCACTGTTTTTGCAGAATCTGAGAAGGGATATTTGGGAGTGCATTGAAGCCTATGGTGAATAAGGAAGTATCCTCAGATAAAAACTAGAAAGAAGCTTTCTGAGAAACTGCTTTGTGACCTATGAATTCATCTCACAGTGTTAAACCTTTCTTTTCTTTGAGCAGTTTGGTAGCAGTGTTTTCATGGAATCTGAAAAGGGATATTCAGGAGCGCATTGAGGCCAATGGTTAAAAAGAAACTATCATCAGAAAAAAACTAGAGAGAAATTTTCTGAGAAACTGCTTTGTGATGTGTGCTTTCACCTCACAGAGTTAAACAGTGCATTGCATTCAGCAGTTTTGGTAACATGGTTGTTGTCCAATCTGTGAATGGACGTTTTGTTGCTCTGTAAAGTCAATGGCAAAAATGCAAACATCCCAGGATAAGAAGTGGAGGGAAGTTATCTGACAAAACCACTTGTGATTTGTACCTTCACCTCACAGAGTTAAACATTTTTTTTTCATTCAGCACTTTGTAAATAGTGCTTGCTGTGGTACTCAGAGTAAATATTTGGTAGCGTGTTCAGTCCAACCTTGAAGAAGGAAACATCTTCATATATAAATTAGAAAGAAGCTTTGTGAGAAACTGCTTCATGATGTGTGCATTCAACTCACAGACTTAAACCTTTCTTTGGATTCAGAAGTTTGGAAATACTATTTTTGTCCATTCTGCGAATAGATATTTGGGAGAATTTTGAGGCCAATGGTGAAAAAGTGAATATCACAGGATAAAAACTAGAAGAAATTTATCTGACAAAAGGACCTGTGATGTGTGCATTCATCTCACAGAGTTTATCCTGACATTTCATTCCACAGTTTGAAAACACTGTTTTCTTAGAATCTGAGAAGGGATACTCAGTAGCCCTTAGAGATCTCCTGTGAAAAAGTAAATGTGTTCAGATAAATAGAAGAAAGAAGCTTTCTGAGAAACTGCTTTGTGATGTGTGCATTCACCTCACAGAGTTAAATGATTCTCTGTATTCAACAGTTTGTAAACACTTTTTTTTAAAATCTGCAAAGAGATATTCAGTAGCACATTGAGGACTTCTGTGAAAAAGAAAATGTCTTCAGATAAATAGCAGAATGAAGCTTTCTGAGAAACTGCTTTGTGATGTGTACATTCACCTCACAGAGTTAAACATTTCTGTATATTCAGCAGTTTGGAACATTGTTTTTGTCCATTCTGTGAATGGACTTTTGGCAGATCTTTGAGGTCAAAGGCAAAAAAAGGAATGTCCCAGGACAAAACTGGAAGAAATTTATCTGACAAATTGACTTGTGATTTGTGCATTCATCTCACAAAGTGAAAGATTTATTTTCGTTCCACAGTTTGGAAACTGTGTTTTCTTCTATTCTGTGAAGAGATATTTGGTAGTGCTTTGAGACCTCTGTTGAAAACGGAAGTATCTTGTGAGAAAAACTGGGAAAGAGTTTTCAGAGAAACTGCTTTGTGATGTGTGCATTCATCTCACAGATATAAACCTTTCCTTGGATTCAGCAGTGTGGAAAGATGTTTCCTTCTTTTCTGTGAATGGATATTTGCTAGCTCGGAGTCAAGTGAATATCCCACGATAAAAACTACAAAGAAGATATCTGAGAAACCACTTTGTGATGTCAGCATTCACCTTGCAGAGTTAAACCTTTCCCCTCAATCAGCAATTTGGAAACACTGTTTGTAGTGTCTGTGAAGGTATATTTGGGAGCACAATGAGGCCAAAGGTGTAAAAGGAAACATCTTCAGATGAAAACTAGAAAGATTCTTTCTGAAAAACTGCTTTGTGTTGTGTGCATTCACCTCACAGAGTTA
>NW_012119354.1:78509-83095 GCF_000951035.1 Colobus angolensis palliatus | reverse complement strand
TGTCTGTGAAGGTATATTTGGGAGCACATTGAGGCCAAAGGTGTAAAAGGAAACATCTTCAGATGAAAACTAGAAAGATTCTTTCTGAGAAACTGCTTTGTGTTGTGTGCATTCACCTCACAGAGTTACACCTCTCTTTAGATGCAGAAGTTTGGGAACAAGGTATTTGTCCATTCTGTGAAAGGACATTTGGGAGCTCATTGAAGCCAATGGCGAGATAACGAATAACTTGGGACAAACAATAGAAGAAAGTTATCTGACAAACCAAACTGTGATTTGTGCATTCCTCGCAGAGGTACATATTTCTTTTCATTCAGCAGTTTGGAAACACTGTTTTCTTACATTCTGTGAAGAGATACTGTGTAGTTCATTGTGATCTCCTGAGAAAACAAAATGTCTTCAGATAAATTGTAGAAAGAAGCTTTCTGATAAACTGCTTTGTGGTTTGTGCATTCACCTCACAGAGGTAAACGTTACATTGTATTCAGCACTTTTGGTAACAGTGTTGTCCAATCTGTGAATGGAAGTTTTGGTGCTCTTTGAGGCCTATGGCGAAAAGTGAATATCCCAGGATAAAAACTAGAAGGAAGATATCTCACAAACCGACTTGTTATTTGTACATTCATCTCACAGAGTTAAACATTTCTTTTCATTCAGCAGTTTGGAAACAGTGCTTTCTAGGATTTTCAGAAGACATATTTGGTAGTGCTTTCAGGCCTTCAGTGAAAAAGGAAATAACTTCAGATAAAAACTAGAAAGAAGCTTTCTGAGAAACTACTTCATAATGTGTGCACTCATCTCACAGAGTTAAAACTGTCCTTGATTCAGCAGTTTGAGAACACTGTTTTGTCTGACAAACCGACCTTTGATGTGTGCATTCATCTCACAGAGTTCAACCTGTCTTTTCATTGATCAGTTTGGAAACACTTTTCTTAGTATCTGCGAAGAGATACTCAGTAGCTCTTTGAGGCCTTTTGTGAAAAAGGAAATGTCTTCAGATAGATAGTAGAAAGAAGCTTTCTGAGAAACTACTTTGTGATGCGTGTGTTCATCTCACTGAGTTATACATTTCTTTGTATTCAGCAGTTTGGTAACACTCTCTTTGTCCATTCTACAAATGGATATTTGGGAGATCTTTGAGATCAGTGGTGCAAAAGTGAATATCCCAGGACAAAATTAGAAGGAAGTTATCTGACAAATCGACTTGTGATTTGTGCATTCATCCGACAGAGTTAAAGATTTCTTTTCACTCCACAGTTTCAAAACAGTGTTTTCTTGTATTCTGCAAAGAGATATTTGGTAGCACTTTGAGGACCATGGTGAAAATGGAAATATCTTGTGAGAAAAACTAGAGACAAACTATCTGAGAAACTGTTTTGTGACGTGTTCATTCATCTCACAGAGTTAAACCTTTCCTTGGATTCAGCAGCGCAATAACACTTTTTGTTTATTCTGCAAATGTACATTTGGTAGCCCTTTGAGGTCAAGGGCAGAAAAATGAATATCCCAAGATATAAATTAGGAAGAAATATATGGGAGACCGCTTTGTGATGTAGGCATTCATCTCACAGATTCAAACCTTTCTTTTCATTCAGCAGTTTGGAAACAGTGCTTTCTGGGATTCTTAGAGGAAATATTTGGTGGCGCTTTCAGGCATATGGTGAAAAAGGAACTATCTTTAGATAAAAACAAGAAAGAACCTTTCTGAGTAACTGTTTCATTCATCTCACAGAGTTAAACATTTCTTTGGATTCAGAAGTTTGCAATCACTGTTTTTGTCCATTTGCAGAATGGACATTTCGGAGATTTTTGTGGCCAATGACAAAAAAGGGAATATCTCAGGATAAAAACTTGAAGGAGGTAATCTGACAAACCGACCTCTGATGTGTGCATTCATTCGCAGAGTTCAACCTGTCTTCCCATTCAGCAGTTTGGAAACACTGTTTTCTCAGAAGCTGCAAAGAGATATTCTGTAGTGCTTTGAGGCCTCCAGTGAAAAAGGAAATGCATTCAGATAAATAGCTGAAAGAAACTTTCTGGGAAACTGCTTTGTGATGTGTGCGTTCACCTTACAGAGCTAAACAATTCTCTGTGTTCAGCAGTTTGGTAACATTGTTTTTGTCCATTTTGCGAATGGACATTTGGGAGATCTTGTGTGCCTTCATCTCACAGAGCTAAACCTTTCTTTGGATTCAGCAGTGCAGAAACACTGTTTACATTTACTCTGCAAATGGACATTTTGTAACTCTTTGAGGCTAAGGGTGACAAAGTGAATATCCCAGGATAAAAGCTAGAAAGAAGATATCTGAGAAGCCACTTTGTGATGTAGACATTCATCTCACAGAATTAAACGCTTCTTTGGATTCAGCAGTTTGGGAACACTGTTTTTGTCCATTCTGCAAATGGACGTTTGGGAGATCTTTTAGGCCAATGGCAAAAAAGCGAATATCCCAGGACAAAAACTAGAAGGTAGTTACCTGACAAACCAACTTGTGATTTGTGCATTCATCTGACAGAGTTAAAGATTTCTTTTCATTCTACCATTTGGAAACATTATTTTTGTGTATTCAGCAAAGAGATATTTGGAAGCACTTTGAAGCCCATGGTGAAAATAGAAATATCTTGTGAGAGAAATTGGGGAGAATACTTCTGAGAAACAGTTTTCTGATGTGTGTATTCATCTCACAGATTTAAACCTTTCTTTACATTGTGTACTTTGGAAACTCTCTCTTTGAACAAATCGCAAAAGGACATTTTGGAGTGCATTGAGGCCTATGGTGAACAAGGAAATACCTTCAGATGTAAACTGGAAAGAAGATTTCTGAGAAACAGCTTTGGGATGTGTGCATTCATCTCATAGAGTTAACATTTCTTTAAATTGAGCAATTTGAAATCAGTGATTTTGTGGTATCTGAGAAAAGATATTTGGGAGCTCATAGAAGCCTATGGTGAAAAGGGACATATCCTCAGATAACAACTGGAAAGGAGCTTTCCTAGAAACTGATGTGTGATGTGTGAATTCATCTGACAGAGTTAAATGCTTCCTCTCATTGAGCAGTTTGGTAACTTTGAGAAATCTTCAAAGGGATATTTGGGAGCACATTGAGGCCTATGATGGAAAAGGAAATATCTTCAGCTTAAAACAGGAGAGAAGCTTTCTGCAAAGCTTCCTTGTGATGTGTTCATTCCCCTCACAGAGTTCTACCTTTCTTTTCATTGAGAAGTGTGGAAAGAGTGTGTGTGTAAAATCTACAAAGTGAGATTTTCTAGTGTTTTGATGCATAAGGTGAAGAAGGAAGTATCTTGAGATAAAAACCAGAAAGAAGTTTTCTGAGAAATTGAATTGTGATGTTTAACTTTAACTTGCAAAGGGTTAATTTACTGCATTCATCTCAATTAGTTAAACCTTTCTTTTGATTGTGCAATTTGGAATCACTCATTTTGTGGAATCTGAGAAGAGATATGTGGAGTGCATTGAAGCCTATGGTGAAAAAGAAACATCCTCATATAAAAACTGTAAAGGATTTTCCGAGAAACTCCTTTGTGATGTGTGAATTCATCCACAGAGTTAAACCTTTCTTTTCATTGAGCAGTTTGGTAACACTGTTTTGTGGAATCTGCAATGGGATATTCAGTAGTGCATTGAGGCCTACATTGAAAAACAAAATATCCTCAGAGTACACAAGAAGTACTAGCAAACTGCTCCATGAAAGAGTGATGTAACTCTGTGAGATGAATTCACACATCACAAAGCAGTTTCTCAGAAAGCTTCTTTCTTGTTTTCAGCTGAGGCTATTTCCTTTGTAAACACAGATCTCAAGGTGCTCCTGTATATCTCATTGCAGATTCCGCAAAAAAAAGTGTTAGCAAACTTCTCAATTAAAGCAACAGTGTAACTCTGTGAGATGAATCACACATCACAAAGCAGTTTCTCTGAAGGCTTCTCTCCAGTTGTTATCTGACGATATTGCATTCTTTGCCATAGGACTCAATGCCCTCGGAATATCCCATGACAAGTTCCATGAGAAAACAAGAAATAAACTTTCTGAGAAACTGCTTTGTGATATATGTATTCATCTCACAGAGTTACACCACTCTTTCATGGAGCTGCTTGCTAGCACTTCTTGTGGAATGTAAGAAGGGATATTTTGAATCACTTTGAAGCCTATGTTGAAAAAGGAAATATCCTGAGATAAAAACTGCCGGGAAGTTTTCTGCAAAACTGCTTAGTGTTCTGTAAATTAATCTCACAGAGTTACACCTTTGTTTTGATGGAGCCTTTTGACACCACTGTTTTCCAAAATCCGAAAAGGGATAGTTTGGATCACATTGAAGCCTACGGTGAACAAGGAAATATACTAAGATAAAAACTAGAAAGAAGCTTTCTGAGAAACTACATTGTGATTTGTGAATTCATCTCACACAGTTGAACCTTTCTTTTCATTGAACAGTTTGCTAACACTGTTTTTGTGGATTCTGCAATGGTATATTCGGGAGCGCATTGAGGCCTGTGGTGAAAAATGAAATATCCTCAGATAAAAACTGGACAGAAGCCTTCTGAGAAACTGCTTCATGATGTGTGAATT
>NW_012119354.1:77845-78459 GCF_000951035.1 Colobus angolensis palliatus | reverse complement strand
ATAAAAACTGGACAGAAGCCTTCTGAGAAACTGCTTCATGATGTGTGAATTCATCTCACAGAGTTACACCTTGCTTTTCATTGAGCAGTTCACTAGCACTCTTTTCGTGGAAACCACAATGGGATATTCAGGAGTGCATTGAGGCCTATGGAGAAAAAGGAAATATCCTCAGATAAAAACGGCAGAGAAGTCTTCTGAGAAACTGCTTAGTGATGTGTGAATTCATCTCACAGAGTTACAAGTTTGTTTTGATGGAGAAGTTTGATGGCACTGTTTTGCAGAATCAGAGAAGGGGTATTTTGGATCGTGTTGAGGCCTATGGTGAAAAAGGAAATATCCTCAGATTATAACTGCAGAGAACTGTTCTGACTAACTGCTTTTGGATGCCTGCATTCATCTCATAGAGTTAAAACTTTCTGTTGAAGGAACAGTTTGACATCAATGTTTTTGCAGAATCTGAGAAGGGTTATTTTAGATTACAGTGAACCCTATGGTGGCAAAGGAAATATCATCAGATTACAACTAGAAAGAAGATTTCTAAGAATCTGCTTTGTTATGTGTGAATTCATCTCACAGAGTTACACCATTCTTTCCATGGAGCAGTTAGGTACCAC
>NW_012119354.1:77315-77795 GCF_000951035.1 Colobus angolensis palliatus | reverse complement strand
AAAGAAGATTTCTAAGAATCTGCTTTGTTATGTGTGAATTCATCTCACAGAGTTACACCATTCTTTCCATGGAGCAGTTAGGTACCACTGTTTTCAGTGAATCTGAGAAGGGACATTTTGCATCACATTGAAGCCTACAGTGACAAAGGAAATATCATCAGATAAATACTAGAAAGAAGCTTTCTGAGAAACTGCTTTGTGATGTGTGAATTTATATCACAAATTTACGTCTTTGTTTTCATTGAGAAGTTTGCTTAGATTGTTTTCGTGGAATCTGCAATGGGATATTTGGGAGCATATTGAGGCCTATGATGTAAAAGGAAATATCCTAAGATAAAAACTAGAAAGAAGGTTTCTGAGAAACTGCTTTGTGATGAGTGAATTCATCCCACAAAGTTACAGCATTCTTTTCATGGGGAAGTTTGGTAGCACTGCTTTTGAGGAATCTGAGAATGTATATTTTGGATCGTCTTGAGGCCT
>NW_012119354.1:76119-77009 GCF_000951035.1 Colobus angolensis palliatus | reverse complement strand
TTCAAACTAGAAAGAAGCTTTCTGAGAAACTGCTTTGTGATGTGTGAATTCATCTCACAGAATTACACCTTTGTTTTTGTTGGGCAGCTTGCTAACAGTGTTTTCATGGAATCTGCACTAGGATACTTCAGAGCGCCTTGAGGCCTATGGTGAAAAAGGAAATATCCTCAGATAAAAACTGCCAAAAACTCTTCTGAGAAACTGCTTTGTGATGTGTGCATTCATCTCATAGAGTTAAACTTTTTGGTTTTGTAGGATCCATTTGGCATCAAAGTTTTTGTGGAAACTGAGACGGGATATTTTGGATCACACCAAAGCCTACAGTGACAAAGGAATTATCCCCAGATTACAACTAGAAAGAAACTTTCTGCGAAACTTCTTTCTGATGTATGAATTCATCTCACAGAGTTACACCGTTCTTTTCATTGAGTAGTTTGCTACCACTCTTTTCGTGGAATCCACAATGGGATATTGGGGGGGCACATTGAGTCCTATGGTGAAAAAGGAAATATCTTTAGATAAGAAGTGAAGGCTTCTGAGAAACTACTTTGTGATGTCTCCATTCATTTCGCAAAGTTACACCTATCTTTTGAAGGAGAAATTTGGCATTAAAGTTTTTGTGGACTCTGAGAAGGATCACATTTTGGATCACATTAAAGCCTACAGTGACAAAGGAAATATTCCCAGATTACAACTGGAAGAAAACTTTCTGAGAAACTGCTTTGTGATGTGTGAATTCATCACACAGAGTTACACCATTCTTTTCATGGTGCAGTTTGGTAGCTCTGTTTTTGGGGAACCTGAGAAGGGATAATTTGGATTACATTGAAGCCTATGGTGACAAAGGAAATATCTTCAGACAAAGACCAAAAATTAGCTTTCTGAGAAAC
>NW_012119354.1:74984-76069 GCF_000951035.1 Colobus angolensis palliatus | reverse complement strand
AACCTGAGAAGGGATAATTTGGATTACATTGAAGCCTATGGTGACAAAGGAAATATCTTCAGACAAAGACCAAAAATTAGCTTTCTGAGAAACTGCGTTGTCATGTGTGAATTCAACTCACAAAGTTACAACTTTCTTTTCATCGAGCAGTTTGCTAACACTGTTTTCATGGAATCTGCAATGGGATATTAAGGAGCACGTTTAGGCCTATGGTGAGAAAGAAAACATCCTCAGATAAAAACTGCAGAGAATCCTTCTGAGAAACTCTTTTGTGATGTGTGCATTCATCTCATAGAGTTAAATTTTTCTGTTGAAGGAACAGTTTTGCATCAACGTGTTGTGGAATCTGAGAGGGGATATTTTGGATCTCATTAAAGCATATGGTTACAAAGGAAATATTCTCAGATTACTACTACAGAGAAGGTTTTGGAGAAACTGCTTTGTGATATATGAATTCATCTCACAAAGTTACACCTTTCTTTTCATTGAACAGTTTTCTAACATTGTTCTCATCTGCAATGGGATATGTGGGAGCCCATTGAGTCACACGGTGAAATGGAAATATCCTCAGATGAAAATTAGAAAGAAGCTTTCTGAGAAACTGCTTTGTGATCTGTCAATTCATTTCACAGAGTTACACATTTGTTTTCATTGAGCAGTTTGCAAACACTGTTTTCGTGGAATCTACAATGGGATATTTGGGGTCACATTGAGGCCTAAGTTGAATAAGGAAATATCCTCAGATAAAAACTAGAAAGAAGCGTTCTGAGAAACTGCTTTGTGATGTGTGAATTCATCTCACAGAGTTACACCATTCTCTTCATTGAGCAGCTTGGTAGCTCTGCCTTTGTGGAATCTGAGAAGGCATATTTTGGATTGCATTGAAGCTTTGGTGACAAATTAAATAACCTCATATTAAAACTTGAAAGAAGCATTCTAATAAACTGCTTTGTGATGTGGCAATTCATCTCACAGAGTTACACCTTTCTTGTCATTGAACAGTTTGCTAACACTGTTTTCGCAGAATCTGCAATGTGATATTTGGGAGCACATTGAGGTTTTTGGTGAAAAAGGAAATATCCTCA
>NW_012119354.1:72683-73117 GCF_000951035.1 Colobus angolensis palliatus | reverse complement strand
GAGAAACTGCTTTGTGATATGTGAATTCATCTCACAGAGTTACACCTTTGTTTTCATTGAGCAGTTTGCTAACACTCTTTTCGTGCAATCTGCAATGGGATATTCGGGAGCGCATTGAGGCCCATAGTGAAAAAAGAAATATCATCAGATAAAAACTGGGGAGAAGCCTCCTGAGAAACTGCTTTGTGATGTGTGAATTCATCTCACAGAGTTACACTGTTCATTACATTGAGCAGCTTGCTAACACTGTTATTGTGCAATCTGCAATGGGATAATCAGGAGTTCATTGAGGTCTAGGGTGAAAAAGGAAATATTCTCCGATAAAAACTGGAAAGAAGCCTTCTGAGAAAATGCTTTGTGGTGTGTGAATTAATATCACAGAGTTACACCTTTATTTTCATTAAACAGTTTGCTAACCTGGCTCTCAGGGAATC
>NW_012119354.1:67614-71851 GCF_000951035.1 Colobus angolensis palliatus | reverse complement strand
GAAATATCCTCAGATAAAAACTAGAAAAATATTTTCTGAAAAACTGCTATGTAATGTGTGAATTCGTTTCACAGAGTTACACCATTCTTTTCATGGAGCAGTTTGATAGCACCGTTTTTGTGGAATCTGAGAAGGGATATTTTGGATCACCTTGAAGTCTATGGTGGCAAAGTAAATATCCTCAGATAAAAACTAGAAATGGCCTTTCCGAGAAACTGCTTTGTGATGTGTGAATTCATCTCAAAGAATTAAATGTTTCTTCTCATTTAACAGTTTAGTAACACTGTTTTTGTGGAAACTGCAAAGGGATATTTGGGAGCGCATTGAGGCCTATCATGAAACAGGAAATATGTTCAGATAAATAATTGAGAGCAGCTTTCTGACAAGCTGCTTTCCAATGTGTACATTCCACTCACAGCGTTATACCTCCCTTTTCATTGAGCAGTGTGGAAACACTGTTTCTGTAAAATCTATAAACAGATATTTCAGAGAGCCTTGAAGCCTGTGGTGAAAAGGGAAATATCTTCAGTAAAAAGAAGAAAGAAATTTCCCTAGAAACTGTTTTGTGATGTGTGCATCCATCTCACAGAATTAAACCTTTCTTTACATTGCCCACTTCTGAAACTCTGCCTTTGAACAAATTCCAAAGGGATATTTGGGAGTGCTTTGAAGCCTAAGGGGAAACATTAAGTATCCTCAGATAAAACTAGAAAGAAGATTTCTGAAATTCTGCTTTGTGAAGTGTGCATTTCTCTCACTGAGTTATACCTTTCTTTTCTTTGAACACTGTGGAAACACTGTTTGTGTAAAATCTACAAAGGGATGTTTTGGAGTGCACTGAAGCCCAAAGTGAAGAAGTAAGTATCTTCAGATAAAAACTAGAAAGACACTTTCAGAGGAACTGCTTTGTCATGTGTGCACTCACCTTGCAGACTTAAACCTTTCCTTATATTGCACAGTTCTGAATCACTGTCTGTGACGAATACATGAAGAAACATTTGGGGGTGAATTGAGGCCTTGGTGAACAAGGAAATATCTTCAGATGAAAACTGGAAAGAAGCTTTCAGAGAAACTGTTCTCTGATGTGTGTTTTCATCTCATAGAGTTCTTTCTTTTTATTGAGCAGTTTGGAATCACTGTTTTTGTGGAATCTGAGAAGGGATATTTTGGAGTGCATTGAAGCCTATGGTGAAAAAGAAAATATCCTCACAGAAAAACAAGAAAGAAGCTTTCTGAGAAACTGCTTTGTGATGTTTAAATTCATCTCACAGAGTTAAACTTTTCTTTTCATTAAGCAGTTTGGTAACACTGTTTTTGAGGAATTTGCAATAGGATATTCGGGAGTGGATTGAACCCTATGATGAAAAAGAAAATATCCTCAGATAAAAAGTAGAAAGAAGCTTTCCAAGAAACTCCTTTATGATGTTTGAATTCATCTCAAAGTGTTAAAATGTTCTTTTAATTAAGCAGTTTGGTTACATCGCTTTTGTGGAATCTGCAGTGGGATATTCAGGAGTGGATTGAGGACTATGGTGAAAAAGAAGATACTCTCAGATAAAAACTAGAAAGAAGCTTTCCAAGAAACTACTTTGTGATGCGTGCAGTCAACTCACAGGGTTAAAACTTTCTTTGGATAGAGGAGTTTGGAATTACTGTTTTTCTGGAATATAAGAAGTGATATTGTGGAGCACATTGAAGCCTATGGTGAAAAAGGAAATATCCTCAGATAAAAACTAGAAGGAAATTTCCCAAGAAACTGCTTGTGATGTATGAATTCATCTCACAGAGTTAAACATTTCATTTAATTGAGCAGTTTTCTAACACTGTTTTGTGCAATATGCAAATGGATATTAGGGAACGCATTGAGTTGATGGTGAAAAACGAAATATCTTCAGAAAAAACTGGAGAAAAGCATTCTGAGAAACTGCTTTGTGATGTGTACATTCCACTCATTCCACTCACAGAGTTAAACCTCTCTTTTCATTGAGCAGTGTGGGAACAATGTTTGTGAAAAATCTAAAAAGAGATATTTTGGAGCACCTTGAAGCCAGTGGTGATAAGAGAAATATCCTCAGATGAAAACTAGAAAGAAGCTTTCCAAAAAACTGTTTTGTGAGGCGTGAATTCATCTCACAGGGTTAAATCCTTCCTTTCCTTAAATTGCACACTTTAAAAACTCTGTCATTGAACAAATCACGAAGGGACTCTAGGGGCAAATTGAGGACTATGAGGAACAGGGAAATATATTCAGATGAAAACCGGAAAGAAATTTTCTGTGAAACCGCTTTGTGATGTACACATTCTTCTCATAGTGTTAAACTTTTTCTGGATTGTAATCCAAATTTATTTGTATTACACATTTATTTTGTGTAATCTGGGAATAGATACTTGAGGGAGTATTGATGCCTAAGATGGAAAAGTAAATATCATCAGATGAAAACCAGAAAGAAGCATTCTGGGAAATTGCTTTTTGATGTGCGAATTCATATCACAGAGTTAAACATTTCTTATCATTGAGCAGTTTGGTAACACTGTTTTTGTGGAAGCTGCAAAGGAATATTCGGTAGCGCATTGATTCCTATGGTGAAAAAGGCAATATCTTCCAATAAAAACTGGAGAGAAGCTTTCTGAAAAACTGCTTTGTGATGTGTGCCTTCCACGTACAGAGTAATGCCTCCCTTTTCATTAAGCAGTATGTAAACACTGTCTGTGTAAAATCTACAAAGGTGTATATCAGAGTGCCTTGAAACCTGTGGTGAAAAGGAAAATATCCTCAGATAAAAACTAGAAAGAAGCTTTCCGAGAAATTGCCTTGTAATGTGTACATTCCTCTCAAAGGATTAAACCTCACTTTACATTGCACACTTTGGAAACTGTCTTTGAGAAACTCGTGAAGGGACATTTGGGGACACATTGAGGCCTATGCCGAAAAAGGAGATATGTTCAGATGATAACTGGAAATAAGCTTTCTGAGAAACTGCATTGTAATGTGTGCATTCATCTCATAGAGTTAAAGCACTTATTTTCAATGAGCAGTTTGAAATCAGTGATTTTGTGGAAACTGAGAAGGGACATTTGGGAGGACATTGAAGCCTATGGTGAAAAAGGAAATATCCACAGACAAAAACGGGAGAGAAGATTTCTGAGAAACTGCTTTTTGAATTATGCATTCGTCTCACAGAGTAATATCTTTCTTTTCATTGATCAGTGTGGAAACACTGTTTGTGTAAAATCTAAAAAGGGATATTTTGGAGTGCATTGAAGCCTAAGGTGAAGAAAGAAGTATCTTCAGATAAAAAGTAGAAAGAAGCTTTCTGAGAAACTGCTTTGTGATGTGTGCATTCATCTCACAGAGTTAAACCTCGATTTACATAGCAGTTTGGGAACACTGTATTTGATGAATCCATGAAGCAACATTTGGGGGCACATTGAGGCATACCGTGAAGAAGGAAACCTCTTCGGATAGCAACTGGATAGAAGCTCTCTGCGAAATTGCTTTGTGATGTGTGCATTCATCTCATAGAGTAAAACGTTTCTTTTGATTGAGCAGTGGTGAATCACTGTTTTTGTGGAATCTGAGAAGGGGTACTCAGGAACACATTGAAGTCTATGGTGAAAAAGGAAATATTCTCAGATAAAAACCAGAAAGAACTTTTCCTAGAGACAGCTTTACAATGTGTGAATTCATCTCCCAGAGTTAAACCTTTCTTTTCATTGAGCAGTTTTGTAACACTGTTTTTGTGGAATCTGCAAAAGGATATTTCGGAGGGCTTTGAGGCCTATGGTGAAAAATGAAATATCATAAGATGAAAAACTGGAGAGAAGCTTTCTGAGAAACTGCAGTGTGATGTACACATTCCACTCACAGAGTTATATCTCACTTTTCATTGAGCAGTATGGAAACACAGTCTGTGTAAAATCTACAAAGGGATATTTCAGAGTGTCTTGATGCCTGTAGTGAAAAGAGAAATATCCTCAGATAATAAGCAGAAAAAAGCATTCCAAGAAACTGCTTTGTGATGTGTGAATTCATCTTACAGAGTTAAACTTTTCCTTATATTGCACATATTGGAAACTCAGTATTTGGACAAATCACTAAGGGTTGTTGTGGGTGCATTTAGGCCTATGGTGAACAAGGAAATATGTTCAGAGGAAAACTGAATAAAATACCTAGGAATCCAACCTACAAGGGATGAGAAGCACCTCTTCACGGAGAACTACAAATCACTGCTCAGTG
>NW_012119354.1:63580-66395 GCF_000951035.1 Colobus angolensis palliatus | reverse complement strand
TGTGGCACATATACACCATGGAATACTATGCAGCCATAAAAAAGGATGAGTTCGTGTTCTTTGTAGGGACATGGATGCAGCTGAAAACCATCATTCTCAGCAAACTATCACAAGAACAGATAACCAAACACCACCTGTTGTCACTCATAGGTGGGAATTAAACAAGACATCTCTTGGACATGGGAAGGGGAACGTCACACACTGGAGACTATTTTGGGGAGCAGAGAGAGAGGAGGGATAGCATTAGGAGATAAATCTAATGTAAATGATGAGTTGATGGGTGCAGCACACCAACATGGCACATGTATACATATGTAAAAAACCTGCAGGTTGTGCACATGTACCCTAGAACTTAAAGTACTATTAAAAAAATGGAGATAAGCTTTCAATGAAATTGCTTTGTAAAGTGTGCATTCTTCTCACAGAGTTGTACCTTTCTTTTAATTGAGCAGTGTAGAAACACTCTTTTTGTAAAATCTACAAAGTGATATTTCCAATTGCATTGAAGCATAAGGTGAAGTAGGAAGTACATTCCGATAAAAACTGGAAAGAAATTTTTCTGAGAAACTGCTTTGTGATGTGTCCATTCATCTCACACAGTGAAACCTTCCTTTACATTGTGCAATTTGCAAACACTATCTTCCAGGAATCCACAAACAGATATTTTGGTGTGCATTCAGGCATACGTTGAACAATGAAATATCTTCAGACAAAGCTGGAAAGAAGCTTTCTGAGAAATTGCTTTGTGATGTGCATATTCATCTCAGAGTTAAATGCTTCTTTTGATTGAGTAATTTGGAATCTCTGTTTTTGTGGAATCTGAGAAGGGATATTGAGGAGCACTTTGAAGACCATGGTGAAAAAGGAAATATCCTCTGATCAAGACTAGAATAAGCTTTCTGATAAACTGGGTAATGATGTGTGCATTCATCACTTAGATTTATACATTTCCTTTGACTGAGCAGTTCAGAAACACTGTTTTAGTGGAATCTGAGAAGGGATGTTTGAGAGCACTTTGAAGCCCATGGCGAAAAAGGAAATATCCTCACATAAAAACTAGAAAGAAGCTTTCCGAGAGACTGCTTTGTGATGTGTGAATTCATCTCACAGAACTAAACGTTTCTTTTTATTAAGCAGCTTGGAATCACTGTTTTTGTGGATTCTGCAAAGGGGTATTCTGGAGATCATAGAATCCTATGGTGAAAATGGAAATCTCTTCAGATAAAAACTGGAGAGATGCTTTCTGGGAAAATGCTTTGTGAAGTATGAATTCCTCTCACAGAGTTAAATTTTTTTTTTCATCAAGCAGTGTGGAAACTCTGCGTAAAATCTACAAAGAAATATTTCGAACCTAATCGTAGCCTAAGGTGATGAAGGAAATATCTTCAGAAAAGTACTAGAAACAAGGTTTCTGAGAAACTGCTTTGTGATGTGTGCATTCATCTCACTGAGATAAACCTTTCTTTACATTGTGCAGTTTGGAAACACTCTCTTTGAGGAATCAGCTGAGGGACATTTAGGGGTACATTGAGTCCTTCGGTGAACAATGAAATTTCTTCAGATGAAAACTGGAAAGAAGCTCTCTGATAAAACCCTTTGTGATGTGTGCATCCACCTCAGGGTTCAACCTTTCTTTTGATTAAGCAGTTTGGGATCACTGATTTTGTGAAACCTGACAAATGACATTTGGGAGCACATTGAACCCTAACACTGTTTTCATGGAATCTGCAATGGAATTCTCGGGAGTCAATTGAATCCTATGGTAAAAATGACAATATCCTCAGATAAAAACTAGAAAGAAGCTTTCTGAAAAGTTGCTTTCTGATATGTCAATTCTTCTCATAGAGTTACACCTTTCTTTTCATTCACCAGTTTGCTAACACTGTTTTAGTGGAATCTGCAATGCGATATTTGGGAGTACATTGAGGCCTATGGTGAAAAAGGAAAAGTCCTCAGATTATAACTGCAGAGAACCCTTCTGAGAAATTGCTTCATGATGGGTGCGTTCAACTCATAGTGTTAAACCTTTCTGTTGAAAGAACAGTTTGGCATCAAAGTTTTTGTGGAATCTGAGGAGGTATATTTTGTATCGCATTGAAGCCTATGGTGACAAAGGAAATATCCTCAGATTACAACTAGAAATAAACTTTCTGAGAAACTGCTTTGTAATGTGTGAATTCATCTGACAGAGTTATACCTTTCTTTTCATTGTGCAGTTTGCTAACACTGTTTTGGCGGAAACTGCAATGGGCTATTCCGGAGCACACTGAGTCCTTTGGTAAAAAGAAAATATACTCTGATAAAAACTAGAAAGAAGCATTCTGAGAAATGGCTCTGTGATGGGTGAATTCATATCTCAGAGGTACAACATTCTTTTCATGGAGCTGTTTGGTAGCCCTGCTTTTGAGGTATCTTGGAAGGCAAATTTTGGATCGCATTGAAGCCTCCAGTGACAAAGGAAATATCCTCAGATAAAAATTAGAAAGTAGCTTTCTGAGAAACTGCTTTGTGATGTGTGAATTCATCACAAACAGTTACCACTTTCTCTTCATGGAGTAGTTTGGTAGCACTGTTTTTGTGAAATCTGAGAAGGGATATTTTGGATCACATTGAAGACTATATTGACAAAGGAATAATCAGCAGATTACTACTAGAAATAAGCTTTCTGAGAAACTGCTTTGTGATCTGTGAATTCATCTCACAGAGTTACACCTTTCATTTCATAGGGAAGCTTGCTCACACTGTTTTCGTGGAATCTGCCATGGGATATTCTGGAGAGCATTGAGGCAAACGGTGAAAAAGGATATTTCCTCAG
>NW_012119354.1:57789-63530 GCF_000951035.1 Colobus angolensis palliatus | reverse complement strand
CACTGTTTTCGTGGAATCTGCCATGGGATATTCTGGAGAGCATTGAGGCAAACGGTGAAAAAGGATATTTCCTCAGATAAAAACTGGAGAGAAGCTTCTGAGAAATTGCTTTGTGATGTGTGAATTCATCTCACAGAGTTAAACCTTTCCGTTGAAGGAACTGTTTGTTCTCAATGTTTTTGTGTAATCTGAGAAGGTATATTTTGAATTGCATTGAAGCCTATGGTGACAATGGAGATATCCTCAGATTACTATTAAAAAGAAGCATTATGAGAAACTGCTTTTTGACGGGGAAATTAATAATACAGAGTTGCACCATTCTTTTCATGGAGCAGTTTGCTTACATTGTTTTAGTGGAATCTAAAATGGGATATTCAGGAGCATATTGATTCCTGTGGTGAAAAAGAAAATATCCTCCAGTAAAAAATTGAAAGTAGCTTTCTGAGAAACTGCCTTGTGATGTGTGAATTCATCTCAAACATATACACCATTCTCTTCAAGGAGTAGTTTGGTAGCACTGTTTTTGTGAAATCTGAGAAGGGGTACTTTGGATTGCAAAGAAGACTATGGAGACAAAGGAAATATCCTCAGATTACAACTAGAAATAAGCTTTCTGAGAAATGGCTTTGTGATGTGTGAATTCATTTCACGAAGTTACACCATTCTTTTCATTGTACAGTTTGCTAACAGTGTTTTCCTGGAATCTGCAATAGGATATTCTGGGGTACATTGAGGCCTATGGTGAAAAAGGAATTATCCTCAGATAAAAACTGAACAGAAGCCTTCTGAGAAACTGCTTTGTGAAGTATAAATTCATCTCACAGAGTTACACCATTCTTTCTTTGAACAGTTTGCTAACATTGTTTTCACGAAATCTGCAATTTGACATTTGGGATTGCATTGAGGCCAATGGTGAAAAAGGAAATGTCCTCAGATAAAAACTAGAAGGAAGCTTTCTGGAAACTACTTTGCGATAGGTGAATTCATCTGACAGAGTTACACCATTCTTTTCATGAATCTATTTGGTAGCACTGCTTTTGTGGTATCTGATAACTGTTAACTTGGATCACATTGAAGCCCATGGTGAAAAAGGCAAAGGTTTCTGAGAAACTGCTATCTGATGTGTAAATTCATCTCACAGAGATACACCTTCCATTCATGGAGCATTGTGTTACCACTCTTTTTGTTGAATCTGGGAAGGGATATTTGGGATCACTATGAAGACTATACGGACAAACAAAATACCCTCAGATAAAAATCAGAAAGAAGCTTCCTGAGAAACTGCTTTGTGATATGTGATTTTATCTCACAGAGCTACACCGCTAGCACTCTTTTTGAGGATTCTGAGAACTGATATTTCAGATAGGTTTGAAGAGTATAAGGACAAAGGAAATATCCTCAATTAAAAACATGAAAGAAGCTTTCTGCAAAACTACTCTGTGGTGTGTGAATTCATTTCACAGAGTTACACCACTCGTTGATGGAGGAGTTTGCTAGCACTGTTTTTGTGGAATCTCAGAAGTGATATCTTGGATATCATTGAATCCCATGGTGAAGAATGAAATATCCTCAGATAAAAACTGAAGAGAGGCCTTATCAGAAACTGCTTTGTTGTGGGTGAATTCAGCTCACAGAGTTACGTCATTGTTTTCAGTGAGAAGCTTGCTAACAGTGTTTTCGCAGAATGTGCAATGAGACACACGGGGGTGCGTTGAGACCACAAATAGCCTCAGCTGAAAAAAGAAAGAAGCTTTCTGAGAAACTGTGATGTGTGAATTCAACTCATTGAATTACACCTGTATTTCATGGAGCCTTTCGCTAGCCCTGATTTTGTGGAATTGGAGAACGGATATTTTGAATCAGTTTCAAGACTATGCGACCAAAGGAAATATCCTCGGATAAAAATCAGAATAAAGCTTTCTGTAGAACTGACTTGTGATGTGTGAATTCATCTCACAGAGTTACACCTTTCTCTTCATGAAGCAGTTTGCTAACACTGTTTTCGTGGAATCTGCAAAGTGGTACTTGGGAGCACATTGAGGCCTATGGTGAAACAGGAAATATCCTTAGATGAAAAATAGAAGGAAGCTTTCTGAGAAACCACTTTATGATATGTGAGTTCATTTCAGACAGTTATACTTTCATATAATAGAGCAGTCTATTACTGCTGTTTTTGGGGAATCTGAAAAGGGATATATTGGATTGCATTGAGGCCTATGCTGAGAAAGGAAATATCCTCAATTTAAAACGTGAAAGAAGCTTTCTGAGACACTTCTTTGTGATGTGTTAATTCATCTCAGAGAGTTACACCTTAGTCTTCATGAAGCAGTTTGCTAACACTGTTTTCGTGGAATCTGCAACATGATATTTGGGAGCACATTGAGGCCTGTGGTGAAAAAGGAAATAAGTCTTCTGAGAAACTGCATTGTGATGTGTGAATGCAACTCACAGAGTTACACTTTTCTTTCCATTGATCAGTTTGCCAACACTGTTTTCTTGAAATTTGCAATGGGATATTTCTTAGCGCCATGAAGCTTATGTTGACAAAGGAAATATCCTCCAATAAAAACGAGAGAGAAGCCTTCTGAGGAACTGCTTTGTGATGTGTGAGTTCATCTCACAGAGTTACATATGTATTTAGTGGAGCTGTTTGCTAGCACTCTATTTGTGGAATCTGAGAAGTGATATTTTAGATCGCTATGAAGACACCTTGGACGAAGGAAATATCCTCAGATAAAAACCAGAAAGAAGCTTTCTGAGAAACTGCTTTATGATGCTTGAATTCATCTCACAGTGTTATACCACTCTCTCATGGAGGAGTTTGCTAGCTCTATTTTTGAGGGATCTCAGAAGTGATGTTTCAGATATCATTGAATCCCATGGTGAATATTGAAATATCCACAGATAAAACCTGGGAAGAAGTCCTCTCAGAAACTGCTTTGTGGTGTGTGAATTCACCTCACAGAGTTACACTATTGCTTTCATTGAGATGTTTGCTAACACTGTTTTCACAGAATCTGCAATGAGATATACGGGAGTGCTTTGAGAACTGAAAAATCCTCAGATAAAAACGAGAAAGAAGCTTTCTGAGAAACATCTTTGTGATGTGTGAATTCATCTCACAGTGTTACACCTTTCTCTTAATGAAGTACATTTTTAGCACTATTTTCGTGGAATCTGAAAAGTGTTATTTGGGAGCACATTGAGGGCTATGGTGAAAAAGGATATATCCTCTGATGAAAACTGGAAAGAAGTGTTCTGAGAAACTGCATTGTGATGTGTGAATGCAACTCACAGAATTACACTTTTGTTTTCATTGATCAATTTGTTAACACTGTTTTCTTGGAATCTGCAGTGGGATATTTCTTAGCGTCATGAGGCTTATGGTGACAAAGTAAATATCCTCCAATAAAAACGAGAAAGAAACTTTCTGAGAAACTGCTTTGTGATGTGTGAATTCATCTCACAGAGTTACACCTTTCTCTTCAAAAGCAGTTTGCTAACACTGTTTTCGTAGAATCTTCAAAGTGATATTTGGGAGCACACTGCTTTGTGATGTGTGAACTCATCTCACAGATGCACCTTTCTTTACATTGAGCAGTTTGCTGAAATTGTTCGTGGAATCTGCCATGAGATATTCCAAGGGCATTGAGTCCTACAATGAAAAATGAAATATAATCAAATAAAAACTGGAGGGAAGCCTTCTGAGAAATGCTTTGTGATGTGTGAATTCTTCTCACAGAGTTACACCATTGTTTTCATTGAGAAGTTTGCTAACACTGTTGTCATAGAATCTGCCATGAGATATATGAGAGCACATTGAGGCCTGTGTTTAAAAAGGAAATATCCTCCGATAAAAACAAGAAAGAAGTTTTCTTAGAGACTGCTATGTGATGTGTGAATTCGTCTCACAGTATTACAACTTTCTTTACCTTGAGCAAGTTGCTATCTCTGGTTGTGTGGAGTCTGCAATATGATATTCCTAGGGCATTGAGTGCCATTGTGAAAAAGGAAACATCCTCAGAGAAAAACTGGTGAGAAGTATTCTGATAAACTGCTCTGTGATGTGGGAATTCATCGTGCATAGTTGCACCTTCCTTTTCATGGAGCAGTTTGCAAGCACTATTACTGTGGAATCAGAGAAGGGATATTTTGGATGGCTTTGAAGCCAAAGGAAATACCCTCCCTCAACTAAAAACTTGAAGGAAGCTTTCTGAGAAACTGCTTAGAGATGTGTGAATTCTTCTCACAGAGTTATGCCACTCTTTCATGGAGCAGTTTGCTAACACTCTTTTCGCAGAAACTGCAATCTGATATTCTTTAGTGCATTGAGGCCTATGGTGAAAACGGAAATATCCTCTAATAAATACTAGAAGAAAGCTTTCTGAGAAACTGCTTTGTGATGTGTGAATATATCTTACAGTGTTACATGATTGTTTTCATTGAGAAGTTTGCTATAACTGCAAGGAATCTACAAAGAGATATAGGGGAGGGCATTGAGGCCTGTTGGAAAGGAAATATCCTCTGATTAAAACTGAAAAGGAGCTTTGTGAGAAACTACTTTGTGACGTGTGAATTCATCTCACAGAGTTACACCATCCTTTTCATGAAGCAGTTTGTTGCCCCTGCTTCTGTAGAATCTGAGAAGGGATACTTTGGATTGCATTGAAGCCCATGGTAAAAAAGGAAATATCCTCAGATAAAAACTAGAAAGAAGCTTCCTTAGAAACTGTCCTGTTGTGTGTGAATTCATCTCACAAAGTTACAAAGTTCTTTTCATGGAGCAGTTTATTAACACTGTTTTCATTTAATCTGCAATGGGATATTGCGAGTGCATTGAGTGCTATGGTGAAAAAGGAAATGCCCTCAGATAAAACCTTTAGAGAAGCTCTAGGAGAAACTTCTTTGTGATGTGTGAATTCATCTTCCACAGTTACACCTTTCTTTACGTTAAGCAGTTTGCTAACTGTGATTTTGTGGAATCTTCAATGGGATATTCTGAGGGCATTAAGTTCTATGATGTAAAAGGAAATGCCCTCAGATAAAAACTGGAGAGAATGTTCTGAGAAACAGTTTTGAGATGAGTGAATTCTTCTCACAGTGTTACAACTTTGTTTTCATGGAACAGTTTTTCTAGCACTGTTTATGTGGAATCTGATAAGGGATATTTTGGATGGCTTTGAAGCCTATGGTGACAAAGGAAATGTCCTCAGATGAAAAATAGAAACAAGATTTCCGAGAAACTCCTGTGTGATGTGTGAATTCGCATCACACAGTACAACTTTGTTTACATTGAGCAGGTTGCTAACTCTGTTTTTGTGGAGTCTGCTATTTGATATTCTGAGGGCATTGAGTCCTACAGCGAAAAAGGAAATATCCACAAATAAAACCTGGAGAGAAGTTTTCTGAGAAACTGCTTTGTGATGTGAGAATTCATCTCACAGTGTGACACTACTCTTTCATGGAGCAGTTTGCTAGCACTGTTTTTCTGGAATCTGAGAATGGATATTTTTGAGCTTTGAACTCCATGGTGACAACAGAAATATCCCCAGATAAAAACTAGAAAGAAACCTTTGAGAAACTGCTTTGTCATGTGTGAATTCATCTCTCAGAGTTACACCTTTCTTTTTCATGGAGCAGTTTACTAACATTGTTTCCGTGGAATCTGCAATGGGTTATTGCGAGTGCCTTGAGTGCTATGGTGAAAAAGGAAATCCACCACTCTTTCATGGAGCAGTTTA
>NW_012119354.1:56418-57584 GCF_000951035.1 Colobus angolensis palliatus | reverse complement strand
TATCCTCAGATAAAAACAGGAAAGAAGCTTTTTGAGAAACTGCTTTGTGATGTGTGAATTTATCTCACAGAGTTACACTACTCTTTCATGGAGCAATTTGCTAGCACTGCTTTTTTGGAATCTGAGAAGGGATATTTTGGATCACTTTGAAGCCTATGGTAACAAAGGAAATATCTTCAGATGAAAACTAGAAATAAACTTTCTGAGAAACTGTTTTGTTATGTGTGAATTCATCTCACAAAGCTGCAATGTTCTTTTCGTGGAGGAGTTTACTAACACTGTTTTCGTTTAATCTGCATGAGATATTGTGAGTGCATTGAGTGCTATGGTGAAAAAGGAAACGTCCTCAGATAAAAAACTCTAGAGAATTCTTCTGAGAAACTGCTTTGTGGTGCAGGAATTCATCTCATAGAGTTACACCACTCTTTCTTGGAGCAGTTTGCTAGTACTGTTTTTGTGGAATCTGAGAACTCTATTTTGGATTGCTCTGAAGCCTATGGTGACAAAATATCCTCCCTCAACTAAAACTTGAAAGAAGATTTCTGAGAAATGCTTACTGATGTGTGAATTCATCTCACAGAGTTGCACTAGTTTTTCATTGAGCAGTGTGCTAACACTGCTTTTGCAGAATCAGCAGTGGGATATTCTGGAGACCATTGAGGGGTACAGTGAACTCGTAAATATCACCTGATAAGAACTAGTAAGAAGCTTTCTGAGAAACTGCTCTTTGATGTGTACATTCATCTCACAGAGTTACATTACTCTTTCTTGAAGCAGTTTGCTAACACTGTTTTTGTGGAATCTGAGAAGGGATATTTTGGATGGATTAGAAACAAGCTTTTTGAGAAACTGTTTTGTGATGTGGGAATTTGGCTCACAGACTTAGAACTTTCTTTACATTGGGCAGGTTGCTAACTCTGTTTTCATGGAGTCTGCAATTTGATATTCTGAGGGCATTGAATTTTATGATGAAAAAGGAAGTATCCTAAAATAAAAACTGGAGAGAAGTCTTCCGAGAAGCTGCTTTGTGATATGTGAATTCATCTCACAGAGTTACACTACTCTTTCATGGAACACTTTGCAATCACTGATTTTGTGGAATATGAGAAGGGATATTTTGGATCGCTTTGAAGGCTATGGTGACAAATGAAATATCCTCAGATAAA
>NW_012119354.1:55144-56368 GCF_000951035.1 Colobus angolensis palliatus | reverse complement strand
GGAATATGAGAAGGGATATTTTGGATCGCTTTGAAGGCTATGGTGACAAATGAAATATCCTCAGATAAACACTTGAAAGAAGCTTTCTGAGAAACTGCTTTATGATGTATGAATTCGTCTCACAAGGTTGCACCGTTCTTTGCATGGAGGAGTTTACTAACACTCTTTTCATTTAATCTGCAATGGGATATTGTGAGTGCATTGAGGGCTATGGTGAAAAATGAAATATCCTCAGATAAAAACTGAAGAGAAGCTTTCGGAGAAGCTACTTTGTGATGTGTGAATTCATCTCACAGATTTCCACCTTTCTTTACAATGAGCAGTTTCCTAACTTTGTTTTCGTGGAATATGTAATGGGATGTTTGGGAGGGCATTGAGGCCGATGGTGAAAAAAGAAATGTCCTCAGATAAAAAGGAAATATCCTCAGATAAAAATTAGAGATAAGTGTTCTGCTTTGTGCTGAGTGAATTCCTCTCACAGAGTTACATCACTCTTTCAAGGAATCATTTGCTAGCACTTATTGTGGAAACTGAAAGGGAATATTTTTGATCATTCTGACGCCTATGTTGACAAAGGAAATACCTTCAGATAAAAAGTAGAAAGAAGTTTTCTGAGAAACTGCTTTGTGATGTGTGAATTCGGCTCCCAGAGTTACACTTTCTTTCCATTTAGCAGGTTGCTAATTTTGTTTTCACGGAGTCTGCAATTTGATATTCTGAGGGCATTGAGTCCTAGGGTGAAAAAGGTAATATCCTCATATAAAAACTGGTGAGAAATCTTCTGAGAAACTGCTTTGTGATTCAGGAATGCATCTCACAGAGTTACACCAGTCTTTCTTGGAGCAGTTTGCTAGCATTGTTTTTTTGGAATCCGAGAAGGGATATTTTGGATCACTTTGAAGCCCATGGTGACAAAGGAAATATCCTCCTTGAACTGAAAACTTGAAAGAAGCTTTCTGAGACACTGTTTTGTGACGTTTGAATTCATTTCTCTGAGTTACAACTTTGTTTTCATGGAACAGTTTACCTACACTGTTGTCATGGTATCTGAAACGGGATATTGTGAGCATATTTAGTGCTATGGTGAAAAAGTAGATGTCCTCAGGTAACACCTGGAGAGAAGACTTTGGAGAAACTCCCTTGTGATGTGTAAATTCATCTCACAAAGTTACACCACTCTTTCATTGAGCAGTTTGTTAACACTCCTTTTGTGGAATCTGCATT
>NW_012119354.1:52901-54859 GCF_000951035.1 Colobus angolensis palliatus | reverse complement strand
CACAGAGTTACATCACTCTTTCATGGAGCAATTTGCTAGCACTTTTTTTGTGGAATCTGTGAAGGGATATTTTGGATGGATTTGAAACCTATGGTGACAAAGGAAATATCCTCAGATAAAAACTAGAAAGAATCTTTCTGAGAAATTGCTTTGTGATGCAGAAATTCATCTCTCAGAGTTACACCTTTCTTTTCATGGAGCAGTTTACTAACACTGTTGTGGAGGAAACTGCAATGGGATATGGCGAGTACATTGAGTGCTATGGTGAAAAAGGAAATAACCTCAGATAAAAACTGGAGAGAAGCCTTTGGGGAAACTGCTTTGTGATGTGTGAATTCATCTCACAGAGTTACACAACATTTTCATTGAGCAATTTGCTAACATTATTTTTGTGGAATCTGCAATGGGATATTCGGGAGGGTATTGAGGCCGATGGTGAAAAAGGAAATGTCCTCAGATAAAAACTTGAAAGAGGCTTTCTGAGAAACTGCTTTGTGATGTGCAAATTCATCTCACACAGTTACACCAATCTTTCATGGAGCCGTGTGCTAGCACAGTTTTTCTGGACTCTGAGGAGAGACATTTCTGCTCGCATTGAAACTTATCATGACAAAGTAAATAGCCTAAGATAAAAACTGGAAAGAAGCTTTCTGAGAAACTGCTCTGTGATGTGTGAATTAATCTAACAAAGTTACACTGTTCTTTCATGGAGCTGTTTGCAAGCACTTCTTGTGGAATCTGAGAAGGGATATTTTTGATGGCTTTGAAGCCTATGGTGACAAAGGAAATATCCTCAGATAACACCTAGAAAGAAGCTCTCTGAGAAACTGCTTTGTGATGTGTGAATTCATCTCACAGAGTTACACCATTGTTTTCATGGAGAAGTTTGTAAGCACTGCTTCGGTCGACTGTGAGAAGCTATACATGGATTGCATTGAAGGACGTGGTGAAAATGAAAATATCCTCAGATTAAAACTACAAAGAGGCTTTCTGAGAAACTGTTTTGTGATGTGGCAATTCATCTCACAGAGTTACACTACTCTTTCATGGAACCGTTTGCTAGTAGTGTTTTTGTGGAATCTGAGAAGGGATATTTTGGATTGCTTTGACACCTATGGTGACAAAGGAAATATCCTCATATGAAGACTATAAAGAAGCTTTCTGAGAAACTGCTTTGTGATGTATGAAATTGTCTCACAAGGTTAAACAGTTCTTTTCATGGAGCAGTTTACTAACACTGTTTTCGTTTAATCTGCAATGGGATATTGCGAGCACATTGAATGCTATGGTGATAAAGGAAATACCCTCAGTTAAAAACTGGACGGAAGCCTTTGGATAAACTGCTTTGTGATGTCTGAATCCATCTCACGGAATTCTACCTTTCTGTACATTCAGCAGTTTGCTAACTCTGTTTTCCTGGAATCTGAAATGGGATATTCTGTGGGCATGGAGTCCTATTTTGAAAAGGGAAATATCGTCAGATAAAAAGTGGAGAAAAATGTTCTGAGAAACTGCTTTGTGATGAGTGAATTCCTCTCACAGAGTTACAACTTTGTTTTAATGGTGCAATTTGCTAACACCGTTTTTGTGGAATCTGAGAAGAGATATTTTGGATGGCTTTGAAACCTATGGTGACAAAGGAAACATCCTCGGATAAAAACTACAAACAAACTTTCTAAGAAACTGCTTTGTGATATGTGAATTCAGCTCACAGAGTTACAGCTTTCTTTACATTGAGCAGGTTGGTAACTATGTTTTCGTGTAGTCTGCAAATTGATACTCTGAGACCATTGAATCCTAGGGTGAAAAAGGAAATATCCTTAGATAAAAACTGGAGAGAAGTCTCCTGAGACACTGCTTTGTGATGTGACAATTCATCTCAGAGAGTTACAACATTCTTTCTTGGAGTAGTTTGCTAGCACTGTTTTTGTGGAATCTGAGAAGGGATATTTTGGATT
>NW_012119354.1:49228-52101 GCF_000951035.1 Colobus angolensis palliatus | reverse complement strand
TTTGCTAGCACTGTTTTTGTGGAATCTGAGAAGGGATATTTTGGATTGCATTGAAGCCTATGGTGACAAAGGAAATATCCTCAGATAAAAACTAGAAAGACACTTTCTGAGAAACTGCTTTGTGATGAGTGAAATCATCTCACAAAGTTACATGGCTCTTTGTGTAGAGCAGTTTACTAACACTGTTTTCATTTAATTTGCAGTGGGATACTGCAAGCTCATTGAGTACTGTGTTTGAAAAGGAAACATTCTCAGATCAAAACTGGAGAGAAGCTTTTAGAGAAACTACTTTGTGATGTGTGAATTTATCCCACAGAGTTCCACCTTTCTTTACATTGAGCAGTTTGCTAACTCTGTTTTTGTGGAATCTGCAATGGGATATTCTGAGGACATTGAGTCCTATGGTGAAAAAGGAAATATCCTCAGATAAAAACTGGAGAGAAGTCTTCTGAGAAACTGCTTTGTGATGCGGGAATTCATCTCACAGTGTTACATCACTGTTTCTTGGAATAGTTTGCTTCCACTGTTTTTGTGGAATCTGAGAAGGGATACTTTGCATAGCTTTGAAGCCTATGGTGACAAATGAAATATAATTGGATAAAAACCAGATGGGAGCTTCCTGAGAAACTGCTTCGTGATGTTTGAATTCATCTCTCAGAGTTACACCTTAATTTTCATGTAGCAGTTTACTAACACTGTTGTCGTGGAATAAGCAATGAGATATTGTGGGCTCATTGAGTGCTGTGGTGAGAAAGGAAATAACATCAGACAAAACCTGGAGAGAAGCCTTCTCAGAAACTGCTTTGTGATGTATGAATTCATCTCACAGAGTTACACAATACTTTCATTGAGCAGTTTGCTAACACTATTGTCATGGAATCTGCAATGGGATATTCTGGAGGACATTGAGGCCGATGTTGAAAAAGGAAACGTCCTCAGATAAAAACTTGGAAGAAGGTTTCTGAGAAACTTCTGTGTGATGTGTCAATTCACCTCACCGAGTTACACCAATCTTTCCTGAAGCCGTTTGCTAGCACTGTTTTTGTGGAATCTGAGAAGGGACGTTTCTGATCACTTTCAATCCTACTGTGACAAAGGAAATATCTTCAGATAAAAGCTGGAAACAAGCTTTCTGAGAAACTGTTTTGAGATGTGTGAATTCATCTCAGAGTTACACCACTCTTACATGGAGTCTTTTGCTAGCACTTCTTGTGGAATCTGAGAAGGGATATTGTTAATGGCTTTGAAGCCCATGGTGACAAAGGAAATATCCTCAGATAAGAACTAGAAAGAAGCTTTCTGAGAAACTGGTATGTGATGTTTGAATTCACCTCACAGAGTAACACCACTCTTTCGTTGAGCAGTTTGCTAACACTGTATTCGCAGAATCTGCAGTGGGATATTCTGGAGCATATTGAGGAGTATGGTGAAAAAGGAAATATCATCTGATAGAAAATAGAAAGAAGCTTTCTGAGAAACTGATTTGTGATGCCTGAATTCATCTCACGAAGTTACTTCACTCCTTCATGAAGCTGTCTGCTAGCACTATTTTTCTGGAATCTGAGAAAGGATACTTTGGATCACGTTGAAGCCTATGGTGAAAAGGGAAATACAATCAGATAAATACTACAAGGGAGCTTTCTGAGAAACTGCTTTGTGATGTGTGAATTCATCTCTCAGAGTTACACTTCTCTTTTCATGGATCAGTTTACTAACACTTTTTTCGTGGGATCTGCAAAGGAAATATCCTCAGATTAAAACTAGAAAGAAGCTTTCTGAGAAACTGCTTTGTGATGTGTCTATTCAACTCACAGAATTACACTACTCTTTCATGGAGCAGTTTGCTAGCACAGTTTTTGTGGAAACTGAGAAGGGGTATTTTTTACCGCTTTGAAGTCCATGGTGACAAAGGAAATATCCTCAGAAAAAAAAAGAAATAAGCTTTCTGTCAAACTTCTTTGTGCTGTTGAATTCATCTCAGAGTTACACCTTATTTTCATGGAGCAGTTTACTAATACTGTTGTCATGGAATCTGCAATGGGATATGGCTCACGCATTGAGTGTTATGGTGAAAAAAGAAATATCCTCAGATAAAAACTGGAGAGAAGCCTTTGGAGAAACTGTAATTCATCTCACAGAGTTACACTATTCTTTTATTTTTTAAACTTGAGATTGTTTATTATAACGATAGAAAATATTGCAGTATTTTAGAATCCAACATACATTTTTGTGGAGTAATTATCGATGTGTGATCAGTTATCTTCAGGGTTTTCTCTGTTTCTTCGTTTTGTTTTTTTTTTTGAATACTTTAAGTTCTAATGTACTTGTGCACAACGTGCAGGTTTGTTACATATGTATACATGTGCCATGTTGGTGTGCTGCACCAATCAACTCGTCAGCACCCATCAATTCATCATTTATATCAGGTATAACTCCCCAATGCAATCCCTCCCCCCTCCCCCCTCCCCATGATAAGCCCAGTGTGTGATGTTCCCCTTCCCGTGTCCAAGTGATCTCAATGTTCATTTCTCACCTATGAGTGAGAACATGCAGTGTTTGGTTTTCTGTTCTTGCGATAGTTCGCTGAGAATGATGTTTTTCAGCTGCATCCATGTCCCTACAAAGGACACGAACTCATCCTTTTTATGGCTGCATAGTATTCCATGATGTGTATGTGCCACATTTTTCTAATCCAGTCTGTCTCTGATGGACATTTGGGTGGATTTCAAGTCTTTGCTGTTGTGAATAGTGCCACAATAAACATACGTGTGCATGTGTCTTTATAGCAATCTGATTTACAATCCTTTGGGGATATACCCAGTAATGGGATGGCTGCGTCAAATGGTATTTCTAGTGCTAGATCCTTGAGAAAT
>NW_012119354.1:37703-39732 GCF_000951035.1 Colobus angolensis palliatus | reverse complement strand
GGGGGAGGGGGGAGGGATTGCATTGGGGAGTTATACCTGATATAAATGATGAATTGATGGGTGCTGACGAGTTGATTGGTGCAGCACACCAACATTGCACATGTATACATATGTAACAAACCTGCACGTTATGCACATGTACCCTAGAACTTAAAGTATAAAAAAAAAAGAAAAAGAAATGTCTGTACATATTCTTTGCCCACTTTCGGGTAGGGTTGTTTGGTTTTTTCTTGTAAATTTATTTGAGTTCTTTGTACGATGTCTATTTTAGCCATTTGTCAGATAAGTAGATTGCAAAAATTTTCTCTCATTCTGTAGGTTGCCTGTTCACTCTGATGATGGTTTTTATTCCTGTGCAGAAGCTCTTTAATTTAATTAGATACCATTTGTCAATTTTGGCTTTTGTTGTCATTGCTTTTGGTGTTTTAGACGTGAAGTCCTTGCCCAGGCCTATGTCCTTAATGGTATTACCTAGGTTTTCTTCTAAGGTTTTTATGCTATTATGTCTAACATTTAGGTCTCTAATCCATCTTGAATTAATTTTCGTATAAGGAGTAAAGAAAACATCCAGTTTCAGCTTTGAACTTACGGCTAGACAATTTTCCCAGCACCATTTATTAAATAAGGAAACCTTTCCCCATTTCTTGTTTTTGTCACGTTTGTCAAAGATCAGATGGTTGTAGAAGCATGCTATTATTACTGAGGGCTCTGTTCTGTTCCATTGGTCTATATGTCTGTTTTGGTACTAGTATCATGCTGTTTTGGTTACTGTAGCCTTGTAGTATAGTTTCAAGTCAGGTATTGTGATGCCTCCAGCTTTGTTGTTTTGACTTAGGATTGTCTTGGCAATGCAGGCTCTTTTTTTGTTTCCATATGAACTTTAAAGCAGTTTTTTCCAATTCTGTGAAGAAACTCATTGGTAGCTTGATGGGGATGCCATTGAATCTATAAATTGCCTTGGACAGTATGGCCATTTTCACGATAATGCTTCTTCCTATCCATGAGCATGGTATGTTCTTCCATTTGTTTCTCTCCTCTTTTATTTCATTGAGCAGTGGTTTGTAGTTCTCCTTGAAGAGGTCCTTTACATTCCTTGTAAGTTGGATTCCTAGGTATTTTATTCTCTTTGAAGCAATTGTGAATGGAAATTCATTCATGATTTGGCGTTCTGTCTGTTACTATTGTATAAGAATGCTTGTGATTTTTGCAAATTAATTTTGTATCCTGAGACTTTACTGAAGATGCTTATCAGCTTAAGGAGATTTTGGACTGAGATGAGAGGATTTTCTAAATATACAATCATGTCATCTGCAAACAGGGACAATTTGACTTCTTCATTTCCTAACTGAATACACTTTATTTCTTTCTCTGACCTGATTGCCCTAGGCAGAATTTCCACCACTCTGTTGAAGAGGGGTGGTGAGAGAGGGCATCCCAGTCTTGTGCCAGTATTCAAAGGGAATGCTTCCAATTTTTGCTCATTCAGTGTGATATTGACTGTGGGTTTGTCATATATAGCTCTTATTATTTTGAGGTACCTTCCATCAATACCAAATTTATTGAGAGTTTTTAGCATAAAAGGCTGTTGAATCTTGTTAAAAGCCTTTTCTGCATCTATGAAGATAATCATGTGGTTTTTGCCTTGGGTTCTGTTTATATGCTGGATTACATTTATTGATTTGGATCTGTTGAACCAATCTTGCATTCCAGGGATGAAGCCCATTTGACCATGGTGGGTAAGCTTTTTGATGTGCTACTGGATTCGGTTTGCCAGTATTTTATTGAGGGTTTTTCCATCAATGTTAATCAGGGATATTAGTCTAAAATTCTCTTTTTTGTTGTATCTCTGTCAGGCTTTGGTATCAGGATGATGTTGGCCTCATAAAATGAGTTAGGGAGGATTCCCTCTTTTTCTATTGATTGGAATAGTTTCAGAAGGAATGGTACCAGCTCCTCCTGGTACCTCTGGTAGAATTTGACTGTGAATCTCTCTGGTCCTGAGCTTTTTCTGGTGTGCAGACTATTAATT
>NW_012119354.1:34579-36456 GCF_000951035.1 Colobus angolensis palliatus | reverse complement strand
CTTTATTTTGAGCCTATGTGTGTCTCTGCATGTGAGATGGGTTTCCTGAGTACAGCAAACTGATGGGTCTTGACTCTTTATCCAATTTGTCAGTCTGTGTCTTTTAATGGGACCATTTAGGTCATTTACGTTTAAGGTTAATACGTTATGTGTGAACTTGATCCTCTCATTGTGATATTAACTGGTTATTTTCTTGTGAGTTGATGGAGTTTCTTCCTAGCATCAATGGTCTTTACATTTTGGCATGTTTTGTCAATGGCTGGTACTGGTTGTTCCTTTCCATATTTACTGCTTCCTTCAGGATCTCTTGTAGAGCAGGCCTGGTGGTGACAAAATCTCTAAGCATTTGCTTGTCTCTAATGGATTTTATTTCTCCTTCACTTATGAAACGTAGTTTGGCTGGATATGAAATTCTGGGTTGAAAATTCTTTTCTTTAAAAACGTTGAATATTGGCCACCACTCTCTTCTGGCTTGTACAGTTTCTGCCAAGAAATCTGCTGATAATCTGATGGGCTTCCCTTTGTGGGTAAACAGACTTTTCTCTCTGTCTGCCCTTAACATTTTTTTCTTCATTTCAACTTTGGTGGATCTGACAATTATGTGTCTTGCTGATGTTTTTCTCGAGGAGTATCTTTGTGGCATTCTCTGTATTTCCTGAATTTGAATGTTGGCCTGCCCTACTAGGTTGGGGAAGTTCTCCTGGATGATATCCTGAAGAGTATTTTCCAACTTGGTTCCATTTTCCCCCTCACTTTCAGGCACACCAATCAGACGTGGATTTGGTCTTTTTACATAACCCCATCTTTCCTGGAGGCTATATTCATGTCTTTTTCCTCCTTTTTCTCTAGACTTCTCTTCTCACTTCATTTCATTCATTTGATGTTCAATCATTGATACTCTTTCTTCCAGTTGATGAAGTCAGTTACTGAAGCTTGTGCATTTGTCACATATTTCTCATGTCATGGTTTTGATCTCTATCAGTTCATTTATGGCATTCTCTGCATTAATTATTCTATTTATGCATTCCTCCATTCTTTTTTCAAGATTTTTAGTTTATATGTGCTGGGTACGTAATTACTCCTTTACCTCTGAGAAATTTGATTGACTGAAGCCTTCTTCACTCAACTCCTGAAAGTATTCTCTTTCCAGCTTTGATCCATTGCTGGTGATGAGCTGCATTCCTTTGTAGGTGGAGATGTACTCTGATTTTTTGAATTTCCATCTTTTCTGCCCTGCTTTTTCCCCATCTTTGTGGTTTTATCTGCCTTTGGTCTTTGATGATGGTGATGTACTGATGGGGCTTTGGTGTGGGTATCCTTTATGTTTGTTTGTTTTCCTTTTAACAGTCAGGACCCCAGCTGCAGATCTGTTGGAGATTGCTTGAGGTCCACTCCAGACCTTGTTTGCCTGGGAATCAGGAGCAGAGGCTGCAGAAGATAGAATATTGCTGAACAGCGAGTGTTGCTGTCTGATTCTTGGTCTGGAAGCTTCGTCTCAGGGGTGCACCCCGCTGTGTGAAGTGTCAGGTGTCAGTCTGCACCTAGTGAGGGATGTCTCCCAGTTAGGCTACTCAGGGGTCAGGGACCCACTTGAGTGGGCAGTCTGTCCATTGTCAGATCTCGACCTCCATCCTGAGAGATCTACAGCTCTCTTCAAAGCTCTCAGGCACGGTCATTTACATCTGCAGAGATTTCTGCTGCTTTTTGTTTAGCCATGCCCTGTCCCCAGAGGTGGAGTCTACAGAGACAGGCATGTCTCCTTGAGCTGCGGTGGGCTCCAGCAAGTTCGAGCTTCCCAGTGGCTTTGTTTACCTACTTAAGCCTCAGTAATGGCAGGCGCCACTCCCCCAGCCTTGCTGCTGCCTTGCAGTAAGATC
>NW_012119354.1:31783-34529 GCF_000951035.1 Colobus angolensis palliatus | reverse complement strand
AACCTTCTTCTCTCAACTCGTCAAAGTCATTCTCCGTCCAACTTTGTTCCATTGCTGGCGATGAGCTGTGTTCCTTTGGAGGGGGAGATGCGCTCTGATTTTTTGAATTTCCATCTTTTCTGCCCTGCTTTTTCCCCATCTTTGTGGTTTTATCTGCCTTTGGTCTTTGATGATGGTGATGTACTGATGGGGCTTTGGTGTGGGTATCCTTTATGTTTGTTTGTTTTCCTTTTAACAGTCAGGACCCCAGCTGCAGATCTGTTGGAGATTGCTTGAGGTCCACTCCAGACCTTGTTTGCCTGGGAATCAGGAGCAGAGGCTGCAGAAGATAGAATATTGCTGAACAGCGAGTGTTGCTGTCTGATTCTTGGTCTGGAAGCTTCGTCTCAGGGGTGCACCCCGCTGTGTGAAGTGTCAGGTGTCAGTCTGCACCTAGTGAGGGATGTCTCCCAGTTAGGCTACTCAGGGGTCAGGGACCCACTTGAGTGGGCAGTCTGTCCATTGTCAGATCTCGACCTCCATCCTGAGAGATCTACAGCTCTCTTCAAAGCTCTCAGGCACGGTCATTTACATCTGCAGAGATTTCTGCTGCTTTTTGTTTAGCCATGCCCTGTCCCCAGAGGTGGAGTCTACAGAGACAGGCATGTCTCCTTGAGCTGCGGTGGGCTCCAGCAAGTTCGAGCTTCCCAGTGGCTTTGTTTACCTACTTAAGCCTCAGTAATGGCAGGCGCCACTCCCCCAGCCTTGCTGCTGCCTTGCAGTAAGATCTCAGACGGCTGTGCTAACAATGTGGGAGGCTCCGTGGGTGTGGGACCCTCCTGGCCAGGTGTGGGATATAATCTCCTGTTGTGCCATATGCTAAGACCATTGATAAAGTGCAGTATTAGGGTGGGAGTTACCCAATTTTCAAAGTGTTGTATGTCATAGTTTCCTTTGGCTAGGAAAAGGGATTCCCTTCCCCCTTTGCACTTCCCAGTTAAGGTGATGCCTTGCGTGCTTCAGCTTTCACTAGTCAGGCAGTAGTACCTGACCAGCACCAATTGTCTGGCACTTGCCAGTGAGATGAACCCAGTACCTCAGTTGAAAATGCATAAATCACCTGTCTTCTGAGTCGTTCAAGCTGGGAGCTGGAGGCTGGAGCTGTTTTGAAAGACTTTGAAGCATATGGTTACAAAGGAAATATCTTCACATAAAAACTAGAAACAAGCTTTCTGAGAAACTGCTTTGTGATGTGTGAATTTGGATCACAGAGTTACAACTCTCTTTACATTGAGCAGGTTTCTATCTCTGTTTTCATGGAGTCTGCAGCTTGACATTCTGAGGGCATTGATTCCTATGGTGAGAAAGGAAATATCCTCAGATAAAAACTGGAGAGAATCTTCTGAGAAACTGCTTTGTGATGCGGGAATTCATTTCACAAAGTTACACCATTGTTTTTTGCAGCAGTTTGCTAGCATTGTTTTTGAGGAATCTGAGATGCTATATTTTGGATCACTTTGAAGCCTATGGCGACAAAAGAAATATCCTCTCTCAACTAAATACTTGAAATAGGATTTCTGATATTGTTTGGATGAGTGTAGGCAAGATGGCGCAGTTCCGGCTTCTTCACTCTCAGCTTTCCCGTGCCCGGAAAAGACACAGGTTGACTGCAGAGGTGCAACCCGACCTCCGACAGAGGAAAACCGGACCCCGCCTAGCCACACCTACCGCCCCGTCCCTGAGCCGCCTATGTCCCGCCTGCTGCCCTCCCACTTCTGGGCCCAGGACATAAAAGCCGCTCCCGCTGGGCGCGCGGTGTGCACTTCCTCAGCCCTCACTCCTGTCGGGACTGTCAGAACTCCACCTGAGAGCTCCACCATGTGACTTCCCTGGCCTCCCCTGTCAGAGACTGACGGACCTCACCCCTCCCCTACACCTTCTTTCCTGAAGCTGGGGGCCCAAAAATAAATGTGCAGTTCTGCTCCTAGACTTGCCTACTAACTGGTCATTCAATATTCGCCCTGGTTTCCTAGAAAGCAAATCAGTTTCCTGGAAAGCAAATCAGCTTCCCGGAAAGCAAATCAGCTGGTGCTGAAACCCGGGAGGAGACCCCTCCTCTCCTCAGGCCTCTGAGGATTGAGGAACCTCCTTCTGCTTCCATGCCCCGGATGGACTGGGATCTGAGACCCACTTCCCTCACTCACACGGCCTCTCTGGTGTAAGTGCCCTTGTCTACTCTTTGTCTCCCTCAGCCAAAAATCCTGCGCAGGTCCGAGGCCCACTTTTGAGCCACCACGTGGCTCGGGAGACCCGTTCAGGACGGAGACGTCTGCCTGAAGGTAATCTCCACCTTGGCTCCAAGAGCCTCCAGTCTGTCTCTGCTGGTTCCAAAGGACGCTTTGAAGCCAGGCAGAGATCCACTTCCACTTCCACTTCCATTGTGTCCATTGTGCAGGTAAAGAGGAAACAAATGGGAAACCCCCAGTCCAAATTTCCAAAGAGCACCACTTTAGGGTGCCTCGCAGCCAATCTAAAAACTCTACAACTCCAACAAGACCTCAAAAGAAAGTGGTTAATTTTCCTCTCCACTGTGGCGTGGCCCCAATACAAACTACACAATCAGTCTCAATGGCCACCAGAAGGCACCCTAGACCACAATGTCTTAACCGACCTCAGCAATTTCTGCCAGCGGCTAGGCAAGTGGTCCGAAATTAATTACGTACAAGGCTTTTGGGCCTTAAGCCCACGTCCCTATACTCCTCCTTCT
>NW_012119354.1:21321-31627 GCF_000951035.1 Colobus angolensis palliatus | reverse complement strand
CCGACTAGATCCGGCCTCCCCCACAAGGGCCACTATTTTGGCATCTCATTTCATTTCCCAATCAGCTCCCGATATTTGCAAAAAACTCCAAAAGGTGGAAAATAGTCCCGAGACACCTATACAAGACCTAGTTAAACTGGCCTTTAAGGTCTATAACTCCAGAGAGGAGATGGCTGAGGCACAGCGACAGGCTCGCCTCAAACAGAAAGTGCAGCTCCTAGTGACGGCTTTACAACCCAGTTGTAACCCCAGACCAGAGAGCACACACCCCGCAGACTCCAAGACTAAAAAAGGAGCCTGCTATAAGTTCGGCAAGGCAGGACACTATGCCAACAGGTGTCCACAAGGTCCCCGAGCCCCAATGCAGCCTTGCTATAAGTGCAAGGCATCAGGACACTGGGCCAGTGAATGTCCTAACCCTCGTCCACCAGCAACCCCCCGCCCTGCTTGCCAACAGGAAGGACACTGGAAGTCTAATTGCCCCACCCTGAGAACAGGTGCCACGTCTCGACGTGATCCCCTTTCCCAGGATCCTGGGAGCTCCTTCCAGCTGCTACATCTGGACGATGACAACTGAAGGTGCCGAGACTCGGGGACCCCCATCACCCTCACCGAGCCACGGGTAACTCTCCTTGTAGCAGGTAAGACAATTAATTTTTTGATCGACAGCAGAGCTACCTATTCTGTTTTGCGATCCTTCTCTGGACCTAGCCTTCCGTCCAATATCTCCATAGTAGGAGTAAACAGAAAGCAATCCACTCCACGAAAAATCCCCCTCCTTAATTGCTGCCTGGCCAACAACTACTTTGCACACTCGTTCCTCATTATACCATCATGCCCTACTCCCTTATTAGGCCGAGATATCCTGAGCACCTTAAGGGCCTCCATATCCATTCCCACCACCTCATCTACTCCCCTTCAATCCCCTCATGACCTGTTGTTCATGCTTTGTGCATGAGCACATGTTACTCCTATGCCATCCCCGCCCCCCATCTTCCCAATTTTTGTACACCCTCAAGTGTGGGACACTTCCATCCCAGTCATAGCGGCCCACCACCCACCAGTTCTTGTCAAGCTCAAAGACGCTACTCATTTCCCAAATCGCCCCAAATTCTCTCTCTGACACATCTACAGGGTTTAAAGCCAATTATCGTGTGGCTACTTAGCCAACATATTCTTGTCCACACCTATTCCCCCTGTAATACTCCAATACTTCCAGTCAAAAAGGCAGACGGAACGTGTAGGTTAGTACAGGATCTTCGGCTAGTCAATGAGGCTATCCATCCAACACACCCTGTAGTTCCCAACCCTTACACTCTTCTGTCCCATATCCCCACCAATTCTACTTATTTTACTGTGCTAGACCTTAAGGATGCTTTCTTTACCATACCCCTGCACACAGACTGCCAGTTCCTTTTTGCTTTCACATGGGAAGACCCAGACACACACACCTCCACTCAACTGACATGAACAGTCCTCCCACAAGGGTTCCAGGACAGCCCTCATTCTTTGGTCATGCCTTAGCAAGAGACCTGGCCTCCTGCCCCCTCACCAATAGCAAAGTTCTGCAGTATGTAGATGATCTCCTAATCTGTAACCCTACCAAACAAGACTCTCTTCTAGACACTGCAACTCTCCTCAACTACTTAGGCTCACTAGGTTATAGGGTATATAAACACAAGGCCCAAATTTCTCGCCAAACCGTCACATACTTGGGAATTGAAATCACTCCAACAACCCGGTCACTAACGATCGACCGTGTGGCCCTAATACGAAACCTTCTTCCCCCTCAAGATGCAAAAGAAGTTCAATCCTTCTTGGGTCTAATAGGCTTTTTCAGACATTGGATCCCTAATTTTGGAATCTTAGCCAAACCTTTATACACCACAGTTAAAGAAACCCCACATGCGCCTTTGTCCAACCCCAAGTTAATCTCGACTCATTTCACCTGCTTAAAAGCTTGCCTTCTCTCACAACCCACTCTCTCACTGCCTGATTTCCAGCGTCCCTTCCAACTCTTTAAAGATAAAAGGCAGAAAGTTGCAGTTGGTCTCTTAGCCCAGCCTGCTGGCAGCACCTACCACCCTGTGGCCTATCTATCCAAACAACTAGACCCAACTGTATAAGGATGGCAACCCTGTCTGTGTGCGTTGGCAGCGGCAGCCTGCCTGACCCAGGAAGCAAAAAAGCTCATTAGAGACAGTAATCTAACAGTCCTCTCCACACACCGCCTTGAAGATCTTATCTCTCATAAAAGTATTAGCCACTTAACTCCATCCCGGCTCCAACTTTTCCATCTCTTATTCATAGAAGACCCCACTGTTACTTTAGAAGTTTGCTCCTCTCTAAATCCAGCCACTTTACTGCCAGACCCTCTCAAACCACCTCATACTAAACATTCTTGTGCTGAAGCCCTGGAGGCTCAACCACCAGCCACCTACACTTGCATGATCAGCCCCTTCAGAATGCGCAACAAACCCTGTTTGCGGATGGCAGCTCCTTTATCAACCCTCAAGGAAACAGACAGGCAGAATATGCAGTAGTTACCTCCTCCACAGTTTTAGAGGTAAAACCTCTACCACAAGGGACCACATCACAGCAGGCAGAACTCACTGCACCAACCAAGGCACTCCTCCTATCAAAAGGAAAACAGTAAACATATACACAGATTCTAAATATGTTTTCCTAATTGCACACACCCATTCAGTCATCTGGAAAGAGAGAGAGTTTTTAACCACCTGCGGTACCCCTATTATCAACAAACTACTAGATGCACTCTCGGCACCTTCCAAGGTAGCCATTATACATTGTAGAGGCCACCAAACTCCATCTAACCTGGTAGCAGCTGGCAACAGTTTTGCCGACACCACTGCCAAATCAGCGGCCGGATTCTCCACCCTGACGCTTCCCTCTATTTGTTTTCTCTCTCCTCAATATACCCCTATTTACACCCAAGAGGAAAAGGCCAAACTATTACAAAATCCAACAGCCAAACTAACTTCAGATGACTGGATATATATTGATAACAAATTAGTTATTCCTGAAACACAACTCCATACCATTCTAGCAGACATACATAATTCCTTACATATAGGACCCAAAGCCTTATACAATTTTCTAAATCCCCTCCTCCACTGTCCAGCACTACAAAAACACTTACTTACAATCAACCAGCCATGCCTTATCTGCCTAAAGACAAATCCTCAAAGCGTATTGCACAACTCCCATCCGAGCCATCAACTCAGAGGACACCAAGCAGGTGAAGATTGGCAAATTGACTTTACCCACATGCCAAGGCATAAAAAATTCAAATATCTCTTAACCCTCATTGATACTTTTTCAGGATGGATAGAAGCCTATCCCACTACAGGAGAAACCGCCAATATAGTTGCCTCCATACTCACTGAACACATTATTCCTAGGTTTGGCCTCCCGCTCACTCTTCAGTCTGACAATGGCCCAGCATTCATCTCCAAGGTAGTCCAACAGGTGGCAGCCCTCCTACACATCACCTGGAAACTCCATATCCCTTATAGACCTCAGTCTTCCGGTACAGTCGAGAAGGCCAACGGGCTCATTAAGCAGCAATTCACCAAACTCTCCCTCGAGACTTGACAATCATGGGTAACTCTCCTTCCCCTGGCCATAACCCGGCTGTGAGCAGCCCCACGGAGTCCAACAGGCCTCAGTCCATTTGAATTAGTTTACTGCCGGCCCCTCACCCTCCAGCAGTTACCCACCCTTTCTTCCCCACTGGCAACTTATCTCCCATACCTCACCCTCTTGAGACAACTCCTGAGACAACATGCAGAACTAGCACACCCCCCTCCAACAGACACCTATAGCCTACATCTCTCTCTCAGCCCAGGAGACCAAGTATACTTTAAAGATATCCAAGCCAAAGATCTTCAGCCTAGGTGGAAGGGCCCCTATACTGTCCTCCTATCTACATACACAGCAGCCAGATTTCTAGGACATATGCACTGGGTCCATATAACACAATTAAAAAAGGCCCCCACAGAAGATAATCAGTGGGCATCTACTAGACTTACCCCTACCCGTCTCAAATTCACCAAATTCTCCCTACCACCACATGTTCCCTGACCTCTTATGCTCATCCCAATTTCTCGCCATACTCTATATAGCCCATTCCTAATTCCCATACTTATCCTCTGTTTTGTCATATGTCTTGCTCTTGTTTTAATCAAATTTCTCCAAGCCAAAGTTCAAAAGATCACGTGCGTCACCTTCAACCAGATGCCTCTTCATCCGTACGTCCAAATACCAACCATAGACCCCAACCTTAACAACATCCCTTAACGGCAGGAAGTAGCCAGACAGACCACGGCGCCCCTTATCACTATTATCAATAAAAGGTTGCACTGTTTGGACGAGCAGAGGCAAGATGGCGCAGTTCCGGCTTCTTCACCATCAGCTTTCCCGTGCCCAGGAAAGATACAGGTCGACTGCGCAGGCGCAACCCGACCTCCGATGGAGGAAAATCGGAACCCGCCTAGCTACGCCTACCGCCCCGCCCCCGAGCCGCCTATGCCCCGCCCACTGCCCTCCCACTTCCGGGCCTAGGACATAAAAGCCGCTCCCGCTGGGTGCGTGGTGCTCACTTCCTCAGCCCTCACTCCTGTCGGGACTGTAGGAACTCCACCCGAGAGCTCCACCGGGTGACTCCCATGGCCTCCCCTGCCAGAGACCGATGGACCTCACCACTCCCCCACACCTTCTTTCCTGAAGCTGGGGGACCAAAAATAAATGTGCAGTTCTGCTCCTAGACTTACTTACTCGCTAGTCATTCAATACTCGCCCTGGTTTCCTAGAAAGCAAATCAGCTTCCCAGAAAGCAAATCAGATATGTTGCTTTGTGATGTGTGAATTCATCTCAAAACGTTACACCACCCTTTCAATGAGCAGTTTGCTGACACCGTTTTTGCAGGATCTGCAGTGGGATACTCTGGAGTGCATTGAGGATTATGGTAAACACGTAATATTATCTGATAAAAACCAGAAAGGAGCTTTCTGAGAAACTGCTTTGAGATGTGTGAATTCATCTCACAGAGTTACATCACTCTTGGAGCAGTTTGCCAGGATGGTTTTCTGTGCAATCTGACAGGATATTTTGGATCACTTTGAAGCCTATGGTGACAAAGGAAATATAATCAGATAAAAACTAGAAGGGAGCTGTCTGAGAAATTGCTTTGTGATGTGTGAATTCACCTCTCAAAGTTATGCTTTTCTTTTCATTTAGCAGTTTACTAACACAGTTGTTGTGGAATCTGCAATGGGATATTGCAAGCGCATTGAGTGCTACGGTGAAAAGGGAAGTAGCCTCAGACAAAAACTTGGGAGAAGCCTTCTCTGAAACTATTTTGCTGTGTTTGAATTCGTCTCACAGACTTACACCAGTGGTTTCATTGAGAAGTTTGCTAACACTGTTTTCACACAATCTACATTGAGATATCCGGGAGCACTTTGAATCCTGAAATATAATCAGATAAAAACAAGAAAGAAGCTTTCTGAGAACTGCTTTCTGATGTGATAATTTATCTTACAGAGTTACATTACCCTTTTCTGGAGCAGTTTGCTAGCACTGTTTTGTGGAATCTGAGAAGGGACATTTTGGATCACTTTGAAGGCTATGGTGACAAAGGAAATATCCTTAGATAAAAAAACAGAAAGAAGCTTTCAGAGAAATTGCTTTGTGATGTGTGAATTCATCTCACAGTTTTACACAACTCTTTCATAGAGCCGTTTGCTAGCACTGTTTTTTTGGAATCTCAGAAGTGATATATTGGATAGCATTGAATCACAAGGTGGAAAATGAAATATTCTCAGATAAGAACTGGAGAGAAGCCTTCTCAGAAACTGCTTTGTGGTGTGTGAATTCTTATCTCATAGTAAAACCACTGCTTTCATTGAGAAGTTATATATGACAGGGCATTGAGGCCTGAAATATCCTCAAATAAAAAAAACTGGAAAGAAACATTCTGAGAAACTGCTTTGTGATGTGTGAATTCACCTCACAGTGTTACACAAATCTTTCATGGAGCCACTTGCTAGCACTGTTTTTTTGGAATATGAGAAGGGATATTTTGGGTCACCTTGAAGCCTATATTGACAAATGACATATCCTCAGATAAAAACCAGAAAGAAGCTTTCTGAGAAATTGCTTTGTTATTTTTGAATTCATATCTCAGGGTTACAACACTCTTTCATGGAGCCATTGGCTTGCACTGTTTTACGGAATCTGAGAAGTGATATTTTGGGTCGCTTTGAAGCCTATAGTGACAGAGGAAATCTCCTCAGATAAAAAGTAGAAAGGAGCTTTCTGAGAAACTGCTTTGTGATGTGTTAATTCATCCACAGAGTTACACCACTCTTTCATGGAGAAATTCGCTAGCACTTTTTGTGGAATATCAGAAGTTATATTTTTGATAGCATTGATTCCCATGGTGAAAAATGAAATCTCCTCAGATAAAAAGGGTAGAGAAGCCTTCTCAGAAACTGCTTTGTGGTGAGTGAATTCATCTCAGAGTGTTGAACCATTGCTAACACTGTTTTCACAGAATCTGCAATGAGATACATGGGAGAACATTCAGGCCTGAAATATCCTCAGATAAAAACAAGGAAGAAGCTTTCTGAGAAATTTCTTTGTGATGTGTCAATTCATCTCACAGAGTTACACTGCTGTTTCATGGAGCTGCTTGCTAGCACTGTTTTTGTGGAATCTGACAAGGTGTATTTTTTATTGCTTTGAAGCCTATGGTGGTAAAGGAAATATCCTCAGAGACAAACGAGAAGAAAATTTTCTGAGAAACTACTTGGTGATGTGTGTATTTATCTGACAGTATTACACTATTCTTTCATGGAACCATTTGCTAGCACTGTTTTTCTGGAATCACAGAAGGAATATTTTGGATCTCTATGAAGCCTATGGTGGCAAAGGATATGCATTCTGATAAAAATCAGAAAGAAGCTTTCTGAAAAACTGCTTTGTGATGTGTGAATTCACCTCAGTGTTACCCATCTCTTTCATGGAGGCGTTTGGTAACACTGTTTCTGTGGAATCTGAGAAGGAATATTTGGATCACTTTGAAGCCTATGGTGACAAAGGAAATATCCATAGATAAAACCCAGAAAGAAGCTTCCTGAGGGACTGCTTTGTGATGTGTGGATTCATCTCACAGAGTTATGCTACACTTTCGTGGAGCGGTGTGCTAGAACTTATTTTGTGGAATCTGAGAAGAGGTATTTTATCACTTTGAAGTCTAGGGTGACAAAGGAATTATCCTCAGCTAAAAACCAGAAAGATGCTTTCTGAGAAACTACTTTGTGATGTGTGAATTCATCTCATAGTGTTACACAATTTTTTCATGGAGTCATTTGTTATCACTGTTTGTGTAGAATCTGAGAATGCATAGTTTGGATCGCTTTTAAGCCTATAGTGAAAAAGGAAATATCCTCAGATAAAATCCAGAAAGAAGCTTTTTGAGAAACTGCTTTGTGATGTGTCAATTCATCTCATAATATTACACAATTCTGTCATAGAGCCATTTGCTAGCACTGTTTTTGTGGACCGTGAGAAGTGATATTTTGGATCGCTTTGAAGCTTATGGTGAGAAAGGACATCTCCTGAGATAAAAACTAGAAAGAAGCTTCCTGAGAAACTTCTTTGTGATGAGTGTATTCATCTCACAGAGTTACACCACCCTTTCATGGATGTTTTTGACAGCAATTTTTTGTGAAATCTCAGAAGTGATATTTTAAACAGCATTGAATCCTATGGTGAGTAATGAAATATCCTCGGATAAAAACTGAAGAGAAACCTTCTCAGAAACTGCTTTGTGGTGTGTGAATTCATCTCAGAGAGTTAAAACTTTGCATTCATTGAGAAGTTTGCTTAGTCTGTTTTTGCAGAATCTACAATGAGATACACAGTAGTGCATAGAGGCCTGAAATATCCTCAAATAAAAACAAGAAAAAAACTTTCTGAGAAACTTATTTGTGATGTGTGAATTCATCTCACAAAGTTACACCACTATTTCATGGAGGTATTTGCTAGCCCTGTTGTGGTGGAATCTCAGAAGTGATATTTTGGATAGCATTGAATCCCATGGTGAAATATGAAAAACCCTCTGATAAAAACAGCAGAGAAGCCTTCTGAGAAAATGCTTCGTGGTGTGTGTATATTCATCTCACAGAGTTGCACCATTGCTTTCATTGAGAAGTTCGATATCACACTTTTTGCAGAATCTGAATGAGATATATGGGAGAGCATTCAGGCCTGAAATACACTCAAATAACAAAAATAAAGAAGCTTTTTGAGAAACTACTTTGTGATGTGTGAATTAATCTCACAGTGTTACACAATTCTTTCATGGAGCCACTTGCTAGCACTGTTTTTGTGGAATCTGAGAAGGGATATTTTGGATGGCTTTGAAGACTTTGGTGTCAAAGGAAATATTCTCATGTAAAACCCAGAAAGAAACTTTTTTAGAAGCTGCTTTGTGATGTGTGAATTCATTTCATAATGTTACACAATTCTTTCATGGAGCCATTTCCTAGAAATGTTTTTGTGGATTCTGAGAAGTGATATTTTGGATCACTTTTAAGTCTATGGTGAGAAAGGAAATCTTCTAAGATAAAAACTGGAAAAGAAACTTTCTGAGAAACTTTTTGTGATGTGTGAATTCATCTCACAGACTCACACCACTCTCATGGAGGAGTTTGCAAGCACTGTTTTTGTGGAATCTCGGAAGTGATAGTTTGGATACTATTGAATCCCATGCTGAAAACTGAAATATCTTCATGTAAAAACGGCACAGAAGCGTTCTTTGAAACTGCTTTGTGGTGTGTGAATTCATCTCACAATGTTACACAACTCATCCATGGAGCCATTTGCTAGGAGTGCTTTTGTGGAATCTGAGAAGTGATATTTTGGATCACATTGAAGCCTATTGTGATAAAGGAAATCTCTTCAGGTTAAAACTAGAAAGAAGGTTTCTGAGAAAATGCTCTGAGATGTGTGAATTCATCTCAGAGAGTTACAAAACTCTTTCATGAAGGCGTTTGCAAGCACTATTTTTGTGGAATGTCAGAAATCATAATTTAGATGACATTGAATCCCATTTTGAATATTGAATTATCCTCAGATGAATACTGGAGAGAAGCCTTCTCAGAAACTGATATGTGGTGTGTGAATTCATCTCACAAAGTTACACCCTTCATTCATTGAGAAGTTTTCTAACATTGTTTTCACAGAATCTATGGTGAGATATATGGGAGTGCATTGAGGTCTGAAATATCCTTCGATAAAAACAAGAAAGGTTTCTGAGAAACTTCTTTGTGATGTGTAAATTCATCTCACAGCGTTACATCACTCTTTCATGGAGGAATTTTCTAACCCTCCTTTTGGGGAATCTCAGAAGTGATAGTTGGGATAGCATTGAATCCCATGGTGAAAAATGATATATCCTAAGATACAAACAGGAGAGAAGCCTTCTCAGAAATTGTTTTGTGGTGTGTGAATTCATCTCACAGAGTAACATCACTGCTTTCATTGAGAAGTTGGCTAACACTGTTTTGGTAGAATCTGTAATGAGATATACAGGAGTGCATTGCAGTCTGAGATATCCCCAGTAAACAACAAAAAGGAAACTTTCTGAGAAACTGCTTTGTGATGTGTCACTTAATCTCATAGAGTTACACTTCTCTTTCATGGAGCAGTTTGTAAGAACTGTTTTTGTGGAATCTGAGAAGGGGTATTATTTATCGCTTTTAAGCCTATGGTAACAAAGGAAGTAACCTCAGATAAAATCCAGAAAGAATCTTTCTGAGAAACTGCTTTGTGATGCGTGAATTCATCTCACAGTGTTACACAACTCTTTCATAGAGCCGTTTGCTAGCACTATTTCTGTGGCATCTGACAAGGAATATTTTGGATCGCTTTGAAACCTATTGTGACAAAGGAAATATCCTCAGATAAAATCCACAAAGAAACTTCCTGAGAAACTGCTTTGTAATGTGTGAATTCATCTCACGAAGTTACACAACTTTTTCATCGAGGTGTTTTCTAGCACTGTTTTTGTGGAATATGAGAAATTATATTTTGGATTGCATTAAAGCCTATGGTGAGAAAGGAAATCTCAGATAAAAACTAGATAGAAGCTTTCCGAGAAACTGCTCTGTGTGTGTGAATTCATCTCACAGAACTACAACACTCTTTAGTGGAGCAGCTTCCTACCACTGTTTTTGTGGAATCTCAGAAGTGACATTTTATTCCTTTTTTTTTTTT
>NW_012119354.1:15071-16284 GCF_000951035.1 Colobus angolensis palliatus | reverse complement strand
GATTGTCCGGCACTCACTAGTGAGATGACCCCAGTACCTCAGTTCAAAATGCAGAAATCACCGGTCTTCTGTGTCATTCGCACTGGGAGTTGGAGACTGGAGCTGTTCCTATTAGGCCATCTTGCTCCGCCCCCCAGAAGTGACATTTTAGATGACATTGAATCCCATGATGAATAATGAAATATCCTCAGATAAAAACTGGAGAGGTGCTTTCTCAGAAATCGCTTTGTGGTGTGTGAATTTGTCTCAGAGAGGTACAAGAATGCTTTCATTGAGAAGTTTGCTAACACTGTTTTTGAAAAATCTACAGTGAGATATACAGGGGCGCACTGAGGACTGAAATATCCTCAGATAACAAAAAGAAAGAAGCTTTCTGAGAAACCACATTGTGATGTATGAAATCATCTCACTGAGTTACACTACTCTTTCATGGAGCAGTGTGCTAGAGCTGTTATTGTGGAATCTGGGAAGGGGTATTTTTATTGCTTTGAAGCCTATGTTGACAAAGGAAATATCCTCAGATAAAATCCAGAATGAAGGCTTCTGAGAAACTGCTTTGTGATGTGTGAATTCATCTGACAATGTTACACAACTCTTTCATGGAGCCATTTGCTAGCACTGTTACTGTGGAATATGAGAAGATATATTTTGGTTCGCTTTGAAGCCTATGGTGACAAAGGAAATATCCTCAGATAAAAGCCAGAAAGAAGCTTTCTTAGAAATTGCTCTGTGATGTGTGAATTCATCTCACAGTGTTACACAACACTTTCAAGGAGCCGTTTGCTAGCACTGTTTATGTGGAGTCTGAGAAGGTACATTTTGGATGGCTTTGAAGCCTATGGTGACAAAGGTAATATCCTCAGATAAAACAGCTTTCTGAGAAACTGCTCTGTAATGTGTGAATTCATCTCACTGTGTTACACAACACTTTCATGGAGCAGTATGCTAGAAGTTGCTTTGTGGAATCTGAGAAGGGGTATTTTTTATGCTTTGAAGCCTATGATGACAAAGGAAATATCCTCAGATAAAAACTAGAAAGAAACTTTCTGAGAAACTGCTTTGTGATGTGTGGATTCATCTCAGAGTGTTTCACAACTCTTTAAGGGAGCTGTAGCTAGCACTGTTTTTGTGGAATCAGAGAAGAGATATTTTGGATCGCTTTGAAGTCTATGGTGACAAAGAAAATATCCTCAGGTAAATCCCAGAAAGAAGA
>NW_012119354.1:10014-15021 GCF_000951035.1 Colobus angolensis palliatus | reverse complement strand
TATTTTGGATCGCTTTGAAGTCTATGGTGACAAAGAAAATATCCTCAGGTAAATCCCAGAAAGAAGATTTCTGAGAAACTCCTCTGTCATGTGTGAATTCATCTCACAGAGTTACACCACTCTTTCATGGAGGTGATTGCTGGCACTGTTTTTGTGGAACCTCAGAAGGTATAGTTTAGATGGCATTGAATCCCATTGTGAATAATGACATATTCTCAGATAAAAAGGGGAGAGAAGCCTTCTCAGAAACTGCTTTGTGTTGTGTGAATTGATCTCACAGAGTTACACAACTGCTTTCCTCGAGACATTTGCTAACACTCTTTTTGCAGAATCTGCAATGACAATTATGAGAGTGCATTGAGGCCTGAAATATCCATAGATAAAAACAAGAAAGAAACTTTCTGAGAAACTTCTTTGTGATGTGTGAACTCATCTCACAGAGTTACGCCACTCTTTCATGGAGGAATTTGCTATCACTGTTTTTGTGGAATTTGAGAAGTGATATTTTGCATAGCTTTGAAGCCTATGATGAGAAAGGAAATCTTATCAGATAAAAACTAGAAAAATCTTTCTGGGAAACTGCTTTCTGATATGTGAATTCATCTCACAAAGTTACACCAATCTTTGATGGAGAAATTTGCTAGCACTGTTTTTGTGGTATCTCAGAAGTGATATTTTTGATAGCATTGAAGCCAATTGTGAGAACAGAAATCCCTCAGACAAATCTAGAAATAAGTTTTCTGAGAAACTGCTTTGTGTTGTGTGAATTCATCTCACACAATTACACTACTCTTTCATGGAGCAGTTCACTCGAACTGTTTTTCTGGAATCTGAGAAGGGGAAATTTTTATCGCTTTGAAGCCTATGGTGACAAAGGAAATATGCTCAGATGAAAAGCAGAAAGAAGCTTTCTAAGAAACTGCTTTGTGATGTGTGAATTCATCTCACAGAGTTCCTGTCCTCTATCATGGAGCAGTTTGCTAGCACTGCTAGCATTGTTCCACTGTTTTTGTGAAATCTGAGAAGTGATATTTTGGATCTCTTTGAAGCCAAAGGTGAGAAAGGAAATCTCCTCAGATAAAACTGGAAGGAAGCTTTCTGAGAAACTGCTTTCTGATGTGTGAATTCATCTCACAGAGTTACACCACTGTTTCATGGAAGAATTTGCTGGTACTGTTTTGTGGAATCACAGAAGTGATATTATGTATAGCATTGAAGCCAATGGTGAGAACGGAAATCTCCTCAGATAAAAACTAGAAACCAGATTTCTGGGAAACTTCTTTCTGATGTGTCAATTCATCTCTCAGAGGTACACCACTCTTTCATGGAGGAGTTTGCTAGCACTGTTTTTGTGCAATCTCAGAAGTGATATATTAGACAGCATTGAATCCCATGATGAAAAATGAAATATCCTCAGGTAAAAACTGGAGAGAAGACTTCTCATAAACTGCTTTGTGTTGTGTGAATTCATCTCACAGAGTTACACCATTGCTTTCATTGAGAAGTTTGCTAACACTCTTCTCACAGAATCTGCAATGAAATATACGGTAGTGCTTTGAGGCCTGAAATATCCTCAGATAAAAACAAGAAAGAAGCTATCTGAGAAATTTATTTGTGATATGTGAACTCATCTCACAGAGTTACACTACTCTTTCATGAGGCAGTTTGCTGGAACTGTTTTTGTGGAATCTGAGAAGGGGTATTTTTATCACTTTGAAGCATTTGATGACAATGGAAATATCCTCAGATAAAAACCAGAAAGAAGCTTTCTGAGAAACTTCTTTGTGATGTGTGAACTCATCCCAAAGAGTCACAATAATTATTCATGGAACAGTTTGCTAGCACTGTTTTTGTGGAAGCTCAGAAGTGATATTTTGGATTGCTTTGAAGCCTATGGTGACAACGGAAATATCCTAGGATAAAAACAGTAAGAAACTTTCTGTGAAACTGCTTTGTCATGTGTGAATTCATCGCACATTGTTACACAAATCTTTCATGGAGTCGTTTGCTAGCAGCGTTTTCGTGGAATCTGAGAAGAAATACTTTGGATCACTTTAAAGCCTATGGTGAAAAAGGAAATATTCTCAGATAAAACCCGGAAGGAAGCTTTCTGAGAAACTGCTTCATGATGTGTGAATTCATCTTACAATGTTGAATTACTCTTTAATGGAGCTGTTTGCTAGCACTGTTTTGTGGAATCTGAGAAGTGATATATTGGATGGCTTTGAAGCCTACGGTGATAAAGGAAATCTCCTCAGATAAAAACTGGAAAGAAGCCTTCTGAGAAACTGCTTTTGCTGTGTGAATTCATCTCACAGACTTACACTACTGTTTCATGAAGCAGTTCGCTAGAACTGTTTTTGTGGAATCTGAGAAGGGAAATGTTTATCACTCTGAAGCCTATTGTGACAGAGGAAATATACTCACACAAAAACCAGAAAGAAGCTTTCAGAGAAACTCCTTGTGTTGTGTGAATTCATCTCACAGTGTTACACAAATCTTTCATGGAGTCGTTTTCTATCACTCTTTTTGTGGTATCTGAGAAGGGATAATTTTGGATCACTTTGAAACCTATGGTGACAAAGGAAATATCCTCAGATAAAACCCAGAAAGAAGCTTTCTGAGAAACTACTTTGTGATGTGTGAATTCACCTCACAATGTTGCACAACTCTTTCATGGAGCCCTATGCTAGCATTGTTTTTGTGGAATCTGAGAAGTGATATTTCAGATCGCTTTGAAGCCTATGGTGAGAAAGGAAATCTTCTCAGATAAAAACTAGAAAGAAGCTTTCTGAGAAACTTCTTTGTGATGTGTGAATTCATTTCACAGAGTTACAGTACTCTTTCATGGAGGAATTCGTTAACACTGCTTTTGTGGAATCTCAGAAGTGGTATTTTGGATAGTATCAAAGTCAATGATGAGAACAGAAATCTTCTCAAATAAAAACTAGCAAGAAGCTTTCTGAGAAACTGCTTTGTGCTGTGCAAATTCATCTCACATAGTTACACTTTTCTTTCATGGAGCAGTTTGCTGGAATTGTTTTTGTGGAATCTGAAAAGGGGAATTTTTATCACTTCGAAGCCTATGGTGACAAAGGAAATATCCTCAGATAAAAATCAGAAAGAAAATTTCTGAGATACTGCTTTGTGATGTGTGAATTCATTTCACAGAGTTACAATGCTCTTTCTTTGAGCCGTTTGCCAACATTGTTTTTGTGGAATCTCAGAAATGATACTTTGGATCACTTTGAAGCCAATGGTGAGAACTGAATTCTCCTCAGGTAACTGCTCCTTGAAAGCATAGTGTAACTTGGTGAGATGAATTCACACAACTCAAAGCAGTTTCTCAGAAAGCTTCTGTCTGGTTTTTATTTGAGGATATTTCCTTTGTCTCCATAGGCTTCAAAGCTATCAAAAGAAACCCTTCTCAGGTTCCACAAAACCAGTGCTACCAAACTGCTCCATGAAAGAGTAGTGTAACTCTGTGAGATGAGTTCACACATCACAAAGCAGTTTCTCAGAAAATTTCTTTCTAGCTTTTATCTGAGGAGATTTCCGTTCTCAACTTAGGCTTCAATGCTATCCAAAATATCGCTTCCAGGATCAGACAAAAACAGTGCTAGCAAATTCATCCATGAAGCAGTGGTGTAATACTTGGAGATGGATTCGCACATCACAAAGCAGTTTCTGAGAAAGCTTCTTTCTAGATTTTATCTGAGGAGGTTTTCCTTGTCACCATAGGCTTCAAAGTGATCCAAACTACCACTTCACAGATTCCACAAAAACAGTGCTAGCAAACGACTCCATGTAAGAGCTGTGTAACATTGTGAAATGAATTCACACATCACAAAGCAGATTCTCAGAAAACTTTCTGGTTTTTATCTGAGAATATTTCCTTTTTCACCACAGGCTTCAAAGTGATAAAAAAAAAAAACCCTTCTCAGACTCCACAAAAAACAGTTCTAGCAAACTGCTCCATGAAAGAGTAGCTTAACTCTGTGAGATGAACTCACACATTGCAAAGCTGTTTCTCAGAAAGCTTCTTCCTGGATTTGTGTGTGGATATTTTCTTTGTTCCCATAGGCTTCAAAGTGATAAAGGATACCCCTTCTCAGATTCCAAAATAAAACAGTTCTAGCAAACTGCTCCATGAAAGAGTAGTGTAACTCTTTGAGATGAGTTCCCACAGCACAAAACATTTTCTCAGAAATCTTTTTTCTAGTTTTTATCTGAGAAGGTTTCCATTCTCACCGTAGTCTTCAATGTTTTCCAAAATATTAGTTCTGAAATTCCACAAAAACAGTTCTAGCAAACTTCTCCATGAAAGACCAGTGTAACTCGGTGAGATGAGTTCACACATTATGAAGCAGTCTCTCACAAAGCTTCTTTCTGTTTTTTATGTGACGATAATTACTTTGTCACCATAGGCTTCAAAGGGATAAAACATTCCCCTTCTCAGATTCCAGAAAAACATTTCCAAAAATTTCTCCATGAAAGAGTAGTGTAACATTGTGAGATGAATTCAGACAGCACAAAACAATTTCTCAAAAAGCTTCCTTCTAGTTTTTGTCAGAGGTGATATCCGTTCTGACCATAGGCTTCAATGCTATGAAAAATATCACTTCTAAGATTCCACAAAAAGAGTTCTAGGAAACATCTGCCTGAAAGATTGGTGTAACTCTGTGAGATGAGTTCACACATCACAAAAAAGTTTCTCAGAAACTTCTCTCTTGTTTTTATCTGAGGATATTTCAGGTCTCAGTGTACTACCACAAAAAGAGTTCTAGGAAACATCTGCCTGAAAGATTGGTGTAACTCTGTGAGATGAGTTCACACATCACAATGAAGTTTCTCAGAAACTTCTCTCTTGTTTTTATCTGAGGATATTTCAGGTCTCAGTGTACTACCATATATCTCACTGTAGATTCTGCGGGAAGAGCGTTAACAAATGTCTCATTGAAAGCAATTGTGTAAATCTGTGAAATGAGTTCACACAACACAAAACAG
>NW_012119354.1:8081-9419 GCF_000951035.1 Colobus angolensis palliatus | reverse complement strand
CTTGTTTTTATCTGAGGATATTTCAGGTCTCAGTGTACTACCATATATCTCATTGTAGATTCTGTGGGAAGAGTGTTAACAAACTTCTCATTGAAAGCTATTGTGTAAATCTGTGAAATGAGTTCACACAACACAAAGCAGTTTCTTAGAAGGCTTCTCTCCAGTTTTCTTCTGAGTATATTTCATTATTCACCATGGGATTCAATGCCATCTAAATTATCACTTCTGAGACTCCACAGAAACAGTGCTAGCAAACTCTTCCATGAAAAAGTGATGTAACTCTGTGAGATGAATTCACAATCACAAATCAGTTTCTCAGAAAGTCTCTTTCTAATTATTATCTAAGGAGATTTTCTTGCAACCATAGGCTTCAAAGCAATCCAAAATATGATTTCTCAGATTCTTCAAAAACAGTGCTAGCCATTCTCTCCATGAAAGGGTTGTGTAACATTGTGAGATGAATTCACACATCACAAAGCAGATTTTCAGAAAGCTTCTTTCTAGTTTTTATCTGAGGATATTTCCTTTGCCACTATAGGCATCAAAGCAAAAATAAATACCCCTTCTCAGATTCCACAAAAACATTTATAGAAAACTTCTCCATGAAAGTGTAGTGAAACTCTGTGAGATGAATTGACACATCAGAAACAAGTTTCTCAGAAAGCTTCTTCTGGTTTTATCTGAGATTTCCTTTGTCACCATAGATTTCAAAGTGACAAAAAATTTTCCTTCTCAGATTTCACAAAATCAGTTCTAGCAAACTGCTCCATGAAAGAGTAGTGTAACTCTGGGAGATGAATTCACACAACACAATGCAGTTTCTCAGATATCTTCTTTCTTGGTTTATCGTAGGATATTTCCTTTGTCACCATAGGCTTCAAAGCGATATAAATGACCCATTCTCAGATTCCACAAAAACAGTTCTAGCAAACTGCTCCATGAAAGAATAGTGTAAATCTGTGAGAAGATTTCACAAAACAAAAAGCAGTTCTCAGAAAGCTTCTGTCTAGTTTTTATCTTAGTAGATTTCAGTTTTCACCATAGGCTTCAATGCTATCCAAAATATCACTTCTGAGGCTCCACAAAAATGGTGCTAGCAAATTAATTCATGAAAGAGTGGTGTAACTCTGTGAGATGAATTAACACATCCAAAAGAAGTTTCTCAGAAAGTTTCCTTATAGTTTTTACCTGAGGAGATTTCCTTGCAACCATAGGCTTCAACGTGATCCAAATATCACTTCTCAGATTTCTCAAAAACAGTGCTAGACGACTGGGCGCAGTGGCTCAAGCCTGTAATCCCAGCACTTTGGGAGGCCGAGACGGGCGGATCATGAGGTC
>NW_012119354.1:6061-7901 GCF_000951035.1 Colobus angolensis palliatus | reverse complement strand
CCAGCTACTCGGGAGGCTGAGGCAGGAGAATGGCGTGAACCCGGGAAGGGGAGCTTGCAGTGAGCTGAGATCTGGCCACTGCACTCCAGCCTGGGGGCAGAGCGAGACTCTGTCTAAAGAAAAAAAAAACAGTGCTAGTCATCACCTGCATGAAAGAGTTGTGTAACACTGCGAGATGAATTCACACATCACAAAGAAGTTTCTCAGAAAGCTTCTTTCTACTTTTTATCTTAGGAGACTTTCTTTCTCACCATAGGCTTCAAAGTGATCCAAAATGTCACTTCTCAGATTCCACAAAAAATGTGCTAGTAAGTGGCTCTACGAAAGAGTTGTATAAAATTGTGAGATGAATTCACACATCACAAAACAGTTTCTCAGAATGCTTCTTTCTAGTTTTTATCTGAGGCGATTTCTGTTCTCACCATAGCCTTCAATGTTTTCCAAAATATCACTTCTGAGATTCCACAAAAATAGTTCTAGCAAACTTCTCCATGAAAGACTAGTGTAACTCTGTGAGATGAGTCCTCACATCACAAAGCAGTCTCTCACAAAGCTTCTTCTGGTTTTTATGTGATGATAATTTCTTTGTCACCATAGTCTTCAAAGTGGTAAAGAATTCCCCTTCTCAGATTCCACAAAAATAGTTCTAGCACACTGCACCATGAAAGAGTAGTGTAACTCTTTGAGATGAATTCAAACAGCATAAAATATTTTCTCAGAAAGCTTCTTTGTAATTTTTATCTAAGGAGATTTTCTTTTTGACCAGAGGCTTCAATGCTATCAAAATATCACTTCTGAGATTCCACAAAAACAGTTCTGGGAAACTGCTCCATGAAAGGCCAGTGTAACACTGTGAGATGAGTTCACACATCACAAAGAAGTTTCTATGAAAGCTTCTTTCTAGTTTTCATCTAAGGAGATTTCCTTGTAACCATAGGTTTCAAAGAGATCCAAAATATCACTTCTCAGTTTCTTCAAAACAGTGCCAGCCATCGCCTCCATGAAAGAGTTGTGTAACACTGTGAGATGAATTCAGACATCACAAAGCAGTTTCTCTGAAAGCTTATTTCTAGTTTTTATCTGAGGAGATTTCCATTACAACCATAGTCTTTAAAGCAAACTAAAATATCACTACTCAGATCCTGCAAAAACAGTGCTAGCCATTGGATCAATGAAAGAGTTGTGTAACACTGTGAGATGAATCAAACATAGCAAAGCAGATTCTCCGAAAGCTTCTTTCTGGTTTTTATCTGAGGATACTTCGTTTGTCAAAATAAGCTTCAAAGTGATAAAAAAAAAAACAAATACCCCTTCTCAGATTCTAAGAAAACAGTTCTAGTGAACTGCTCCATGAAACAATAGTGTAACTCTGTGAGATGAATTCACACATCTCCATGAAACAGTGGTGTAATTCTCAGAGATGAATTCACACATCACAAAGCCGTTTCTCAGAAAGCTTCTTTCTAGTTTTTTTTCTAAGGAGATTTTCTTTCTCACCATAGGCTTCACAGTGATCCAAAAAATCACTTCTCAGATTCCACAAAATCAGTGCCAGCAAAAGGCTCCATGAAAAATTTGTATAACATTGTAAGATGAATTCACACATCACAAAGCAGATTCTCAGAAAGACTCTTTCTGTTTTTTATCTGATGATATTTCCTTTGTCACCATAGGCTTAAAAGCGATAAAAAATACCCCTTCTCAGATTCCACCAAAACAGTTCTAGGAAACTGCTCCATGAAAGAGGAGTTTATCTTTGTGCGATGAACTCACACATCACAAAGCAATTTCTCATTAAGCTTCTTTGTGGTTTTTATCTGAGGTTATTTCCTTTGTCCCC
>NW_012119354.1:5163-6011 GCF_000951035.1 Colobus angolensis palliatus | reverse complement strand
GGTTATTTCCTTTGTCCCCTTACGCTTCAAAGCAATCAAAATTACCCCTTCTGAGATTCCACAAAAATTGTTCTACAAACTGCTCCATGAAAGAGTGGTGTAACTCTGTGTGATGAATTCACACAGCAGAAAGCAGTCTCCCAGAAAGTTTCTTTCTAGTTTTTATCTGAGAAGGTATCTGTTTTCACCATAGGCTTCAATGCTATCCAAAATATCCCTTCTGAGATTCCAGAAAAACAGTGCTAGCAAATCCCTCCATGAAAGAGTGGTGTAACTGTGAGATGAATTCACACATCCAAAAGCAGTTTTATAGAAAGTTTCTCTCTAGTTTTTGTCTGAGGAGATTTCCTTTCTCAACATAGTCTGCAAAGCTATCCAAAATATCACTTCTGAGATTCCACAAAAACAGTGCTAGCAAATTCCTCCATGAAAGAGTGGTGTAACTCTGTGAGATGAATTCACAGATTACAAAGCAGTTTCTCAAATCTTCTTTCTAGTTTTTATCTAAGGAGACTTCCTTGCAGCCATAGGCTTCAAAGCCATCCAAATTATCACTTCTCAGATTCCTCAAAAACAGTGCTAGCCATCGCCTCCATGAAACACTTGTGGAACATTGTGAGATGAATTCACACATCACAAAGCAGTTTCTCAGAAAGCTTCTTTCTTGTTTCTATCTAAGTAGATTTCCTTTACAACCATAGTCTTCAAAGCTAAATAAAAAATCATTTTCCAGATCCCACAAAAGCAGTGCTGGCCATCGGATCAATGAAAGAGTTGTGTACAACTGTGAGATGAATTCACACATCACAAAGCAGATTCTCAGAAAGCTTCTTTCTGGTTTTTATCTG
>NW_012119354.1:3432-5113 GCF_000951035.1 Colobus angolensis palliatus | reverse complement strand
GCCATCGGATCAATGAAAGAGTTGTGTACAACTGTGAGATGAATTCACACATCACAAAGCAGATTCTCAGAAAGCTTCTTTCTGGTTTTTATCTGAGGATATTTCCTTTGTCACCATAGGTTTCAAAGTGATAAAAAATACCCCTTCTCAATTTCCAAAAAAAGAGTTCTAGCAAACTGCTCCATGAAAGTGTAGTGTAACTCTATGAGATGAATTCACACATCACAAAGCACTTTCACAGAAAGTTTTTTCTAATTTTTCTCTGAGGAGATTTCCGTTCTCACCATAGGCTTCAATGCTATCCATAATATCGCTTCAGGGATTCCACAAAAACAGTGCTAGCAAACAGTTCCATGAAAGAGTGATATAACACTGTCAGGTGAATTCACACATCACAAAGCAGTCTCTTAGAAATCTTCTTTCTAATTTTTATCTGAGATTTCCTTTCTCAGCATAGGCTTCAAATCAATCCAAAATATCAATTCTCAGATTCCACAAAAACAGGGCTAGCAAGTGGCTACATGAAGGGGTTGTGAAATGTTGTGAGATAAATTTACACATCACAAAGCAGTTTCACAGAAACCTTCTTTCTGGGTTTCATCTAAGAATATTTCTTTGTCACCATAGGCTTCAAAGCGATCCACAAAATCTGTTTCTCAGATTCAACAAAAACAGTGCTAGCAAACGGTTCCATGAAAGAGTTGTGCAACACCAGGAGATGAATTCACACATCACAAAGCAGTTTCTCAGAAGGTTTCTTTCTGGATTTTATCTGAGGATATTTCTTTTGTCACCATAGGCTTCAAAGCGATAAAAAATACTCATTCTCAGATTCCACAAAAGCAATCCAAGCAAAATGCTCCATGAAAGTGTAGTGTAACTCTGTGAGGTGAATTCACACATCACAAAGAAGTTTCCCACAGAGCTTCTTTCTGGTTTTTATCTGAGGATACTTCCTTTGTCACCATTGGATTCAAAGCAATAAAAAATATCCCTTCTCCGTTTCCACAAAAACGTTCTAGCAAACTACTCAACTACTCCAAGAAAGAATAGTGTAACTCTATGAGATGAATTCACACCTCACAAAGCAGATTCTCAGAAAGCTTCCTTCTGGTTTTATCTGAGGATATTTCCTTTGTCACCATAAGCCTCAAAGCAATAAAAACTACCCCTTCTGAGATTGCACAAAAAAAGGTTCTAGCAAACAGCTCCATGAACGGGTAGTGTAACTCTGTGGGATAAATTTACACAGCACAAAGCAGTTTCTCAGAAATCTTCTTTCTAATTTTTATCTGAGGAGATTTCCGTTCTCACCATTGGATTCAATGCTATCCAAAATATCACTTCTGAGATTCCACAAAAACAGTTCTGGCAAACTGCTCCATGAAAGAATAGTGTAACTCTGTGAGATGAGTTCACATATCACAAAGAAGTTTCTCAGAAAGCTTCCTTCTTGTTTTTATAGGAAGATATTTCTGGCCTCAAGGCACTCTCGTATATCTAATTGTAGATTCTGTGAGAAAAATGTTAGCAAACTTCTCAATGAAAGCAATGGTGTACCTCTCTGAGATGAATTCACAGAAAACAAAGCAGTTTCTTTTTTTTTTATTTTTTATTTTTTTTTATTTTTATTTTTTATTATACTTTAAATTCTAGGGTACATGTGCATAACGTGCAGGTT
>NW_012119354.1:426-1016 GCF_000951035.1 Colobus angolensis palliatus | reverse complement strand
CCCACAAGAGAAAGCAGGAAAGATCGAAAATTGACACGCTAACATCACAATTAAAAGAATTAGCAGTTTCTAATAAGGCTTCTCTCAAGTTTTTATCTGAGGATATTTCATTATTCACCATGTTACACAATGCCATTTAAAATATCTCTTCTGAGATTCCACAACAACAGTGCTAGCAAACTAATCAATGAAAGAGTGGTGTATCTCCGTGAAATGAATTCATACAGCACAAAGCACTTTCTCAGAAAGCTTCTTTCCAGTTTTTATCTAAGGGGATTTCCACTCTCACAAGAGGCTTTCATGCTATACAAAATATCAATTCTGAGATAACACAGAAACAGTTCTAGTAAACTGCTCCATGAAAGACTAGGGTAACTCTGTGTAATAAGTTCATGCATCACAAAGCACTTATTCAGAAAGCTTCTTTCTAGTTTTTATCTGAGGCGATTTCCGTTCTCACCATACGCTTCAATTCTATCCAAAATATCACTTGTGAGATTTCACAAAAAGTGTTCTAGGAAACGGATCCACGAAAGACTAGTGTAATTCTGTGAGATGAGTGCCCATATCACAAATCAGTTCCTCAGAAA
>NW_012119354.1:0-376 GCF_000951035.1 Colobus angolensis palliatus | reverse complement strand
CCCATATCACAAATCAGTTCCTCAGAAAGCTTCTTTCTGGTTTCCATCTGAGAATATTTCCTTTGCCACCACAGGCTTCAAAGTGATAATAAATACCCCTTCATAGATTCCATAAAAACAGTTCTAACAAAGTGCTCCATGAAATACTAGTGTAACTCAGTGCGATGACTTCAAGCATCACAAAGTACTTTTTCAGATAGCTTATTTTTCATTTTTATCTGAGGATATTTCAGGCCTCGATACACTCCCATATATCTTATTGTAGATTCTGTGAGAAGAATGTTGGCAAACTTCACAATGAAAGCAATGGTGTAACTCTGTGAGATGAATTCACACAACACAAAGCATTTACTGAGAAAACTTCTCTCCAGTTTTT
>NW_012119353.1:5950-7182 GCF_000951035.1 Colobus angolensis palliatus | reverse complement strand
TTAACTGTCACCTACTAAAATATTGATTCAAATCCTGCAGCTATTTGATTTCAAGCTTTAAATTGATCTGGTATTCCTCATGGGACTCCAACTGCATCTAAATAGACATAAGAATCAAAAGACCTATAAGGGGCTTCTCTCCCTTTATGATGTCTTATTTTTTTCCTTCTGGTTGATGAAATACCAGGGTGAAAGGGATAGCCAATTGAACTAAAGCACAAGTGCCACTCCAGTTATTTGCAGAGTGCCCAGTGCCACCACAATACCACAGCACAACCACTCAGGGATGAACAAGGGCTGACTGATTGATAAGCTCTTGAAAATTCTTAAGTTCACTGAATCCTTTCAGGTCACCAAGGAACGCTAAGTTTCCTACCTGTCGTGACAGACACGAAGTGAACTTGGTGTTGGGAGACGGAGGCTGGATGACCCTCAGGGGCTGACCCGCAGGGTGCCGGACTTTGGGATATAGCAGAGAGAGCTTGGCACGACTTATTACTGCAGACTGTATAATCCTGGAAAAGAGCTACCATGCAGCCTACACCTAGTCGACTGGGGGACCACCTTAGTGGAAAGGGGACAATCTGGGCCTCTGGCTTGCCATGTGCACAAGCATAACAATTGCTTTTGTTTAACGTACAGATGGAATATTTGATCCATTTTAACCAGGCATTTGCATATTGGTATCCTGTCTTAACTGCTAAAGTTTGTTTTAAGTCTTTAACTTCTACGATCCTCCAGTAAAAGGAGCATATGGTTTTAGGAAATTACAACAACCAGTTGGGGCAGTCCCTCCTTTCTCTTTAGTGGTCCACAGAATGTTGAACCAACTATGGCATGAAAGCTCTATATTGGGTGGCAAGACTTCTGGTTGGCACTGGGGTCTTTATTGAAATCTCCCCAGATTAAATGGTCCTAGTTTACTAATGCCCAGTCTGAGGAGAGTCAGGAGGGACAGAAGTACTTTTCTGAAGTAGAAAGCTTTCTTTGATTTGGCAAGCCCTCACAAGATATAACAAGGTAATCAATAAATGCAATAGTTTGAGGCAAAATTGACTTGATTATGTTAATAACTAAATGGCCAGCAACTGAACAAGGAAAGAAGAGTAATGGAATAGATGAAAAGAGTTAAATTTTCTTAGCTTTAGTTTGGTAGGGTTTTCCTCTGGGACTATGGCCTAAGACTCTGGAGGGGATGGCGCTTTCTTGACTTGGGTGTGATGAGTCCATCC
>NW_012119353.1:0-350 GCF_000951035.1 Colobus angolensis palliatus | reverse complement strand
AGTCAAGCTCCCTAAGTGAGCAATTCCTATCCCTTTTAAGGGCTTACAACTCTAAGGGGGTGTGTGTGACAGGGTCGTAATTGATTGAGCAAGCACATCGCTTCCTGGTCAGGGAACCAAGAAATGTAGCAGGACCAGCTGCAGACTAAACTCCTCAGACACTGAGTTAAAGAAGGAAGGGGTTTACTCTGCCGGCCGGGAGCATCCGCAAGATTCCTGTATTAAGAGTCAAGCTCCCTAAGTGAGCAATTCCTGTCCCTTTTAAGGGCTTACAACTCTAAGGGGGTGTGTGTGACAGGGTCGTAATTGATTGAGCAAGCAACGGGGATATGACTGGAGGCTGTATGCAC
>NW_012119352.1:7779-8134 GCF_000951035.1 Colobus angolensis palliatus | reverse complement strand
TAATTTTTGTATTTTTAGTAGAGACGGGGTTTCACCATGTTAGCTAGGATGGTCTCGATCTCCTGACCTCGTGATCCGTCCATCTCGGCCTCCCAAAGTGCTGGGATTACAGCCGTGAGCCACTGTGCCCAGCCCAGAACTTTTAAATCAACTGAAATGGGCAGGCATGGTGGCTCACACCTGTAATCCCAGCACTTTGGGAGGCTGAGGCAGGCGGAGCATAAGGTCAAGAGTTCAAGACCAGCCTGACCAACATGGTGAAACCCCATCTCTACTAAAAATACAAAACATTAGCCAGGCATGGTAGCACATGCCTGTAATTCCAGTACTGAGGAGGCTGAGGCAAGAGAATCGC
>NW_012119352.1:0-1734 GCF_000951035.1 Colobus angolensis palliatus | reverse complement strand
ATGACAGAAGGAAAAACAACCACTCTCTGTTTAAGCCACTGTATGTCAGGTTTTCAGGAAATTGCAGCCAGGTGCAGTCCTTTTTTTTTTTTTTTTCTCTTGAGATGGAGTCTTGCTCTGTTGCCCAGGCTGGAGTGCAGTGGCATGATCTCAGCTCGCTGCAAGCTCCGCCTCCCGGGTTCACGCCATTCTCCTGCCTCAGCCTCCTGAGTAGCTGGGACTACAGGCGCCCGCCACCTCGCCCGGCTAGTTTTTCGTATTTTTAGTAGAGACGGGATTTCACCATGTTAGCCAGGATGGTCTCGATCTCCCGACCTCGTGATCCACCTGCCTTGGCCTCCTAAAGTTCTGGGATTAACAGGCATGAGCCAAGTATTCATTTATTATACTTTTCAGCTCCAGAATTTTCTTTGGCTCTGTTCAATAATTTCTCTTTACTGATATTATTTATATATTGTTTTCCTGATTTCCTTAAGTTATTTGTTAATGGTCTCCTTTAGTTCAGTGAACATTTGAAGACAGTTGATGTAACATCTTGTGTAGTTATTTTAATTCCCAGGTTTCCTCAGGAACAAGTTCTGCCAAATTCCTTTTTCCTGTGAATGAGCCATCCTGTCCTGTTTCTTCGTATGTTTTATAATTTTATGTTGAGAGATGGACATTCTGTGTATTACAATTTGATAACTCTGGAAATCTAATTCTCTCTTTCAGTGACTGTTGATTTTTGCTTATTGAAGGCTGAAGCAATTTTTTTGTAACTTTTCCAAACTAGTTTTGCAAAGTGTGTACTTCTTGTTGTGTGAGAGTGCTGAATTTTCTGTTTTCTTTCTTTTTTTTTTTTTTTTTTTTTTTTTTATCATGAAAGGGTGTTGAAATTTGTCAAATACTATATCTGCATCAATTGAAATGATAGTTTTTCTCCTTCATTATATTAATGTGGTATATTACAGTGATTGATTTTTATTACGTTCAACCATCCTTCTGTTCCAGAAATAAATCCTTCTTGGTCTGGTGAATAGTCCTTTTAATAGGCTATTGGATTTGGTTAGCTAATGTTGTGAGGATTTTTCTGTTTACAAGAGACATTTGTTTTTAGTCTTCTTGTAGTGACTTTGTCTGCCTTTGGTATCAGGATCATACCGGCCTCTTAGAGAAAGCTAGGAAGTGTTTCTTCCTCTTCAGCTTCTTGGAAGAGTCTGAGGACTGGTGTTAGCTCTATTTATAGCTTTTGCAGATTTTGCCAGAGAACACATCTAATTCTAGACTTTCTTCGTTGGAAAGTTTTGATTACTGATTCATTCTCCTTACTTGTTATGTGTCTATTCAGACTTTCTTATTTCTTCTGGAGTCAATTTTGGTAGTTCGTGTGCTTCCAGGAATTTCAAAATTTCATCTAGGTCTTCCAAATTGTAAGCATACAAATGTTCATATTCTTCTCTCATTAAATCCTTTCTATTTCCAGAAAATCAGTAGTAATATTCCCACTCTAATTTCTGAATTAATAATGGGTCCTCTTCTTTCTTTGCCAATCTAGCCAGAAGTTTGTCAATTTTGTTGGTGTTTTTAAGTAACTAATTTTGGGTTTCATCAGTTCTCTTCTATTTTCTTTTATTTCACTTCTTTCCTTTGTATACTTTACTATTTCCTTCTTTCTTCTGGTTTTCAACTTAATATGCTGTTCTTTTTCTAGTTCCTTTAGGTGTACAATTAGGTTACTAAAAAGACCCCCCCCCC
>NW_012119351.1:3226-4306 GCF_000951035.1 Colobus angolensis palliatus | reverse complement strand
GCGGAGCTTGCAGTGAGCTGAGATCCGGCCACTGCACTCCAGCCCGGGCGACAGAGCGAGATTCCGTCTCAAAAAAAAAAAAAAAAGAAAAAAGAAATTAAAAACATAATACTATTTATATTATCATCTCCAAAAATAAGATGCTTAGATATAAATTTAATAAAATACTTACAAGATCTACATAAGGAAAACTACAAAACTGCAATGAAAGAAATCAATGAAATAAAAAGATGGAGAGATAGTCCGTGTTCAAGTATAGGAAAACTGAAAATTGTCAAGACATAAGTTCTTTTCAATGTAATCTATAGATTCAATGCAATCTTGGTCAAAATCCCAGCAAGTTATTTGGAGGATATCAACAAACTGATTCTAAAGCTTATAGGAAGAGGCAAAAGACTCAGAATTGTCCACACAATATTTAAAAAGAAGAATGAAGTCAAAAGACTGACATTACCAAATTTCAAGACTTACTATAAAGCTTTGATAATCAAGACAGTGTGGTATTTAGCAAAACAATAGACTAATAGATCAATGGAACAGAATAGAGAGCTCAGAATTAAACCCACACAAATATAACCAACTAATCTTGGACAAAGAAGCAAAGGCAATTCAATAGACAAAAGACAATCTTTTCAACAAATGGTGTCGGAACAACTGAATATCAACATGCAAAAAAAAAAAAGATATGGGACAACTTCACACCTTTCACAAAAAATTAACTCAAAATAGATTATAGACATAAGTGTAAAATTCAAAACTATAAAACTCCTAGAAGATAGCATAGGAAAAAGCTTATGACTTTGGGTATGGTGGTGACTTTTTAGGTACAACACCAAAGGCCCAATTCTTGAGAGAAATAATTGATAAATTGGGCTTCATTACAATTAAAAACTTCTGCTCTGAAAAAGACAGTATCAAGAGAATGAGAAAACAAACCACAGACTGGGAGAAAAATATTTGCAAAAGACCTATTTGATAAAGGTATTGTTATCCAAAATATACAAATAAATCTTAAAACTCAACAAAAGAAAATTAACAACTCAATTTTTAAAAAATGGGCCGGCCGGGCGCGGTGGCTCA
>NW_012119351.1:0-1068 GCF_000951035.1 Colobus angolensis palliatus | reverse complement strand
ATTCTGAGCAAACTATCGCAAGGACAAAAATCCAAACACTGCATGTTCTCACTCATAGGTGGGAACTGAACAATGAGAACACTTGGACACAGGGTGGGGAACATCACACACAGGGGCCTGTCATGGGGTTGTGGAGAGGGTGGAGGGATAGCATTAGGAGATATACCTAATGTACATGATCAGTTAATGGGTGCAGCACACCAACATGGCATATGTATACATAAGTAACACAACTGCAGGTTGTGCACATGTACCCTATAACTTAAAGTATAATAAAAAAAAAATGATGAGACTCATGGTCTTGTCAAAAACACCTTCCTAGGATTATTTCATGTTTGTCAAAAGCCATAGAAAATATATCCTACATAGGAGTTTTTGAACTTGCCCTTATAATCTGCCTGAACCCTAATATTCCTGAATTATCTTCTGCTGTTAAAGGCCAATTGCAGAGAATTTGAGAGGATACAATAACAAATTATAATGTTTTATATTGATGAATTCATTTGTGGGGGTCACATCAGCTTGATTATTGACAATATGGATGCTAAGTTTTGGGTTTCTATGATGTTATTGAAATGTGAGGTGATCCAGTCTGCTTGGTCATGAAAAATGATGAAAATGTGCCATGATGGAAAAGGAGTGGGTAGTGCTACTGATCAATGCCATCTGCAGATTTTTAAAATAGAGTTTTTAGAAATTTGGGCCATACAAGGACTTCATGTCTAAAACAACAAAAGCAATGGCAACAAAAGCCAAAATTGACAAATGGGATCTAATTAAACTAAAGAGCTTCTGCACCGCAAAAGAAAGTGAACAGGCAACTTACAGAATGGGAGAAAATTTTTGCAACCTACTCATCTGACAAAGGGCTAATATCCAGAACCTACAAAGAACTCAAACAAATTTACAAGAAAAAAACAAACAACCCCATCAAAAAGTGTCCAAAGAATATGAACAGACAGTTCTCAAAAGAAGACATTCATACAAGACATTCATACAAATGCTCATCATCACTGGCCATCAGAGAAATGCAAATCAAAACCACAATGAGATACCATCTCACACCAG
>NW_012119350.1:6352-7281 GCF_000951035.1 Colobus angolensis palliatus | reverse complement strand
GCCCGCCGGAAAGCGGGGGTTCCCGCCCGCGCTTCTCACTCCACACCTTCCCGCAAGCAGAGGAAGGAGGCTCCGGCCTCAGCCAGCCCAGAGAAGGGATCCCACGGTGCCGTGGCGGGCTGAAGGGCTCCTCAAGCGCCGCCAAAGTGGACGCCGAGGCCGGAGGCCGAGGAGGCGCAGAGAGTGAGGGCTCCTAGCACATTGTCACCTCTCACAACGGCGGAAAAACCAGCCCCCAGATAGGGACGCCGGGGCCCAGAAAGGAAAGCCCCCACGCGGCGCCGGGAGCTGCGGCTTCCCGGGGGAGCCGAGGGAAGACCCGCGTTAGTTACCTGCAGCAGGCTTGGGCTCAGGTTCAGGATCAAGCTCGGGTTCAGGCTCCGGCCCTCCCAGCTCTGTCCAGCGGACCGCCTAGGGCTGGCCGCAGGTCCCGCCTCCGCGCAGCCTGGGACCCAGAGGCCAGTGAGGCTCCGCCTGCGCCTGGGGCGCTGCCTATGTCCTGCCACCTGCCAAGGCCGCTCCTCCCTCGCCCAGCCCGGTCTTTCCCGGTCCCCGCCCCTCTACCCCCGGCAGCCCGCACCGCTTCAGTTCTGCCTCCCTTGCGTCTCCGCATGCCCAGTGTCCACGTTGCTCAGATCTAGGGTCCTAAGGCACTGGTTTGGGAGCAGAAACAGAGATACGCAGAGAGGGACAGGGGCTTCCCCAGGTCACACAGCAAAGTTTTCGGAGACCGAACCCCAACTACACTTTGCCTTTCTCCCCGCTGCAAGATGCTGCTTGACTGCCATCCTTTAGACTCCCCTTAACCTCTCTGCCTCACCTGTCCCTCATTTTTTTTGTGCGGGATTCACTAATTTCTGTCCTCCACTTTCACTGCCTCTTTCTTCAGTTCCTTTAAGAAGATTTTATATTTGGGCATTTTTCTTTTT
>NW_012119350.1:0-332 GCF_000951035.1 Colobus angolensis palliatus | reverse complement strand
GTGTGTGATGTTCCCCTTCCCGAGTCCAAGTGATCTCATTGTTCAGTTCCCACCTATGAGTGAGAACATGCGGTGTTTGGTTTTCTGGAAGAGATTAATATTAACACAAGTGGTGGGAGGCTGGGAAGTGAAGGGCACTAAACCATTGTCAAGAAATCTGGAAATGCTAAGATTATAGGGAGGCTACTACCAGTGTTCTCTGCAGCCCATAGCCCTGAACTGAGTCCTCCTTAGGGAGGCCTTCAAAGCCTTGGGTAGAAACCCACCTCTGCAGATGCCCACACACCAGCTGCATGCTCTGCTTCCAGGCCAATGTTATTTGTGTGATGGTG
>NW_012119349.1:804-2214 GCF_000951035.1 Colobus angolensis palliatus | reverse complement strand
ATGGTCTCGATCTCCTGACCTTGTGATCCGCCCGTCTCGGCCTCCCAAAGTGCTGGGATTACAGGCTTGAGCCACCGCGCCCGGCCAAAATATTTATAACATTAATAGCAAATATACACACCTTACTTATTATGGGATGATTCCTTCTATCAGAATTATTTTCCAATGGAGATGCCTAGGTTGAAATACTGGTCAAAATACCTAAATGATGTGGAGGGAAAGGCAAGAATTTCATGTGTTTCTCAGCTTGCTTCCTCAAATGTGATGCATTGACGTTGTAGCAAACTAAATTTGGAGATGCTGATTTCCCACTGCACCCCAACCCTGGGTAAAGATTATCCATCTTACAGTGAGCAAAATCACCCCTCACTACGAGATATATGGGCTCTCTAATACGGAACTTGGATAAATAGATTTTTGCCAATTATATTATATGAAAACAGCATACACACGAGTGTAATCAGTATAGTCCTTGTACATATCATAATTACTCATTAAATGTCAGCATTCTTCTCTAATCTTTTGCCAAGTGACAGGCTGTGCCCTGTCTGGACTCTCACCCTCTCAGAAACCCTGCAGTACTGCCTTGGTGTGGTGGCTCATGCCTGTAATCCCAGCACTTTGGGAGGCCAAGGCGGATGGATCACTTAAGGTCAGGATTTTGAGACCAGCCTGACCAACATGGTGAAACCCTGTCTCTATTTACAGAAATTAACTGGGTATTTAGTCCCAGCTGCTTGGGAGGCTGAGGCAGGATAATTGCTTGAACCTGGGAGTCAGAGGTTGCAGTGAGCCGAGATTGCACTATTGCACTCCAGCCTGGGCAACGAGAGTGAAACTCCATCTCAAAAAAGAAAAAAATAAATAAAAGAAAACTTTCAGTATTGTATGGTGTCCATCGCACCTGGGACACGTGGAGCCCCACCAAAACCAGCAGTGGTGTTTCTTTGCCTTCCTTTCATCCCTACTTGCCTTCTCTGTTGATTTTTGGAAAATAAATTGGCTTTGATCAGTACAGAAAATTTATCCTGCTCACCACTTTAGCAGACTTTTCTAGAGCCCCACAGAAACCTACAAGTGCCACTATGCACTTAGTACTTCTGAAGACGTTGACAGCGGCTTGCTTGCTTGTTGGATTGCTTTTCTCTGCTCATTCGAAATTGCATTTTGTCCTAGGTCACGGAAATACAGAATAACAACAATGGTGCATTCAATTTATGTGTGTAGGGTGCTGGTGCATTCAATTTATGTGTGTAGGGTGCTTTGAATTCTGCCAAAGCGTTTTCAACTTTGCGGTCTGATTTAAGTACATTGCGCTACTGAGTTAGATCCGCCCTCCGGGATCATGCCAACATTGAAAGAAGCTGCTGAGTCTGGCTTTACTTGGACTTACCTTTTTTTTTTTTTTTT
>NW_012119349.1:0-254 GCF_000951035.1 Colobus angolensis palliatus | reverse complement strand
TGGACTTACCTTTTTTTTTTTTTTTTTTTTTTGATTTTGAGTCTTGCATGTAGGACCAGGTTGGTGTGTAGGGTGCTGGTGCATTCAATTTATGTGTGTAGGGTGCTTTGAATTCTGCCAAAGCGTTTTCAACTTTGCGGTCTGATTTAAGTACATTGTGCTACTGAGTTAGATCCGCCCTCCGGGATCATGCCAACATTGAAAGAAGCTGCTGAGTCTGGCTTTACTTGGACTTACCTTTTTTTTTTTTTTTT
>NW_012119348.1:9628-11032 GCF_000951035.1 Colobus angolensis palliatus | reverse complement strand
TATGGCTGAATTTTATGGCTTATTTTCTGCAAAAATGCCATTATTCTTTTACATGCCTTAAACCAGACACAAAATATAAATTGTACTAATATCAGAACGTTGAAAATAAAAGTGTACCTTTCTGGGTTCTTGTATTCGGGAAAGAATTGTTCTGCTCCAGGACTGTAATAGAAAAATTAAAATGAGTTTTGTAAAAACTAATATCTAGATAAATCATAATGAGTTTAGTTTCTTACTTTGAAAGTTTGTGTGTTATTTAAAATGGGGACAATCTTTAATAAAATTCACATTTTCTATAAAAATAAATGAATAGATCTTCAAAAGAAATATTTTTAAAGACTTTAGCACAAAACTTCACCATCTCTTGTAGTATTTGATGTAACCACTTTCAAAAATTAATTTGTTTTTCTAAATACTTTTCTCCTATAGCATGTATTTGAATTACAAATTCAGAAAATACATTGTGTATGTGTGTGTGTGTATATATATAGATAGATTGCACACACAAAAAAATAAACACATATTCTCTATAATGATTTTGTTATTTATGTTGTGAAAAATTTAGAATAACCATATTACTTTTGGGTCCAAATTATACTAATATCTGAATGTTGAAAATAAAAATGTACCTTTCTGGGTTCTTATATTCAGGGAAGAATTGTTCTGCTCCAGGACTGTAATAGAAAAATTAAAATGATTTTCGTAAAAACTAATATCTAGATAAAACATAATGGGTTTAGTTTCTTACTTTGAAACTTTGTATGTTATTTAAAATGGGGACAATCTTTAATAAAATTAGCTTTTTCTATAAAAATAAAGGAAGTAATAGATCTCTGAAATAAACATTACAATGAGAGTTCTATGCTTCAACAGTATGAAATATTTTGAGGCACTTCCAAGCATTAAAGTAAAACTTTCCCGTCTAATCTTTCAAAAATACGCTTACCAGGAAAAAGAACTATTGTTTTTAACACAGTGGCCATCAGGACAATGCAAATGATTCCCAGGACTTCAGCAGTGAGCTTCTCTGGCAGTGGCAGTAAACCTGCAGGGAGAGAAACAGAGGCACTGAGAGAGGGGAGATAGAGAGTTGATGAGGATTCCATACTAGAGAACCCACATGCACAGGGAAACAATGATAAACTCTGGCCTCGAAATCTACATCTACTCTGGTAATCCTTTCTCTCAGAATATACCAGTTCATTTTCAGAAAACATAATGTTCCATGAGTGGATCGCAGATTATGGTTGAACAATGCCCGAATAAAATTAGTCTTCTGATGTCATATTAGAATATTAGATCCCAATTGTGAACTCTGATTCTCACAAGTGCAAAATATTCCCTAATCTTTCCCCACCCTTCTGCACTCAACTGCACGTCCTAGAACAATAATATTGAAGATCT
>NW_012119348.1:0-6562 GCF_000951035.1 Colobus angolensis palliatus | reverse complement strand
TTGTTTTTCAGGTAATTGTTTTTGTAGAAGTAGAAGGAGTACACTCTAAAACAATCATTAAAAGTATACTACAGCAAATACATAAACCAATAACATTGTCATGTAGTATCATTATCAAATATTATGTAGTGTATGTAATTGTGGATCCTATACTTTTATTTCACTGGCAGCATGGTAATTTGTTTACATCAGCATCACCACAGACATGTGAATAATACGCCGTACTGCAACGATTGCTATGACCTCACTAAGTCATAGGAAATTTTCAGCTCCGTAATAATCTAGTGGGACCACTATCTATGTGCAGTCTGTCATTGACCAAAACATCATTTTATGGCACGTAACTGTGTATCATGTCCTTTGTTAATCAAAATAAGTTTCTACTGTTTGAGCATTTAACTTGAATGAAGTTTGTGCTTATGCAAAAGCACAATAAATATATAAAAACAAAACAAAAATTACACAAGATAACTGGAGTAGTTAGAATTTACTCTAGATGTGTGTATATATGTATGTTTATATGACGTAAATACACACACATACACACACAGAACTTACAATGATTAATACTAGGTATCAACTGGATTGGATTGAAGGATGCCCAAATACCTGGTAAAGTGTATCTGGCTGTATTTGTGGTGGTGCTGGCAGAGGAGACTGACATTTGAGTCAGTGGACTGGGCGAAGACGACCCATCCTCAATGTGGGTGGGCACCATCCAATGGCTGCCAGAACGAGTAGAACAAAGCAGCTGGAAGGTGGGGTGAGTTGGCTTGCTGAGTCTTCTGGCTTTCATTGTTCTCCCGTGCTGGATGCTTCGCTTCTGTTCCTCCTGCCCTTGGACATCAGACTCCAGGTTCTTCAGCCTTTGGACTCTTGTACTTACACCAGTGGTTTTACAGGGGCTCCTGGGACTTCGGCCACAGACTGAAGGCTGCACTTTTGGCTTCTCTGCTTTTGAGGCTTTTGACTCGGACTGAGCCACTACTGGCTTCTTTCCTCCCCAGCATGCAGATGGCCTATTGTGGGACTTTGCCTTGTGATTGTGTGAGCCAATCCTCCCTAATAAACCCCCTTTCACATATACATGTGAAAACTAGGATACATGTATCCTATTAGTTCTGTCCCTCTGGAGAACCATAACACCGAACCTACAAATGTATTACTGTGACTATTGCAAATAATGACAATATGTGGTTTCATATGATTTATGGGCAAATTGGAAGTCAAGAAGAAGTGAAAATATACTTTTAATGTAACATGAAATAAAATAATTTTCAAGTAATTTTAAAAATTGGAATGAATTAGTTATTACAAACTCTAAAGAATATAACATTTAAATATCTTCAATAGATTAAACACAGATTCCCAATGAAAACTTGGATATTCAAAAAGAAGACTTAAAGTAAAGGAATTGTGTGAATATACTTAATTGGATATTGGATATTGAATAGTGTATTAATGATAAAGTTTCCAACATTGAGATAAATATTTGTATTAGAATTTGGGGAGCAGATACAGGCTAACTGGTAAATAAAATAGAGAGTAATCTCACTTTGTTTGTACTGGTATCATAAAATATCACAAACCAAGCAATTTATTAACCATATAGATATATTACGCACAGTTCAGAGAGCAGGGAGGTCCAAGATCAAAGTGCCAGCAGGTTTGTTGTAAATTGTATTAAATTAACAAGTTTCTACGTGGAAAGTAAACAATGAAAATGTCTATTATGAAAACACAAGGGAACAACAGAGTTTAAACACTTGGTAGTGTTCAATCAGAATGTAATAAAAATTAAGTTATAATTAATACCTGTGTTTATATATTTCCATACAAGTAAAACACATAAGGATAATATTTTAGATATTCATCATTATATTAAGCATAAAGTATTTGAATGTAAAAGCAAAGAATGTATATATTCAGTAACAGCTGTTGTCTTTATGAGACATTCCTTTCATGTAAGCATAAAGAAAAATGAATACAAAAGTAGAGCTAACACATGATCTGTCAATCCCACTCCCAGGTATATACTCAAAAGAAAGAAAATCAGTATATCTGAGGGATAGCTGTACTCCCATGTTTGCTGCAGCACTGTTCGCAATAGCGAAGATCTGGAAGCTACATGAGTGCCCATTAACAGATGAATGGACCAAGAAAATGTGGTATATATAAACAATGGAGTAATATTCAGCCATAAAAAGAATGAGACCCTGTCATTTGCTACAACATGAATGGAACCAGGGGTCATTATGTTAAGTAAAATAAGCCAGTCACAGAAAGACAATCATCACATGCTCTCACTTACTTGTGGGATTTAAACATCACAACACTTGAACTCATGGAGAGAGAGAGTAGAAGGATGGTTACCAAAGATTGAGATGGATAGTGGAAGGGTAGTAGTAGGGAGGTGAAAATGCTTAATTAATGGCTATAAAAATATTTAGAAAAGATGAATAAGACCTAGTGTTTGATAGCACAACAGGGTCACTACAGTCAATAATAATTTAATTGTACATTTTAAAATAACTATAGAGTATAATTAGATTGTAACATAAAGGATAAATCCTTAGGGAGATGGAAACACCATTTTTACATGATGTCATTATTATGCATTGCATGTCGGTCTCAAAACAGCTCATGTGTCCAAGAAACATATACACCTACTATGTACTCACTGAAATTAAAATTGAAATATTTAAAAAAGGAAAGATGAAGATAAAATATTTAAAAACACATACCATATCTCACAAACTGGTAGAACACTATTACAGTTAATGTGCTGTCTTAATATAAGGCAAGCCCTTTACTGGAATTGAAGAAGCATGCTTCATAATGTTAGATCAACTTTCCAAACCACTAGTAATATACATTTTTATCACTGCATGTACCTAATGACACAAGTTCAACAGATAATTGAAGAAAGTGAATAAGAAAACAATCATAAATGGGATTTTTCAACACTTTTCTCTCAGTGCTTAACACATAAACAGACCAGGGAGCCTATAGAAAGATTTGAACTAGACAAGTAGTTATCACTCATATGCACACACTCACACATATCTAGCATACTCACATATTTAATTTCACATATTTTTCCCAAATACAAACAATATAATCTCATAACTCTAAGCATATAAGTAAAAAATATAGGACTACAATTTCAATGTATTACCACTAGCTAAGCTTGGCCAGTGGACAGTTAAAAAATAAATATTCTAGTTCAACATTAATTAATACAAAATAAATACCATGTAAAACTACTTTCTCAGCACACTAGCCACATCTTTGCATACAAAGATGAAGAATATTTCCAGCTTCACAGAAAATGTTCTAACTACAGTTTACCTATGATAGAAGTCAGTAAAAAATATCTGCCAACCTTACATGGTTTTAAATTCAGTAACACATGTCTAAATAACATATGGGTGAAAGAAATTCTCAGAATGAATGGTCACAATTTTTATATGAATTATAAGGAAAATAGAACAGAACTCTTTCTTGTAAAAACTGATTGCCTTCAATGTATATATATTACAAAAGATGACCTAAAAATTAAATTAACTGAAATGCACTAAAATAAAAATAGAAAAGCTAAAATTAAATACAAGTGATGTGTAAGAAAAAACTGAATAAACAGTAAAAAGTCACGATAAAGAATGTTACAGTAGAGAGAACAGCAAGGCCAAAGGTATTTTCAATGAAAATGCTTTTAAAATTTGATGAAAGACTACTAAAAATATATACTTACTAATATGTTCACAAAAATAACAAATTTAACATTTTAAAAAATTGATAAGGGCCGGGCACAGTGATGCCTCCCAACGTGCTGGGACTATAGGCTTGAGCCACCACAACTGGCCTATTTCTAGATTAAACGTGGAAATGCCATAATGGTATTTAAAGTTATTTAGAGGCAATAAAACTATATTTTCATTACATTTCAATGTCTATATGAAATAGAAAATTCATAAACACTCTTTACCAAATGCAGCACCTCAAATAGAAATCTGAGTATATCCCACATGTATCAAAGAAATCAGTTTAGACATAAACTTTCCTACAAAAATAGTCTGCAAACTCAGATGACATTACTAGTGAATTATAACATTTAAAAATAAAGCAGTACTCTCACCAAATGCTTTCAGGTTACAGACAAACAGAAATTCTTCCCCAGATAGCCTTGATACCAAAACCTTTCAAGTTTATAGACTTGAAACATGGTCAAATATCCTTGTGAATATGGATGAAGAAATAAATCTTATTCTACATAAAATACACAGCCACTTTTTTTTTTTTTTTTTTTTTTTGAGACAGAGACTCCCTCTGTCACCAGGTTGGAGTGCAGTTGTGTGCTCTTGGCTCACTGTAACTTTCGACCCCCGGTTTAAAGAGATTCTCCTGCCTCAGCCTGAAGGTGCCCATAGGAGTGCACCACCACGCCCAGCTAATTTTTGTATTTTTAGTACAGATGGGGTTTCAGCATGTTGGCCAGGATGGTCTCAATCGTTTGACCTCATGATCTGCCCACCTCAGCCTCCCAAAGTACTGAGATTACAGACGTGATCCACCGCACCTGGCCAGCACTGATATTTTATGAGGCAAATATGCAATGATCATCATAATTTCAAAAACAAAGGCTTATTTAAAATTTGAAAAAATAAAAGTAGTTTATAAAACGTTATATAAACAAAACATATATCATTCCAACTGATACAAATTAGTAAAAATGGTACAATTGATAAAATCTCTATTAGAAAATGAGAATATTATAAAACTGCTTTGAAATGAGATAGGATGAAAAAAACCACCAAGCTTTGTCAATATGAATAACACGTTGAAGTATTGTTTGCCAAAACCAGAAAACGATACATATGATACACACAGAACTTTGATTGTACCTTCTATTCAACTATGGGTAATAAAACCCTAGCCAGTGAAAATAAATGAAAATAAAACTAAGTTATAGCACGTGGATTAAAAAAAAAAGTGTGATGATTTGCAGATAAAATGCTCTTAATATAGAACATCCAGAAAAAAATCAATAGTTGACATAATACATTTAAATATATAAAATCAGTGTAATAAGTAAATATAAAATAAAAATGCAGATATCAATTGTATTTCTATTTGTAACAACAAAAATTACTAAAGGGAATTTTATAATCAGGATGCCATTTACAAAAGCATGAATATAAAATACCTACATTTCTGTATGACTTTAATCCCCCAAAATACAAAATACGATAGAGAGAAATTAAAGATAACACAGTACATTCAAGGAAACACTTTATATTGATCAGAAAAGTCAATATTATAAAGAAGCTAATCTTTGAAAATTAGAGAATAAATGCAGTCACAAACAATCCCACGAGAGGCTTTTTTTTTTTTCCTGATAGCTTTATTGAAGTGTCATGTACAAAGCATAAATTTCATCCACTTAAAATGATTAAAAATCAATGATGTTTAGTATATTCACAGAGTTACAACCATCACCACTACTGAAATTTAGAAAGTTTTCATCACGACACAAAGGAACGTTCTATCAATTAGTGATCATCTCCTATTTCCACCTCCCTTAGGCATTGGCAACCACTATTCTACTTTGTGTCTCCATGGGTTTGCTTGTTCTTGATACTTCATATAAACTGACTCATATAACATGCAACTTTTAGAAAGGCTGACTACCACAAATATCATGTTGCGCAAAACGAGCCCGACACAAATGCTAGGATATCTGTACTTTAGTAATTGTGTGTATCCTATTTTAATAATTGATTTAGAATTTTCTTATTAGAGCAAATAACATAATTCATTTCAAGATTTATGCAATCATAATATTATTTCTATTTTCAGAAATATAAAATTTATCTGATGCACTGCAAACGCAAACGCTTTACTTCTAAAGCTTATGCTTACAATGATATATTTTTGAAGATTCACACTGGTCTGATGAAAGTCCACGTGCATGTAGCATTGCACAGTTATGTTCAGCATTATCGGAGTCTTTTATCCTGTAAGGGAGAAAAATTCATATTCTGTTACATTTTAAGCAAATGATTCATGAGACAAAAGCATTTTCTATGTAGTGTAAGAAAAGAACTTTATGGAAAAGGGTAATTAAATTTTTCTTAATATTAGTAAGAGTCATTATTCTGAACACTCAATAGAGTGGTCCCCCTTCATCCACGGGGAATATGTTTCCAGACACCAGTGGATGCCTGAAACGGCAGATAGTACAGAACCTATAGAGAGATTATGTTTTCTCTACACATTCATAACTATGATAAAGTTTAATTTCTAAATTAGGCACAATAAGAGATTGACAACAATAACTACTAATAAAAAATTATAGCAATATGCCAACAGCACTACTCTTGTGCTTTGAGGATATTCTTAAGGAAAAAAGTAAGCGTGGCTTTTTAATGAAAACAAGCTCTGCAATTCCCTGATAGTCCATCTCAAGCTTGTCCAGCTCGCTGCCCACGGGCCGCATGTGACCCAGGACAACTTTGAATGTGGCCCAACACAAATACGTAAAGTTTCTGAAAACATTCTG
>NW_012119347.1:12288-13848 GCF_000951035.1 Colobus angolensis palliatus | reverse complement strand
GGTCTTTTTTTTTTTTTTAATACGGAGTTTCACTCTTTGGCCCAGGCTGGAGTGCAATGGTGCCATCTCAGCCCACTGCAACCTCCATCCCCTGGGTTCAAGCAGTTCTCCTGACTCAGCCTCCCAAGTAGCTGGGATTATAGGCATCTGCCACCATGCCTGGCTAATTTTTGTATTTTTGGTAGAGACAGGGTTTCTCCATGTTAGCCAGGCTGGTCTCGAACTCCCAACCTCAGGTAATCCACCTGCCTCGGCCTCCCAGAGTGCTGGGATTACAGGCGTGAGCCACCATGCCCGGCTACCCATTTCAGTTTCTAGAAATTTCAGGAAGATGTGGATGAAGCCCATCTGTATTATTTAGAAGAGACCTACTTTATATCTTTTTTCCCAGATACCACTGGGCAGATGAAATTAAAATGGTTCTAACAGCATGCCTTCCTTTTCTCTTGCATAGTGACTTCTTGTTTGTGTCTGTGGTTTTGTTTTTGTTTTTGTTTTCTTTTTTTTTTTTTTCGAGATAGAGTCTCGGAGTCTCTCTCTGTCGCACAGGCTGGAGTGCAGCGGCACGATCTTGGCTCACTGCAAGCTCCGCCTCCCGGGTTCATGCCGTTACTTGCCTCAGACTCCTGAGTAGCTGGGATTACAGGCGCCCGCCACCGTGCCCGGCTACTTTTTTGTGTTTCTTTTTAGTAGAGACAGGGTTTCACCGTGTTTTAACAGGTCTCAGGATGGGTCTCAATCTCTTGACCTTGTGATCCGCCCATCTCGGCCTCCCAAAGTGCTGGGATTACGGGCATGAGCCACCGCGCCCGGCCTAGTTTTCTTTTTTCCTTTTTAAAAACTATGGGCTTTATTTAAAGGCCTTGTGTTACTATTTCTATTTCACAAATGGGAATTAAGATTTTAAAAAATAAATGGGAAATCAAGATTTTAAAAAATTTTTCCAACACAATCTAGTAAAGTCTTTGTAAATGAAAAAATCTGAACATGTGAACCCATAGGTTTTGGCCTCCGTGACTTCTCACTTCTTTTCATTCTGAAGCGAGAATTGAGAAGTTAGAGTGTTCAGCAGGTGACGTAAAAGCCACTCAGCATGGAGTACGTCAACATTTTAACAGTTTAGGTCTCAGGCAGCTTATATCACACTTGAGAAGCAGTGGAACTTCAGTTGAGATGGATGGAATTGGAAAGAGTTGACAAAAAATAAAATAAAGGTTTAGAAGAACCTTACTCATCACCTAGAGTTGATTGTTTTTCAGGTGAGGCCGAGTAAGTGCGTCGAAGCTGCATGCACGGCTTTTTAGCCAAGCCAGGAGTAGATTCCAAGTGTTCTTTTCACTGTAGTCTACTTAGCCAACATGTTCACTCAGTGACATACTGTAAAGAAAGTCTCAGCAAAACTTTGGTCACAAAGACCTTCCCATCATGACGTGTCAGTCCAGCCCTGTTACCTTCCCAGCGTTCATCCAGGTCAGGAGGCTACTATCACAGGGTTTTCTCTTCGGCTGCCTGTCTGGGTGGTTCACTGTTGTGGAGCACGCGTCGTGGCTTGGAACCTGG
>NW_012119347.1:0-1168 GCF_000951035.1 Colobus angolensis palliatus | reverse complement strand
TAAAAAATAAAATAAAAAAAATAAAAAATAAAAATTAAAAAAAAATAAAAAAAAATCCAGAGGTTTTTAACCTGCAGTCCATGATTGGCCTTCAGGGGTCTATACATTTCCAGAAACTATAAGCAGAGTTTTATGCACAGGTGCATGTTCCTGAATTTCTCCAAAGGGTCAGTGACCTCAAAAGACTTAAGAACTATAGAGTCAGCCCCTAGGACCCACAGCTCAACAATCAACACTGGAAGACAGTCATACTAAAAGGAAGTCTAAATTAGCAGGCTTGATAGCGTTCATTTTTCAATAAAATTCAAAGGTTAAATCTGATCTTATTTGGTCAATACTTACATCTTGGTTTTCTTGAAAAAGTACTAGATACTCTGACAGATGCTGTTTAATGAACTTTTTGATGATTTCCTGTTTGATCCTGGGGTCTAGAATATTAGCAACCAGACACGCATCTCGTAGAACATTGCTGGGTCCTCCGGGTCTCTAGTAAAACAAACATGTACCAGATTAAAAGCCAGAAACCACCTTTAAACCTCATGGATTCTCACGGCCGCTGCTTCTTGTCTCTACGCGTGGTGAGTCTTACTCCTGCTCCTTTACATTCATTCTTTCCACTGTGGATGGATCCATCAGTTACCTGTTGTTCCTCGAAGACGCAATCCTTACACTTGTTTCACAGCAGGAGACACGAAAACTACCTTGTGAATCTGTAATGAGATCTTTTGGGAAACAGGCAGAAATGATCATGGGAAATTTGACTTTCTGCAAACCATAACTAAAAAGAGACCTAAAAGTTCTAATGCCACTGGTCTCTGACGTCGGAAGACACTGCTGAAGAGGCCAAAGAGTCGGGGCTGCCACCAGCCTCTCTCCCAAGAGTGGGAATGCCACCGGCCTCTCTCCTAAGAGTGGGAATGTCACCAGCCTCACTCCACATGTGCCACTTTTCCCTGACTCCAGTCTCTGGGATTCCTGTTCTTAAAGTGCTATGTTTTTGCCAAATAGTGTGGTCGCCTTTAACACATAAAACCAGGTTCCAGGCCGGGCGCAGTGGCTCACGCCTGTAATCCCAGCACTTTGGGAGGCCGAGGCTGGCAGATCACCTGAGGTCAGGAGTTCAAGACCAGCCTGGCCAACATGGTGAAACCCCATCTCTACTAAAAAT
>NW_012119346.1:7171-7845 GCF_000951035.1 Colobus angolensis palliatus | reverse complement strand
TGTCTCAGCCTGTCAAGTAGCTGGGACTACAGGAGCCCACCACCACGCCTGGCTAATTTTTTGTATTTTTAGTAGAGATGGGGTTTCACCGTGTCAGTCAAGATGGTCTTGATCTGCTGACCTTGTGATCCGCCTGCCTCAGCTTCCCAAAGTGCTGGGATTACAGGCATGAGCCACCACGCCCGGCCCTAATTTTTGAATTTTTATAGAGATGGGGTTTGGCCAGGCTGGTCTCAAACGCCCGACCTCAAGTGATCCACCCGCCTCGGCCTCCCAAAGTGCTAGAATTACAGGTGTGAGCCACCGCGCCCGGCCTAATGCTCTCTTTTTACTTTCTTTACTGTCCCAGTTTGTGTATATGGTTACCCTATCTTTTACCTACCATGAACTTGCAGAGAATTTAGTGCTGAATCAAATTTGACCATTACTGCATCTTTTCTTCCGAGAAGTGGGGGAGTGTAAGGGAGAGAAAGAGAGGCCCGTGAAATTGCTTTGCTGGGTTGGCTGTGTTGTGTCACTCGGTCCGCCCATCCTAGGTTTCCACCTACACAACATGTGGAACCGTAGTGATGTGCCATCAAGGTTATGGAAACATGAAGCCAACAGCAACAGACGACATTGGGACAACATGGAAGACAATCTGTAAAGATTTTTTTGAGACTTCTGTCGCCCAG
>NW_012119346.1:0-766 GCF_000951035.1 Colobus angolensis palliatus | reverse complement strand
AAAAAAAAAAAAAAAAAAAGAAAAGTAGAGAACTTAACTCATCGCTTGCCCTAGTTCCAGGAAGTGCTTGCCTCCTATCACTAAAGGGGGCAGCAGGACCTGGCACTCTTCCCCCTGAGTAACCAGCACAGGGAATTTCAAGAGAGTCTGGGGTACAAGTGGAGGCCATCTGGTTCAGGTGGCAGAAGAAGGGTCTATGCTTGGACACACGAGGCTGACAGCCAATGCCCAGAGCCAGGCTCCTAGGGTAAACAAGCAACAATGCGTGTGGGCAGAGAGGCAGTGATGAGGACAGTGAGGAGTCACGGCCCGAAAGGGGCTACACAATGAACCCGTGGAAAACCAGTCTCACTAAAATCTCTCCAAGAAAGAGCAATCCAGGGCAGCTCCAGGGAAGCAACTCCTAACCCTCAGTCTTCAGCAAGGTTACTGCCAGAAGGAACAGAGGAGGGCTGGTAAAGGTAGACCTTGGGAGAGAAGCAGCGAGACCAGGAGTCCAGGAGACTGTGCGGAACGCCAGGAACAAGCAAGGCCAGCCTTGTCCACTTTTGAGGACCTGCGAGGCATCCCATGTGCCCCACCCAGGATCTTCTGGAATCCGAGTTTCTATCCCGCCCTGTGATGGGCTCTCTATAAGTGAGTGTTAGAGCAGCCAGTCTCAACCTCAGCTATACCATAAAATCATCTGGGGATCTTAAAAAAATACTGATGCCAGGGCCTACTCTCAGAGATTTTAATTGACCTAAGTATCAGTTGTTTTTAAATC
>NW_012119345.1:3785-6241 GCF_000951035.1 Colobus angolensis palliatus | reverse complement strand
ACAGGGCCAGGTAGCTCATTGAGGTCTCTTTACAAGACTACAAATTCCATTCACAAGGGCTCCATGATCATGACTTAATCACTTCCCAAAGATCCTACCTGTAAATACCATCACATTGGGGATTAGGGTTCAACATGTGAATTCTGGGGAATACATTCAGTCTACAGCAGATACACCGTCACTTCTGTGGTATTCACACCAAAAAACTCACAACCTCCATCTGATTGAGGGAAACACCAGACACACCAAAACTGAGAGATATTTTATGAAGTAACTGACCAATACTCTTCAAAAGTGTCAATCCCATGGACTATAAGAATGGTTAGTAATTAGGCCCCTATAGAGACTGATATTATGGAAACTCAGACCTCAGACACGGGAGTTTGAAGACCTTCCTTAAGAAAGTTCTACCACTATTATAATCCACACCCAGCTGCTACTCCCTGTATCTCTGTTCAAATCCTCCCCCACCTTAAAAAAAAGGATGAATGTTTGAACTTGAATTTGTTATCTAGCTGTGGCCAAGGTAGCAAGGTCATAGAGTAGAAATCTGGCTTCCAGAAGTCTAGAGAAAATGGTCTGATTAGATACCACTAATATATTTATTACATGACTATTTTTCAAAAGAGTTTGATCGTAAGAGAGCATGGGATGTTTAGGAACAGGATGATCAAAAGGAAGCAGAAAAGGGAGCTTTGAAAAACAGGAGGATCTAACAGGGCTAGAAAGATAGGTTCACAAGTCCAGGAAGTCATGGAGAAGAATTTAGAAATAATACTTCAATTCCAGACTGTCAAAGGGTCAGGGTGTATGAGGTCTGGGAACATCCTTTCAGCAGACCAAGTGGTGAAATCAACCAGAAATCATTAGTATGATGTTTTACAGAATTAAAATTTCATCTGGAAAAGAAAGATTAAAAAGAAAACTTGAATGAACAAATGTATAAGTGACTTTTTAAAAGAAAGTTCCAAATTAGTGAATCTTGGAATCAGAATAATATTTGCCATCAAATGAGATATCCTCATGAGGCCTCTGATGAAGGAGAAATAACTACAACAACCAGCTTCAAAACTGGTCCAGGACATAACTGCAAAGCTGTCAGGGCAAAGCCAGAGCTAAATACTTAGAGCACATGATTCAGCAGGTTTTTCTAACATGCCCAACAGGAGGGAAGGTGAAATTGTTCTGCAGCATGAAATTGATTAGAAGGATCTGTGAAAATAGGAGGGAAATGAGTTTTAGCTTGAATCGATGCAAGCTGAATCATCTGGGGAAAATATCCAAAGTACCACATATCCAACGAGCAGGAGAATGCTGAACAATAATGATAATGAAAGCGACCTTGAGGTGATGGTGTGCAGCAAATTCAGTGGGAGTCGGCAGTCAAAAGTGGCCAATTTGGGATGCTTGACACAGGAAGAGAGGGAACACCCAGGGAAGTTGTGTCTGGGAAAGTGTGCTCCCCTCCAGACCTTTAGCACCACTAAAATGGACTCATGGGATTACATCATTGAAATAACTTGAAAATCAGGATTTAGTAAAGAGGAAGTTGTAGACGCAAGGTCCTGGCCAAAATAGGGATGGAGACCAGAGGTTTAGTTCAATGTCCCCTCTTAATTTGTTGAGTTGATTTTTTCCTAAGTGTAAACAAGAGTGGATTTTTTCTTTCTTTTAAAATAAAACAGAAGGCTGCTCTGGTTCTTCTCATTTGTCTAAAAATCCAAGAGATCGGAAGTTAATTCCTGAAATTCTCCTGTTGCTTTCTGATTGCAGAATTGCTGGAAGTTGCTTTATCCATGAGAGATGGGTGATTATAGAAGTGTAGATAAAAATGTGGCGTTTGAAGTGAATGCTAAAGAATACGAGCAGATGAAAGTAGAGGGCTTTTCTGACAGATGGTGAGAGAAATGGCAAGATGTACTTCAGACCTGGCAAAAGGCTATCTGGCTGTCCCTAAATAATATTTATTAGCCAGGGGCTGTTTGGTTGCAAGAAATAGAAATTCACTCAAACTACCGTAAGTTAATGGTAATTTATTCTAAGAACTAGAACCCATGGAAACAAAGGGCAGGGACAGCAGCTAAGCTTCATTTTTGTACAGAACCGAAAGTAGTCATGCCTTTAAGAATAAAGCCATCTACTTTCCATCTCGTGTCTCTCTCTTAAAACATCTAATTTTTACCTTTTTCTGGATTTTGGCCCCGTTTACCTGCCTCTCTCTGCAGAGTACTCCTTTCTTCCAGGTCTCAGCATACAAATAGCTGCTGCAAAATGACAGCCACACTTGTATCTATAATGTCTTCCAGGGCCAGTAACATTAGGTAATTGATTGGGCTGAGTTGCTGAGTCTTAAATCTAAATTCCTTGGGCAGATAATCTGATTAATCCAGCTGGGTCAGGTGTCTATCCCTGCCAATCAGCTATGTTCAGATAGATGGGGCCACAGAGCTACTCAG
>NW_012119345.1:0-1800 GCF_000951035.1 Colobus angolensis palliatus | reverse complement strand
GGTAAAACAGAGGTAATATATTTTGTGCCTATAGGAAATGGAATTTAACAACATGCACCTACACAGAATGAAAATGAAAACCTGACCTAGAAGTAGTACCCTCATAAAATATAAAACGAAATCTATTTGCTGAGAAGAGCCACCTGGGGTGGGCATTTCCTCCTCATGAGCTAAGACACTCTGCAGCCTTGGGAGTTTCCTCTGGTCTTCCTCAGGAAAGTGCATCTTTCCACCTGCTTTTCACTTCTGGATGGCTCTGGGTCTCTAAAAGGCAGGGTGGACAGAAACATGCCACCTCACTCAATGACATGTCCCTGTAGAACAATCTGTGGGAAGCATAGAAGGCATATGAATACCTGATAAGTGGAATGATTCTGGGAACATTAGGAAGATTTCATGGCAGCGATGCACAAGCTGTGAATGCTTGGATAAACATTTCCCTCTTGGAGAGTGTGTAGGCAGTCAGATGAGTATTTTCATGATTCGAATAAATATGTGAATGTCGTGGCCTCTGCTCCCACTCCACCACACTACCTTCCAACTTTTTTATGAGAAAAGTGGAGGGGGGAACATGTGTCTGTGTAAGTATGTGAATGTATATGTAACTGCACGCACACACACATACACCTACACACTTCCACATAAATATAAATACATAGTGGTGCTTAGAAAGAAATGAAAGAAGAAAAGACTTATATCCTAAAGTAGGGGCTTTAAAATATATGTTTGAAATGATGAGTTCTGGACTCTACCTGCAAGCAGAGTAGACTAGACCACTGAATATCTCTCCATAGATTTGAATTGGTCTGTTTTGCTGATAAATGTGGGGAAAGGAAGTGATTCATTTCAGACAACTAGTTGAAGCTTTAGTTGTCCCAAATAATTATCTCCTACTGGCCGAGCGTGGTGGCTCATGCCTGTAATCCCAGCACTTTGGGAGGCCGAGGCGGGCAGATCACGAGGTCAGGAGTTCAAGACCAGCCTGACCAACAAACATAGTGAAACCCCGTCTCTACTAAAAATACAAAGATTAGCTGGGCATGGTAGCCTGTGCCTGTAGTCCCAGCTATTCAGGAGGCTGAGGCAGGAGAATTGCTTGAACTCTGGAGGCAGAGGTTGCCGTGGGCTGAGATCATGCCACTGCACTCCAGCCTGGGCAACAGAGCGAAACTCTATTTAAAAAAAAATAAAAATAGGCCGGGCGTGGTGGCTCATGCCTGTAATCCCAGCACTTTGGGAGGCCGAGGCGGGCAGATCACGAGGTCAGGAGTTCAAGACCAGCCTGACCAACAAACATAGTGAAACCCCGTCTCTACTAAAAATACAAAGATTAGCTGGGCATGGTAGCCTGTGCCTGTAGTCCCAGCTATTCAGGAGGCTGAGGCAGGAGAATTGCTTGAACCCTGGAGGCAGAGGTTGCCGTGGGCTGAGATCATGCCACTGCACTCCAGCCTGGGCAACAGAGCGAAACTCTATTTAAAAAAAATAAAAATAGGCCGAGCGTGGTGGCTCATGCCTGTAATCCCAGCACTTTGGGAGGCCGAGGCGGGCAGATCACGAGGTCAGGAGTTCAAGACCAGCCTGACCAACAAACATAGTGAAACCCCGTCTCTACTAAAAATACAAAGATTAGCTGGGCATGGTAGCCTGTGCCTGTAGTCCCAGCTATTCAGGAGGCTGAGGCAGGAGAATTGCTTGAACTCTAGAGGCAGAGGTTGCCGTGGGCTGAGATCATGCCACTGCACTCCAGCCTGGGCAACAGAGCGAAACTCTATTTAAAAAAAAATAAAAATAGGCCGG
>NW_012119344.1:6155-7417 GCF_000951035.1 Colobus angolensis palliatus | reverse complement strand
GGCTCACTGCAACCTCCACCTCCCGGGTTCAAGCTATTCTCCTGCCTCAGCCTTCTGAGTAGCTGGGATTACAGGCATGCGCCACCACGCCTGGCGAATTTTTGCATTTTTAGTAGAGATGGGATTTCACCTTGTTGGCGGAGCTGGTCTCAAACTCCTGACCTCAAGTGATCCACCCGCCTCAGCCTCCCAAAGTGCTGGGATTACAGGTGTGAGCCACCATGCCTGGCCTAAACCTCAGTTTCTTAACCAGTAAAATGAGGATAATGCTACCTGCTTCACAGGACTACTGAAGGCTTAAATGAACCAGTATGTGTAAAGTACTTAGCAGAGTGCCTAACACGGAGCAGGTACTTGGAGAATGGAGATTCTTTTTATTAGTAAGAAAAATTATAGGAGGCTGGGTGTGGTGGCTCACACCTGTAATCCCAGTCGCTCCTAAGGCCAAGGTTGGAGGATCGCTTCAGCCCAGGAGTTTGAGACCAGCCTGGACCACATAACTATCCCCCCATCTCTAAAAACAGATTAAAAATTAGCTGGGTATGGTGACACATGCCTGCAGTCCCAGCTACCGGGGAAGCTGAGGCAGGAAAATGGCTTGAGTTCAGGAGTTTGAGGCTGCAGTGAGCTATAATCACCCCATATAATCATCCTGCACTCCAGGCTGGACGACGCAGCAAGACCTCATCTCTTTAAAAAAGAGAAAACAAAAAAAACTTACAGCAGCTGTAGGTTCTCAGCTCTTGACTTGGGAAGAATTTCACTGACGATTTAAAAACAGCTTGTTGATGATTGCAAGGACCCAAACTGGTTGCTCGCTGTCTCCATAGAAGCCGACAGGGGAAGAAATGTGCTTGAGCTACAAGGGGCCAAGTCAACCTATGGAAGGAAGTCTTGTGTGATAAGGGGGCGGAGCCACAGGAGCAGGCTTATCCAAAGAAGCTGTGACAGCTCATCAGGACAGATCCTTAAAGACTGGCATAGCCCAGGCTAGGCATGGCGGCTCAAGCCTGTAATCCCAGCACTTCGGAAGGCCGAGGCGGGTGGATCACCTGAGGTCGGAGTTCGAGACTAGCCAGGCCAACATGGCGAAACCCCACCTCTACTAAAAATACAAAAATCAGCCGGGCGTGGTGGCACATGCCTGTCATCCCAGCTACTTGGGAGGCTGAGGCAGGAGAATCGCTGGAACCTGGGAGGTGGAGGTGGCAATGAGCCAAGATCACACCACTGCACTCCAGCCTGGGTGACAGAGCGAGACT
>NW_012119344.1:0-570 GCF_000951035.1 Colobus angolensis palliatus | reverse complement strand
AAATACAAAAATTAGCTGGGCATGGTGGTGCACACCTGTAGTCCCGGCTACTTGGGAGGCTGAGGCAGGAGAATACTTGATCCCAGGAGACAGAGGTTGCAGTGAGCTGAGATCGATTGTGCCACTGCACTCCAGCCTGGGCAACACATCAAGACTCCGTCTCAAAAAAAAAAAGAAACAAATTAAATGGCTGGAGTGGTGGCTCACACCTGTAATCCCAGCACTTTGGGAGGCCTAGGCAGGAGGATCACTTGAACTCAGGAGTTCAAGACCAGCCTGGGCAACATAGTGAGACCCCCATCTCCACAAAAAAAAATTGTTGTTTTTTTTAATTGTTTTAATTAGGTGAGTGTGGTGGGACACACCTGTGGTCCCAGCTACTCCGGGAGCTGAGGTGAAAGGATCACTTGAGCCTGGGAGACTGAGGCTGCAGTGAGTTGTGATGACGCCACTGCCTCCAGCCTAGGCGACTCAGCAGGCCCTGTCTCTAAATAAATGAAGTTTAAATGAAATACAATTAAAGGCTGGGTGTGGTGGCTCACGCCTATAATCCCAGCACTTTGGGAGGCC
>NW_012119343.1:280559-281787 GCF_000951035.1 Colobus angolensis palliatus | reverse complement strand
AAATAATAGTAGGAAACCTTAATATTCCCCTTTCAGAAATAAACAGATTATCAAGACAGAAAATCAACAAAAAAGAAACATCATATTGAAACTGAACTCTAAACCAAAATAACTTAGCATTCATTTACAGAACATTTAATCCATTTATCTCAACTGTGCGTGCAACATTTTCCATGATGGGTCATATATTAAGTCACAAAATGAGCCTTAGCAAATTCCAAAAAATCAAAACTATATTACGGTTTTTTTTCTGACAATATAGAATAAAACAACAAATAAACAAGAATTTTAGAAAATGTGCAAACACTTACAAATTAAATGTGTCCCTGAACAGTCATTGGGTTAAAAAATAAATTTTGTTTCATTTTAAAAGCTCTCAAGACAAATGAAAATGAAATCAGAACATATGAACACTTATGAAATACAGCATAAAAGTCCTCAGAGGAAGTTTGAAGAAATTTCTATATGAAAAAAGAAATCTCTAACAGTTTAAGGATATATTTCAGGGAATTATAGAATCATGAACAAACTAAGTAACAAATTGGTAAAAGAATGTGAATAACGAAGCCCAGAGCACAAATAAACAAAATGGAAACAAAAATATGAAAGATCAATAAAATAAAAAGTTATTCTTTGAAAAGATAAACACAATTGATATATCTTTGGTCATACTAAGAAAAAAGAAGATTCACATAAATAAAACCAGAGATGAAAAACAGACATAACAATGGTTACTACAGAAATACAAAGAATCATGAGAAATACTACAGGCAATTACATGCCAATAAATTGGAAAATTCAGTAGAAATAAATAATAAATGACCTATCAAAATTCAAGAAAGAAGAAATACGAAATGCGAAAAGAACAGTAAAAAATAATGAGATTGAAGCATTGATTTCAGGTCTCTCAATGAAAGAAAATCAGGAGGCCTGGGCACAGTATGTCACACACGAAATATCACACTTTTGAGGCTAAGGCAGTAGAATTATTTGAAGCCAGAAGTTTCAGATTGGCTTGCAGAACATAGTGAGACCCAGTCTTTACAAAAAAAAGAAGTAAAAATGAGCCAGGTACTGGTGTGCAGTTGTAGTCCTAAAAACGTCGGAGGCTGAGGCAACAGCATCACGTAAGACCAGGAATTTGATGCTGCAGTGAGCTATGATTGCACCATTTTACTCCAGCCACAGTGACAGAGGAAGATCCTGGATCCAAACCAAAATAATAATA
>NW_012119343.1:280129-280478 GCF_000951035.1 Colobus angolensis palliatus | reverse complement strand
CGCGCACGCACACACGCCAACACACCCACACAACCGCACCCACACACCCACACACACCACCCCCACCCCCAACACCAACCACCGCCAGCACCACCACCGCCTTCTGCACTGGGCTGCTGGGTGGGCACCTCCATGCCGCGAAACACCGGGCCCGGGCAGCGTCCAGGCCCGCTCTCCCTCCCGCGGCCCTCCTCCTCTGTGCCTCCGCTCCGCCGTCACTGGCCCACCCGGGCCCCGGCAGCCTCCCCGCTGTCACCATGCAACACCTGGCGGCTACACGCACACCCCAGATCCCCCACGCACCGGGGATCCTGACCGTTCCAGGCGGGAGGGAAGGCAGGCAGAGATG
>NW_012119343.1:279691-279945 GCF_000951035.1 Colobus angolensis palliatus | reverse complement strand
GTTGCTTTGCCGTCTGCCAGGGGGCCGGTTGCTCACGTCTCTCCGGCCCCCGAAAGCCTGACCGTGTTGGCTGTTTGATTCCAGAGCTCTGCGGGGACCCAGAAACTTCCAGGGAGGCGTGGAACGCCAGCCCCGTGTCCTGGCTCTCCCCGCCGGCTTCCAGAGCGGCCCCAGTGGAGGCTCCCCACCTGTTGCCCGATGCGGGAATCCGTCGTCAGGCCGTGAGGCCGGGGATGCAGCTGTGCTCCGGGCTG
>NW_012119343.1:274836-277471 GCF_000951035.1 Colobus angolensis palliatus | reverse complement strand
TGAGCACCTGGCTCGGTGTGGAGAGGCCTGTTTTCCCTCCGGGCTGACCAGCCTGGCATTCCTGCCTTCCGGGTCTGGGCCCGGCGGCGGCGGCGGCGAGAGACTCCACACCCAGGAGAAATGAACATCCCTGGATCCCAGAGCCGGACCAGGTTCGGGGTGGGGGGGGCGTCTACTGCGCATGCGCGGGTGTCCGAGCATTTAATTGTAATGCCTCAATTATAGTGAAGTTAACCTTGGTAAGGGGCTCTGAGCAGTGCTTGAATGGCAAGAACTGTGGCCAGAACCTTTCCAACTAGGTTTGATGTAGATATTATCAAAAGAGAATTGTTTAATAATATTAGAGGCCGCTAACTCTTAAAATCAGCTTTATTATTGCAGCTCTTACTTATTTATTTAGAAAGAAATATGTACTGCTTTGAGAGTAAAACTCTCCCTCCCCACTTCTGCAGGTTGAGCCAGGGTTCTGGCTCTGTGTAGCAGGCGAGCCACAGGGAGAGGACTGGCCCATTCAGCAAGTCGCTGTGGCGTGTCTGAAGCCAGGGTTTTGGTTTTGTTTTCTGCTTTGGGGGCGTGAATGACATCAGGGTCTTTATTGGAGGCTGTCTTAGGTAAAACTGTGCTAGAGGCTGTTTCCACTCTGTGTGTTGGTCATGTAAGTTAATGTTCCAAAAACACTCCCTTGCAGAAGGTGTATGTAGTTGTAGGGACACACCTGGATAGATGGGACAGGCTGCACGTGGGTGATGAAATTATTGACTCTCCGAGTATCGTAAATTCAGTTGTTAAGCCTGTGGAATTTGGCAGTCTGAACTTACTGGAAGTGCTGTCCAGGAACTCACTGATGCATACAGGGGTGCTGGCGGGTGCTCTGTCCTTTTTAAACATTTGATGGTTTGGCTCTGTCCAAATGCATGGCTGCCCTGTTACTGGAGAGCTCTCTATTGTGCTGAGAAGAAAAATTTCCAAACAGGAACATAGCACACACCTTTGAAGATGCAAGATTCTCTGTCTGGGCCGGGCGCGGTGGCTGAAGCCTGTAATCCCAGCACTTTGGGAGGCCGAGACGGGCGGATCACGAGGTTAGGAGATCGAGACCATCCTGGCTAACACGGTGAAACCCCGTCTCTACTAAAAATACAAAAAAATAGCCGGGCGAGGTGGCGGGCGCCTGTAGTCCCAGCTACTCGGGAGGCTGAGGCAGGAGAATGGCGTAAACCCGGAAGGCGGAGCTTACAGTGAGCTGAGATCCGGCCACTGCACTCCAGTGCACTCCAGTCCGGGCGACAGAGCGAGACTCCGCCTCAAAAAAAAATAAAAATAAAAATAAAAAAGATTCTCTGTCTGTAAGTGGTTCAAACACGCCTAGTGTTCGATTACAAGAAATTGTCATTATAGTGAGTCAATACTAATTCATCTATATTTTTATGCCATGGTGAGCACAGGAATTCCAGAACACAAGGAAAATATCCTAGTTCATTTTCTCTTAACTCTGATAATGCCAATGTCTAACTTTGCTTATATCAAATGGGTATAATCCAAGGAAAATAAATCAAGACTCTAATACAATGATTAAAAGCATTATTGGAAGACCTCCAAAGGCACCAGAATAAAATTATGAAATCTAGATCTACCGTATTCTTACATATGTCCACATCCCAGCCCCAAATTCACACATTTTCTCATGCACGTGTTTGAAGTTGCACTGGAAGGGGATGAACTAAATTAGTTTCTGTTGAGCCAAATGCTTTCTGGCATGAACTATGCATCATCTGTACAAGCTACAGAACTTAAAAGTACAAATAAGTAAATGTCATTTCTGAGTTTTCCTCAAAGAGCATTCTGATTTGAAGCATACTACGGACATAAATACAGCAACTATTCTTTTAAATGTCAAAGAATGCAAAATTTACTCTTTATACGTAAAAATCTCTCTCTCCTCTCCTCTCTCTCTCTCTCTCTTTACCTCTCTGTGGCTTCTGGATCTTGATGTAGTATTCATGAAGATTAGTATCAGTAATGAACTTAGAAAATTCAGTAATTTTTTTCCATTATGTCACAATGTGAGCACTTGGTTTGACTGTGACTTACGAACTAAATTACAAACTTTCAGAAGTATAAGAAAAAGGTATATCTATAATGATATCAATACCTACCAAAATAAGTACATTAAATCCAGCTTTATACACAGCAGGAGCTAAATGTAAATTCCAAGACCTTGGTTTTGCTAGGAATACTGGAACGAAAAAACCCCCACTATTTTAGAGATATTTATATCATAGATTTAATAGTCAAAACCTCATGCAATATTTTCTCATTATTCCTCCACCCCCAAAGATTTTGATTGATTTGAGCTCCATTCCATCGGCAGGATAATCTCTGAGCAAATGATTTTGGCAGGCAAGATAACTGGTGTGTTTCACCCGACAACTGCATTTGAAAACCAGGCTGCTAAGTTGCAGTGGTGTGTTCCCCAGAAATAAGATGATCATGGCCGGGCGCGGTGGCTGAAGCCTGTAATCCCAGCACTTTGGGAGGCCGAGACGGGCGGCTCACGAGGTCAGGAGATCGAGACCATCCTGGCTAACACGGTGAAACCCCGTCTCTACTAAAAATACAAAAACTAGCCGGGTGA
>NW_012119343.1:266781-274786 GCF_000951035.1 Colobus angolensis palliatus | reverse complement strand
GTTAGGTACATAGATTGGTTTTAGCCATGAAAGTCTTTGTAAGACATCATTTCCACCCAGGCATTTGAAAGGGCAGGGATAAGATCATTTCCTGAGTATGTGTCTCAAAAGTTACCATCATCCTTTGCTTTTCCATCCAGGGTGTAACTATGTGTGTGAGGCTGGCCAGAGGCTCAGAGTCAGAGTAGTGCTGAGCTGTGGTCAGGGGCAGAAAGAAAAATAAGACATGGTGTTTTCCTTGAATGCTCTGCCTCTGCATCTTGCACTGTTGATCTTCCTCTTTGGCTGTGGAGGAAGGGGCCGGGGAGCAACCTGTGTGTATGTACATGATTTGTGGGAAAGTGCAGGATTAGTTGATGTTTTCTTTTCTTTTATTCCCCCCCTTTTTTTTTTTTTTTTGAGTCAGGGGGTTGTGATCACAGTTCACTGCAGCCCCAAACTGCTGGGCTCAGGTGATCCTCCTGTAGCCTCCTGAGTAGTTAGGACTACAGGTGCTTCCCACCGTGCCCAAATAATATTTTGATAGAGACGGGGGTCTCACTATGTTACTCAGGCTGGTCTTGCTCTCCTAGGCTTAAGTGATCCTCCTGTTTTGGCCTCCGAAAATGCTGGGATCACAGGCATGTGCCATGTCACCTAGCAGGTCTATGCTTTCTTAATCTTGCGCTTTTAAGCCATGATTTTCCAAAACGATGGAACTAGAGTAAGAATCCATCTCAATCAACTTTTCTTTTTTGGAATGTCCTTCCTTCTTCTTCCCACAAGTCCAACTACTCAGCATCTCATTTCTAGCCCCAGAGTCTACAGAAAGCAAACCCTACTTCCCAGCTTACCTCCTTTCCCCAGAACCCTCCAGCACTGTGAGTTGGGTCTGCATCATTTAATCAGCATCTGTGCTTGTTTGCGTGTTCAGTGTGAAATCTTGTTTTCCCAGTGATGTTAGGATTGCCTTGAGTGATGGAAGCCTTTCTTATATCCCTTGACTTGACTTCCCTCACCATCCAAGAGGGTACACAGGCATTGGAAAAATGTTGGGTCACTGCCTGGTTGGAACCGGAGACACGAATCTGATCCATGTGCAGCTGGCCCTTGTTAGCTGGGCAGAATGTGATGACTCAAGGGTCTGCCTGAAGATACAGCAGGCTCAGGCATCCCAGTCATGCCGAGAACTGGGACATTCACCTAGGGGCACGTTCAGGTGTGGACAAAGCCCGAGATCCTTCTGACTGCAATCCACCACGGCCCTGTAGGTTCTTCAGTAAAAAAAAAATTCAACCAAGCCAGAGTCTGAGTGTGTGTGTGTGTGTGTGTGTGTGTGTGGAGGGGGGCGGTGTACAGGATTAGTTGTAATCATTTTATAGGACAACTAAAAGCCAGAAATCAATAATGCAAATAGTGAAATGGTATGTTTTAGTGTCTGAAATGATTAAAACGTTACAAATTATTAAAAGGATAGAAAATAAAAGCAATCAAAATAATGCTCATTCACAGACATTGGAAAGATTGAAGGGGTTTTCCAGGAGCTCGTGGCACTGGCTTTATGCAAAATGACCTTGTTTGAGCATCATTTTAGGATTCAGAACATTGGGTAAGGGTGACTGAGTCTGCTGCACCTGGGGCCATGAAATGTTACCGACCTCGCTCTTCCTCTGTAGCTCTCAAGGACTCTTCTTTTCTTGTTTTTTTTTTTGTTGTTGTTGTTGTTTATTTTTGGTCTTTTTCCCCCACTTTCATTTCTTTTCTTTTTTCTATTTTCTCTTTTTTTCTTTGTTTTTATCAATAAAGACACTATGCTCATTTCTGCCTCTTATTTATTTACCCTACCCCCGCCTGAGGTCTGTCTCCGTATTTCTTTTTTTGGAAGCAGTATTACACTTTTTTTTTTTTGTAGTTTAAATTACACTCTATAAGGGTCACTCTTTCTGATGTGCAGGTCTGAGTTTTCACCGGGTGATCACTACCACAATCAAGAAACAGAAAATGGATGGGCACGGTGGCTCATGCCTGTCATCCCAGTGCTTTGAGGACAAGATCGAAAGATTGCCCGAGGCTGGGAGTTTGAGACCTGCCTGGCCAACACAGTGAGACCTCATTTCTACAAAAAACATACAGCTGGGTGTGGTGGCACACACCCAATAGTCCAAGTTATTTAGGAGGCTGACGTGGGAGGATTCCTTGAGCTTGGGAGGTCAAGGCTATGGTGAGATGTGATTATACCACCTCACTCCAGTCTGGGTGACAGGTCAAGATCCTGTCTTTGAAAAAAAAAAAAAGAAAGAAAGAAAAGAAAAGAAATAGAAAGCCCCACCACTCTCCCCAAATCCTCTCATATCATTTTGAACTCAACCTCTAACCCCACTGCCAGGCCCTAGCAACCTCTGGTCCACTTTGTGTCTCTGGAGATGTACCTTTTCCAGAATGTCATACACATGAAATCATAAAGCATGGAGCTGTTTGAATCTAGCATCTTTCATATACAAGAAAGCATTCTGATTTATGTTTTCACTGGTATGTGTTACATTTTATTGAAGAGTAGTAATCCCATGTCCACACATACCACAGATGAAGAATGCAAAGCTGATTTCCAGTTCTCTGTGATCACGGATAAAACCATTATGAGGATTTGCCTACTGGCTTTTTGTGTGATCACTTATTTTCATTTCTTTTGGGTAACTGAGTAGAATGGAATCATTGGATCATTGGGTTACATGATGTTGAACCATATGGGAAATTGTCAAATTATTTTTCAAAGTGGCTGCGTTATTCTTCATACAAACCAGCAATGCGTGAGGGTTTCAGTAGCTCTAGGTCCTTCCCAGAGCTTGATACAGAATTTTTTTTTTTGAGACAGAGTCTTTCTCCTTCACCCAGGCCCTTCCCTGGCTAGGAAGGAAGCTGGGGCATCCTGAAAGTCTGGCTACTCTGCCACTGCTGAAACGGGGCTCACTCCAAGTCCCCAAGTCAGGACAGCTCTTTTCTAATACGTACATTTGTTGATATAATTTTCCCTTCCAATATGGCTCTAGCTGCCTTTTGTTGTTTTTTTTTTTTGAGACAAAGTCTCACTCTGTCATCCAGGTTGGAGAGCAGCAGCCTGATCTCAGCTCACTGCAACCTCTGCCTCCTGGGTTCGAGTGATTCTTCTGCCTCAGCCTTCTGAGTAGCTGGAATGACAGGCACATGCCACCATACCTCGCTAATTTTTGTATTTTTAGTAGAGATGGGTTTTCACCATGTTGGTCAGGCTGGTCTCAAACTCCTGACCTCAAGTGGTCTGTCCACCTCAGCCTCCCAAAGTGCTGGGATTACAGGCGTGAGTCACCGTGCCAGGCCTGGTACTGCTATTAAAGGATGACAATGACATTCTAATGGAGGTGCAGCAGTGTCTCTTTGTAACTGTGACTTGCTTTTCCCTAATGACTAACAATGATCAACATTTTTATATGCACATTTGCATCTTATTTTATTAGAGTGTCCAAATATTTTGCCCCTTTGTATTTGGATTTTTGGTTTTTTATTATTGAAGTTTCAGAGGTCTTGATGTATTCTGAATACAAATCCTTTACAAATAGGCGCTGGCAAATATTTCCTCCCAGTCTGTGACTTGTCTTTTCATTCTCTTAACAGTGTCATTCCCAGAGCACAAAACTGAATTCTGATGAAAGTTAATTTCTTATTTTTGTATTTTATACATCATGCTTTTGGTATTTTATCCATGAAATATTTACCGAACTCAAGCTCATGAAGATTGTAGGTTCAGATTTCATATCGGAGTGACTAAACACAAATATTCTAAAAAGTGAAATGTAAAATAGTATAAAACACAAAACGACAGAAACAAGACTCTTTTATGTTGAACCCACATCGCCTGTATTTCCATCTCCCCACGGCTCCCTCATGAGTGATGGTCTTGGTCAGGGGCCACCGAGCAAGCAATTCCAGTGGCAGTGAAGTTGCAGGTTCCTCACTGTCTATGTGTACTCTCAGGTAGCAGGAAGCCCTGCGTGTCCTCCCTCTCCTAAACCAGTCATGCCCACGACACCCTGGCGCTTTTCTTTCCCTTTGACTCGTATCATTCTAGCGAACCAATATTTCACTTCTCTTGGGAACTAATGAGCAAATTTCATTAGTTCATTGAGAACTAGTGAGTTCATATTTCGTTTCTCTTGGGAACTAATGAACAAATTTCATTAGTTCATTGGGAGCTAAGGAACTAATACTTCATTTCTCTAGGGAACTAATATTGAGCATCTACCTGAAGCTGAAGCTCCTCTTTAGAATTGAAGCCATCAGGATACCTACAATTTGCAGAACTGTTTATAAAGAGTATCTCAGCTCACTGCAACCTCCACCTCCCAGGTTCAAGTGATCCTCGTGCCTCAGCCTCCCAAGTAGCTGGGATTAAAGGCATGCACCACCATGCCCAGTTAAGTTTTGTATTTTTTGTAAAGATGAGGTTTCACCATGTTGGCCAAGCTAATCTCGAACTCCCAAGCTCAAGTGATCCATCCACCTCAACCTCCCAAAGTGCTGGGATTGGCCGGGCACAGTGACTGACACTTGTAATCCCAGCACTTTGGGAGGCCGAGATGGGCGGATCATGAGGTCAGGATATTGAGACCCTCCTGGCCAACATAGTAAAACCCAATCTCTACTAAAATACAAAAAAAAGTAGCCAGGCGTGGTGGCAGGTGCCTGTAGTTCCAGCTACTCGGGAGGCTGAGGCAGGGGAATTGCTTGAACCCAGGAGGCGGAGGTTGCAATGAGCCAAGATTACACCACTGTACTCCAGCCTAGTGACAGAGCAAGACTTCATTTCAAAAAAAAAAAGTGCTGGGATTACAGGCATGAGCCACTGTGCCATGAGCCACTGTGCCCAGCTGTCTTATGCCTTTTAAAGCAGTCCCTTTGCTCTCCTGTGAATGGGATTGAGGAAGACGGTATAAGTAGATATATGTGCTCAAGCTGCCACTTGTCTCATCCATTTATTGATAAGGAAACTGAAATTGAGGCTGGCTAAGTAGCGTGATCAAAATAACAGCAGCTTTGGGAGGAGCTCTTTGCCTTTTTATTTCTTTGTTTCTTGGTCCCTCAAATCCTTCCTTTTACATTCCTTTGCCGTATTCATAATTGCCAGGAAAGATCTCTTTAGAGGATTTGCCCTTTTATTGGGCCAGAAAAAAACTTGGCATGACCTACATTTCATCTGTAACCTTTTGTATATTTTTGTCATAAATGCAAAATATTAGAGTGATTCAAGATCATGCTGAGTAGTAAAATTGAAAGAAATAAATGGCAGGATAGATGCTTTGTTATGTTCTGACTAAACAGACTCAAAGGAATCCAGGGGGATTTTATAATACAAAATAGAAACCACTAGCGAAAGATACAAGAACATGTATTACATTATTAAATAGCAAAGTAGGTGAGTAAGAAGGAGAATATTAATGGAGTTAACCCAATCAGCACCTATGCCAGCGTAGCCACTAACAAGACCAGACCTCAAAGGAGATGAGTCTTGGAGTAATACGTCCTCAGCTGGAGACACTCAGCATGGCCCTCCTCTTTAGGGGAAGTAGCTAGAGTCTGGGCTGGGAGGGAGAGAGTGGAAGCACCCCCCAGGCTGGGCTCCTTCATGTTCTTTGGGGGCTCAAAGGTAATGTGTGTCACAGAGCTTTGCTTTGACGTCTCTCAGCCTCAGAGCATAGAGGACAGCTCTGGCCACTGGCTAACCTTCTCCCAATGTCAAGGACATGAAACTGGCATGATGTGCACTTACAATTAAATGTTCGCAAAACCCTTGGTTTTTCTTTGGAGGAAACTGAAACTCATAGAGGTGGAAAAAAAAAAAAAAAACTTACCCAAGATCACAGAGCTCATGAGGGATCTTGGATTTTAATTTTAGGAGAGGTCAAAAAAATAATGAGTTTGCTGTGGGGATTGATTTTTCCACCTGTGAGGAGCCTGTTGAGAGGACAAGGGCAGGGATGAGAAGGTCAGCTTGAACCTCATCTGCTTTTTACCAGTGGTGTGACCTTGGGCAAAGGGTGAGCTTTCTCTCTGCCTGAAGTCCCTCATCAGTGACATAGGGGCAGTGGAAGCTCCATTCTGTGGGTAGGTGGAGAAACTTAGATGAGATGCTGTGCATGGGGTCCGGCTTGTGGCTGGCCCCACATAGAGAAATTCCCACTCTTCGTTGTAGGTGAACCTCATGGCACCCAGCTCTGTAGTCCTCCCAGGGGCAGGGTACAAGTCTCCATAAATGCTTTTGTGATAGAGCTTTTTTACATCTTTACCCATGCGTTATGTTTTTAAGTCAGGCCTTGAGTTAGCAAAGGACATACATTGGCCGTTTTTTCTTTTGTATGAAGGAATCCAAGACCCTGACCTTCTCTAAGAAATTCTCCTCTATCTCAATGTTTCTGACCATTTACAAATTTTGTTGTAGGTGAGGCTGGAATGTTACTTCTTGACAGTCAGACTCAAGGATCTTGAAAATAAGGAGAAAGGTTTGCAGACTGCAAGGACCCTGAACTCCTTGGAATGAGTATGGCTGAGTCACTGAGGAGCTCCTGTGCTCCAGGCTCTGCCACCTCATGTAATTATCACCCCATAGAATACAGTAGGGAGGTGCTGCCGTCTATGCTTTCACAGAGGTTGGATGTGACAGGGAGAAGCTGCTGGAGGTAGAGAAGATGCGCAGGGCTGCAGGCAGAGCTGGGGAAAAGGCATAGCCAGAACACAACCCAGACCGTCTGCCTGCAGGCCCCAGAGAAGCTCCTGACTGCCATGTCATCCTGCCTTTCAACAAGGGAGAAACACACAGGTTCACCCGTGCATAGATACACCCATCACAAAGCAAAACATACACATACATCCATCACACATGTACACATGACTCACACAATGTCTACGTGCACATACAGACACATACCTCTTACCCACAAACATGCATACACACAGATGCACACATGTACAGATACATGAACCATACACTCACATACACATGCATTCATCACACACGTACACATGACTCACACAATGTACACATGCACATACAGACACATACCGCTCACCCATAAAGATATGTGTAGACACAGATGCACGCATGCACAAACATACATACACATTCATCACACACATACACACAACTCACACAACATACACACCCACAGACAGACACACACATCTCACCCATAAATGTATGCATACACACAGAGGCACACATGTATAGATACAAGCACAACACACTCATAAAGATACATTTATACATTGCACCCATATTCATAACTCACATGATATACACGCCCACATACAGACACATTGCACTCACCCATAAACCCTCACATACACAGATACACACATTCAGGTACATGCAGCACACACACTCGCAAACACACATACAGTCATCACACACACACACACAACTCACGCAATGTACACACCCATGTACAGATACTACATACCAGATACTACATACCACTCACACACAAGCACAAACATACATATTGGGGGAACCCACCCCAATATTTCAACATAGGTCCTTTTGATTTTCCCTAATTGTCAATCAGTCTGAGAAATAAAGAGAAAGAGTACAAAGAGGAATTTTACAGCTGGGCTTCCGGGGGTGACATCACATATCAGTAGGTCCATCATGTCTGCTTGAGCTGCAAAATCAGCAGACTTTTATTAAGGACTTTAAAAGGGGAGGGGGTGGGTTAGGGTTATGCTACACTCCTATTAGTGCCATGACAGTTTACAAATGCCATGGCAACATCAGGAAGTTACCTTACATGGTCTAAAAAGGGGGAGGCATGAATAACCCACCTTTTGTTTGGCGTATCATTAAAAAATAACCATAGAAATAGGCAACCAGCAGCCCTCAGGGCTGCTCTGTCTAGGAAGTAGCCATTCTTTTATTCCTTTACTTTCCTAATAAATTTGCTTTCACTTTACTCTGTGGACTCACCCTGAATTTTTTTTTTTTTTTTTTTTTTTTGGAGAC
>NW_012119343.1:262360-264401 GCF_000951035.1 Colobus angolensis palliatus | reverse complement strand
TCATGCAGTCCTGTCCACAGCTCTGTCCCGCTAACTGTGTTCTTTCTGGAGCTTTTAAGGCAAAATACTTTAAATCACAAATTAAAATTTAAAACCTCCCAAGGGTACTTAAAATGTCTACTAATGTTTAATTTGTGTGTTCCTATTTCAGGAGTACATCTTTTATGTAAATGGCAAATGCCCCAAATTCCTGTAGTTGAAACATATCCGGGCACAGTGGAGATGCTGGCATGAATCCCCATAGCATGATTGTCTGCGCTGTCCTGGCCTGTTAGGGTTCTGCTGAGTTGAGGGGCAGGAAATGGAGAAGCCACAGCTCTAAGGACTCAGATGCTTTTCCCCAGGTGCTCTTTGTACCCTCAGTGAATTCCCCAGGCAGTGAATGGCATCCAGAAGGCTTGTGTCTTCATGGCTGGTTTTACCCTAGGTCAGGGTCTCTCCACCTCCACTCAGTTGACATTTGGGACTCAGTAATTGTGTTAGTCTGTCTTCACACTGCGAATAAAGACGTACCTGAGACTGAGTAATTTATAAAGAAAAACCGGTTTCACGAACGCACAGCTCCACGTGTCAGGGGAGGCCTCAAGATCCTGGTGGAAGGTGAAAGGCAGGTCTTACATGGCAGCAGGCAAGAGAGGAGGAGAGCCGAGCGAAAAGGGAGACCCCGTATAAAACCGTCAGAGCTCATGAGACGTATTCACTACCATGAGAACAGTATGGTGGAAACTGCCCCCATGATTGGGAGGAGGCTCCAGGAAACGCCATCAAGAAAGCCAAAGCTGCTTTTCTCCCAGCTGCCTCAAGTTGTCTCCCACCAGGTCCCTCCTACAACACATGGGAATTATGGGAGCTACAGTTCAAGATAAGATTTGGGTGGGGACACAGCCAAGCCCTAGCAGTAATTCTCGGTTTGGGGGCCGTCCTGTGCACCACTGGCTGTTCAGCAGCATTCTTGGCCTTGACCCACAAGATGATATGAGCATTCCCCACCCCAAGTTGGGACAACTAAAATGTCTCTGGACATTGGCAAATGTCTCCTGAAGCTGCAAATTGCCCTGGTTAGAATGAGTGTGAGACAGATGTGCCTTCTCTTTTCACTCACCACCCACGGGCAGATATTCTCTTGCCCCGTTTCTCTGAAATGCGTTGTTTCTTCTCAAGAAAAATGCAAATTATGCCCAGAAAATGTGGTCAGAATGGCTGTTGTTCTCCGATCATGCACTATGTGTGCCCCAGGGACCGTGACATGCATTTTGCAGAGACTGTGTGATCTGATCATCACGATTGCCCTATGAATCAAGTACTAGCATCATCCAACATTATAAACAAGGAGGCTAAGTTTAGCAAAGCTAAAACCTGGCCCTCATTTCCCAGGATGGAAAACAGGGATGGCTCTTCGGGTTACACACTTTGCAGAGGCCTGAGACTTTGAGAAGGTGGATCTCGACCCTGTGGCCCAGGCTCTTGCTAAGATGGTCCTAAACACGCATATGAAAACTGTGTCCAAGAGCACGTGTTGGTCACACAGATGGTAGCGAGTCCAGGTGTATGCACGGGTGTGTGTGCACATCAGAGACTGCACGAGCTGAGCAAACTCTGCTGCTCTACCAGATGAGTTTATGAAAGAGTCAGGCCGTCCTCAGCCATCCTCAGGGCAAACGAACCACTGTAAATCTCAACTGCCTTAGGGGTGAAAACCCATACCTCCAGCAGGAAGCTCTGGGAACTTTCTCCGCTGTCTTCCTCAGCCATCCATCCCGTCAGCGCAGATCCACAGCACCCCACGTTTCCCCAGAGTTCTGAGATACCTGTGCTTAGCCTAGATGTGACATCCCCCAGATCCATTATGTATATATAGCCAATGTCCTCAGAGTAGAAGCCCAGTAAGACAGGATTTCCACATTCCTAGTAAAATAGACCATGCCCTGGAGCTGCTGCTTCAGATACAGATGCTTTAAAGCTTTTAGACTATGCCCTGGAGGTTCAGATACAGATGCTTTAAAGCATGCCCTGGAGCTTCAGATACAGATGCTTTTAGACC
>NW_012119343.1:253290-258319 GCF_000951035.1 Colobus angolensis palliatus | reverse complement strand
CCCAGCTTCTGTTATCCCTCCTGGCTCCAGGGAAGGACCCTGCAGTGGAAATCAAAGGAAAGAGATTTTGAGTTCAGATAACTGGGAATAAACCAGCAAATCTTCCAGCCCCGGGCAGGACAAAGAAGGGGATTTCTAGAAGGAAGAGAGAGAACACAGTCACTGGAGCATTTCTGAGATGGAGCCTGCCCCTACAGACAGCAGACCCCAGGGACGTCGGAGGGTCTGGGACAGCAGGCCATGGTGCCCTGGGCCCTGTGGGAGACGGAAAATCCCCCCAAAACAGAGGGTGCCGCCTGGTGAGTCCTGGTCTGGTTCAGTGTCACCCTCCCTCCCTGCCCCTCCACTGCAGTGTGGGAGGAGGCAGCTGGGGCAGCCCCAGGCAGCAGAGCAGCAGAAAAACAGAAAAGGGCCAAACCAGTCTCACCGTCCAGCGAGGCAAAAACAGCAGCCAGAGCCACAGGAACAGGGGTGGCAGAGGAGCCCTGCAGAAGGCACAGGCAGTGGCCCTCTCAGACATCCAGGTAGACAGACAAGCCTGAAAGACCCCCACCCACCCCAGCACTGTTAGCCCCCGGGAGCCTACTGAAATTCCAGGGTAAGGGGGTGGGAGAGACCGCTGGATGGACTGCGATGGCAATTCAGCACAGCAATTCAGTTGAATGCCTTTTCACAGTTCCATCTGTTGCACGGCTGCGCGTGTGGATTGCAATCGATGCCCCTCTCCCCGTCCCCACTTTGAATTTACTATGGGAAAAATGTATTTCTGCCTTAACTTGACCCCTAGAAGGCCCACAGCAAACATGTAATCCATTTTTATTGTCAAGGAACACATATTTAGGTCGAGAACTTTTTCAATTTCATGTTGCCATCCTACCTAGTCTTATTTTCCCCTTCTTCTTGGTATGTTTGCCTCTTTGCATGCTGTTATCCCACTACCTACATTACTGTTATCGAATCAGAATCCCACTGAAGTAAGACCATGTGTATGTGCACCTGAGGATGCACGTGTGTATCAAGAACGTATTTCCAGTAAGTTACAGACCTAGTTTCAAAACTCTAAGCTGTGAAGCCCTCTGCAGGAAATAGGAGCCCCCTGCAGTGGACTCGGTCTGTGGGCCCCTGGGGACTGCAGAGCTGCCCATTGTGAGTCTGTGGGGCAAGGACTTGCACAGGGTGCTTTCCAACCTAGCAGCAGCCCCCAAGCTCACAGGTCAGATGAGCATCTGGGTCTGCCTTTGTGTTGGCAAACAGCTGTCTGTGCAGGGAGGTCTTGGCAGAGGTAGAGGTGGTGAGGGCACTGCTGGGAGCCCAGCCCCTCTCTGAGCCCCTGCCCAGCTGACTCGTCTGTTGAAGTCTCCGCCGTTCTCGTGGCTCCAGGTAGAGTTAGAGAGGGCCCAGCAGGAACTGGCCATTCTGAGAGCAGGAACTGGCCATTCTGAGAGCAGCACTCTTTCCAACCACTGGTAAGGACATGCACAAGCTGGGGATTCGCTCTTTGTGTGGTCTCAAGAGGGCAGCTGATTGGCACAGTTTGAACGAAGGCTTTGAATAGGAAGCGTTGCCCCTGGAGGTGTTTACCTTAGCAGAGGAGATTCAAGGGGCTTTGCACGGGCCCTGGAAGCACACAGGTGGTAGAGATGAAGACACCAGTCCCGCAACCTGAAACTCTCCTGTCTGGACAGCAAGTGGCACCTTCTCTGTGCCAGCCTTCTCTCCATGACCATCTCGCTGGACCCTAGCAATCACCCCCCACCCCCACCAAACACGTTATTGCCTGAAAATAAAAAATAAATAAATGAATAAAAACCATGCAGTATGCCCAAGTGTTTTTCTTTTTATATCATTTCAAACAAGTCAACCTGGTGGATTTTGCTTTACGGTAGCACTCTTTTTCTAAAATCTTCATTCAGTTGGCCTGTGTGTGCCGTATCTATCCATGTGTTACTACCACGCATGCTACTCAAGTGCCAAAACACACTTTTAAAACTGAGACTTGATGCATTTTTAGGAAACAAAAATCTTTATTAAAAGAAAAACTTACAAATTGAGAGAACTCTCTGAAATGTGACTGTTCGTTGTGTGCACAGATTTGCAGTCTGAAACAGTTTTTTGTTTTTTTTAAATGTGACTTTACAACACTATCAACGTCACAAACTGCATTACAGAGCAGTTTTCCTTCCATATCCCGTGCCGGTACAAAACACCACACAGATATAAAACTATGGTAAATAAAACATTTCAGCCAAGACTGGCATATATTTATATATTTATATATATATATAATTTCAAAACAGCTAACAATTAGTGTCATCCTTAGTCAAAACTGGAGTCAAGCTAACCTTAAAACTACAACACTCTGAATATATGTCAGCACTATGCCTCCCAAACAATATTTAAAATATATTTAACTTTCAAATACATTTATAAGGTACACCAATAGTGAGAAAATAAAGTCTTAAAATTTAAATACAAATCACCATATAAAAAATTCGAGAAACACAGAAAATCCTATCTTACAGAAGTCCAGGCAAGCCCGTCCTCAGCTGGCTCTGACGCACAGCACTGCTGCATGACACAGCTCTGCCTGTTGCCAGACTGTCGGCACGTACAGCCACACGACAGCCGCGTCGTCAAGAGAAAGAGAGAATGGATGCAGGGGGCACGTGCTCCCCTCTTCGCGCCACTCAAGCATCAAGACCCGAAGCTACTTTGCTTTGCTCTAGAACACCACAGGGCCCGTCACCCTGTTCAAAAACAAGCAACCCCGTCCCAGAGCCTCTCCAGGGTGGATCATTTGGTGCTCTGCTCCAAGGCAGAGTACTCCGTTTCTGAGACTCTGGAGGCATCGATGAGCTTGGTGAGCCCTGTTTTGGCCGACTATTTGAAGTTGAAGGCCTTCATCAGCTTGCACCTGTAGTTGCGATTGATGAAGCTGTAGAGGACAGGGTTAACGCAGCAGTGCAGCAGCGACAGGCACTGTGTGACGTGCAGGGCTGTGAAGAGGGCGTGCTCCAGCCGGCAGGTGAAAGGGATGTAGTGCAGGATGGAGAAGATGTCCAGCAGCACCGCCACGTGGTAGGGCAGCCAGCAGACGAGGAAGACCACCACGTAGGAGAAGATGATCTTCCGGCTGCTGTGCTGCTTCTGGTCAACTGATGCTGAGATGGCTCTGGCCAGCAGGAAGTAGAACACGGCGATGACGGAAAAGGGAACGGCGAAGCCCAAGACCACAGAGACCAGCTCCATGCCGATCAGCCACTCCTTGATGCTGTGCTCAGGGTAGAAGGACCGGCAGTAGGTTTCATTGTTGGACGCAGACGTGACGGTCTTCAGGTAGTAGGTGTCTGGCAGAGACACGCAGAAGGCCAGCAGCCACACCAGGACGCAGACGACACGGCGTACCATCTTCTTCCTGCTGCTGGAGGTGTTGAAGTAGGTGATGGAGAGGTAGCGGTCCACGCTCATGCACGTGAGGAAGAAGATGCTGCCGAAGAGGTTGATGGAGAAGATGAGGTGTGTGACCTTGCACGTGAGCTCCCCCATGGGCCACCGGTTGTGCTGCACGAGGCTGACCACCCAGACTGGGATGGTGAGGACGACCCACAGGTCGGCGATGGCCAGGTTCAGGATGTAGCAGCGCGTGTCGTAGCCTGTGGTCTTGGCCTGGATGTTCACCCAGACCACCACGGAGTTGGCGATCAAGCCGATGAAGAAGATGAAAATGTAAATGTAGGCGAGCGTGTAGAGCAGGACACTTTTGTTGGGCATGTTGGGGCACATCACCGTGTCCACCACGATGCAGTCGCTGCTGTTGCATGGCCAGCTGATGTCCGAGAAGTTCCCTGGCTCCGAGTAGTCGAAGACATGCGGATCCATCGTTCTGAGGGCAGGCAATCCAATGACCTACGAGAAAACCAAGCAAACAAGAAAGATGGAAGAGAAAAGTCACTTCATTAGGAAACACTCCAGTTTCAGGCAAAATGCTTTTCCAGGACCCTGAGAGGCTCAGCTGTTTGGGTTTAGCTCTGTAATGTCTCTGCAACAAAGGGAGAAAAAAAAATACATAATAAAACTCTCCAAAACAAAATAAAACATACTCCGAATCTAAATCCATGTGGTGCTCCAGGACAGAAACAGTGCTTGCTTTCTCCATCTTTTCACGGCTGTGTTCTCAAGACACCGCCAGTCTGGCTGTGCCCAGGGTGTGAAATCAACACAGTACAGGGGCCAAGGAGACGTCAGGCAGCTGAGCCCCAGCCACCGCGATGCTGATGGCCTGCTCGCTCTCAGCAGGGGACAGTGGAGCCATTTTATCTACGTCCCCAAAGAATGGCAGGGTTGTCTGCTCCTGGCACCGCTGTATTACAAGTGTCCTGCTTTGGTGTCTTAATGAAAGCATTTCAAATCCTCCTTCAAGTTTGCATTTAAAATGTGACTCAGCACTCTTTACTTTTCTGCTAAATTCACATGTAAACCTGGGTCTCGGGCAGCCCCAGTGTGCAGTCACAAAGCCTCTGGAAACACAGTGAGCCTACGCGAGGTGGCCACAGCTTCGCTGCGCCCCAAACCTGAAGACTCTGGGCTGACAGTGTGGTTTTCAATGAAGGGCAACCAAGCAGCTGTCTCAAGCTCTGTGTCAGCACCTGTTTTCCCATTCCTTTATCTGTTCAACTGCTTCAAGAGCAAAGTGTGCCAAGACTCAAAGCACAAAAACCACCACCTGCTGCATTTCAGGAGGGCTGATGATTTTCCCAACTGTTTTCCCTGCTGACCTGAGGTGAGACCAACACTCCATCACCATTTCACTGCCAGCCAGAATTCAGCCACAGGATACCATTGTTATCTGGCAGTGATTTCTCCAGATAGACGGACAGGGGCTGTCTTCTACTGTCAGTCCGCCCATGGGAAGGCCCTGACATCCCTCCAGGCCATGGTCCTGGGTCAGCAATTGGCCCTGCCTGACCCCCACTGTAAAATCAAAACCTCAGCCCAAGGATGCAGTTGACAGTGACCTAGTCGGGTGGAT
>NW_012119343.1:248045-248350 GCF_000951035.1 Colobus angolensis palliatus | reverse complement strand
TCACCGAGCTGGTGTTGGCGGACTGAGCCTCTTGTTCGAGGGGGCACTGCTCTGGGGCACGTGAGGACAACAGATCAGAAACATCTCCCCGCAATCCCCGAGACCCCACCGGCTAGCTGGGAAGGCACGCAGGCCCGTCAGCTCCCAGGCGTGAGCAAGGTGATGCATGCCCCTGCAGCAGGAAGATGAGGGGTGTCTACTCTGGTGGCTTATGGGGCCTTCAAGGAGGTAGTGGTGATCAAGGACGTTCCAGGAAGGCACAGCCATGGCTAAAGTCATCCAGCCTGGCTGAGGCAAGGACTCTC
>NW_012119343.1:244450-247340 GCF_000951035.1 Colobus angolensis palliatus | reverse complement strand
AGGCTTGTGGCTAAGAACAGAGTTCTCTTCCCCTTTCCAACATCTCCAAAAGCAAACGCTCTGGTCTCTGAGCAGATAACACCTCTTCCACCAGGCCAGCCCCGGCTTACGCTGAGCCTGAAAGTTAGATCAGGAGAATCCACACTACCTCTGAAGAATCATTAGGCAACTGCACATCACTGAGTGGGGTGTGCGTGGGCATGTGTGTGTCTCTGTGTGTTTTTAACCAAAGCTACATCAAATCTATGGGGAAACCAACCAAGTAACCTAGGGGAGAAACCCACGGAAGCTTCGGCCCAGGTGGACTCTCTGTGACTATCCGCTAGGGCTGATAGCAGAATGGAGAGCTGTCTGGCACCTCTGCTGCCAGCAAATGGAAAACAGTCTCAACTGCACATTCACCAGTGACCTGAGTGATCTTATTTTATGCAAGTACATACCCTGCTTTGAATTAATTGAGAACTCAACAACAACAGTAACTACAGAAAACTCTATACCCTGATTCAGATACAGTCCACCTCTTCTCAGGGTCCTTAGACATACTTCACATGAACACGTGGGGCATCCTCATCCACTTTAAGGATTTGGTGGATCAAATAAATCCCACATCCAGAAACCTGATCTGGTCTGTTGTGCTCAGCTGCCCGACAGGGAAGCAAAGCTATCCCCACAAGAGCAGGTCCAGAGATTCCCACGTCACAAAGGCTGGCGTCTGGGCTGGCCCACTGTAATCAGAGCCCTGATTCCCACCCAGCTGAGGACGAGGACGAGGCAGTGGGAGGTCAGCCAGGCTAGGAGAGCCTCCTCACCCCCTGCCCTCAGCCAGACACAATGGGTTTCCCAGGAGGATGCTGTGCAAACTTAGGCTCTGCATCTACAACTCAGGGAGGATGCCCACATTATCTGTTATAGCAGGAAAAGCAAAATATGCTTCCTATCTGGCTGACCCAGACTTCAAAACGCAAAGTCCCCCACGCTGCCCTGGGCTCGTTATCTGTCCCTTTGCCAACAGCGGTTCAAGGCCACCTGAGATAGCCTCAGCCCCCTGTGGGGAAAAGAAAGAGAGATCAGCCTGTTACTGTGTCTATATAGAAGGAAGTAGACGTAAGAGACTCCATTGGGTTCTGTATTTGAGATGCTGTTAATCTGTGACCTTACCTCCAACTTTGTCCTTGCAAGAGACGTGTGCGAAGGTGACTTAAGGTTAAAAGGATTTTGGGCTGTGCAGAATGTGCTTTGTTAAACAGGTGCCTAAAGGCTGCTTGTGGTTAAAGGTCATCACCACTCTCTTAAATCTCAAGAAAGAGAAAAACATTTGTCTCCTGCCCCTCCCTGGGCAGTGGAACATCTCCAGGTAAAACCCTTTGTGTGCTTTATTTACTGAGTAAGGAGAAGACTACCTTTAGGAATAAGGTGGGGCTTGCTGGAGCAATACTGCTGAAAGGTTTATGGAGATGTTCGCATATGCATCTCAAGGCACAGCATTTTCCTTTAAACTTACTCATGTTACAAGGATTTTTGTTCATATGTCTCACTGCTGATTTCCTCCCTACAATGATCCTATTTTCCAGCCACTCCCTTATCTTTTTGATGGTAAAGATAATTATCAATAAATACTAAGGGAACTCAGAGGCCGGTGCCGGCGTGGGTCCTCTGTAAGCTGAGCACCGGTCCCCTGGGTCCCGCTTTTCTTTCTCTATACTTTGTCTCTGTGTATTATTTCCTTTTCTCAAGTCTTTCGTTCCACCTAACGAGAAGCACCCACAAGTGTGGAGGGGCAGGCCACCCCTTCACCCCCCCCTCCACTTTTTCAATGCCTGGAACAAAACACAGTCTGCTTCCAAAACTACTTGCGGCTCTTTAAAACTGTCACCATAAAATTATGCAATTCCCTGATCACTTTAATATCGAGGCAATAATGCCTTTTTTTTCCCACTTCCAAATTAGTAGATAAAAGCATCAAATATTCCCTGCAGGAAACCATCAAGTATTCAAAATCAAGGACAGCCCCTGCACCCCTCCCTGTCCTGATCTGTCTATTTCTGGCTTGATCGCTTTTATTTCAACAGAAAATACGTGTCCTGGAACTTTGCCTTTTCTTTCCTGGACTTTAATAACACTTGACATGACACAATCTTTAGTTTCTTTCTAAATTTTACCTACACACATGCAATCCAATTGAAGGCATTTTAATACTGTTCTTGCTTCTAAGAGTAAAACTAAGCTCTTTGGTTGCCTGGTTTAAAGGTACAAATGCCTTCTGGCCCCAAATTCCCCTCATGTTGTACAAAATCACTGAGAAAAATCTAAAGTTTTGCAATCTTTGAGGTCTTTTTCTTTCCCCTTGGTTACTCTTAAGGTTTATAAAGTGACTGCCCTTCAGCCTCAGGTTTGAGTAACTTCAACCAATTTCCCTCACATCGACTTGAAAACAGGAGCTCTCTCCCTAAAATGATCACACAAAAAGCCACCGTTCCTGATTAAGTAGGGTTTTTGTTTTCGGGGTGTTTTTTGTTTTTTGTTTTTTGTTTTTTCATTCAGAAAGCCTATACTTGGCCTGTTCTGGGCCTGATTAAAAATCATAATACCTTCTCAACGCTTCAACGACTCACTGTTAATACGGAGGAAACACAGCCCCAAAATCCTGTGTGTGTTGCACAGGCATGCTGCCTTGGCGATACTTTATGGAACTCTTTTTAAACGACGACTGCAATGTCTGCCCCTTAAAAGAAAAAGGCTGATGGGCAGCAAACTACAGCCATTTCTCCATTTTCCTTTGCTTTCCCACCCCCATCCTGGGCAGCTTCCCCCTCCCCCCAATCTCCTGGAGGTTGTGGCATTAAGCTCTGCAGTTGTATGCACATTCAAGTGTTTATGGCAGAGACTGGGG
>NW_012119343.1:239621-240455 GCF_000951035.1 Colobus angolensis palliatus | reverse complement strand
CACCCATTCCTGACCTCACTCCAAAGTTCTCTCAGTCACTCCTTGAATCTTTGCACATGCCAACAAAATTGAACAAAATCCACATTTTACCTGAACAGTATATTTAAACTGCAAAACAGTAGACTTGTGTGTGTGCTTCCCCCCACCCGCCACTCCCAACAATTGAAGTTGGACTTAACACCTAAGAGAACAGTACTCAAATTAGATTAGCAAGCGTGCCATCAAGAGAAAAGAAGACCGAGCTGTATTTAACATTCACGTTTATAGCTTCCGGACTTACAGACTCTGGTAAATCCCCCAAAGTACTGAATTCAAATACATCTTGGACTCAAAGATTCTCAGCAGTTTTCTGCTCCATTAAGGATGCCTCTTCATAAAGTGTTCATCGTTCTGGAATTACGTATTTACTGCCAATTTTATCTGTTTCCAAACTGATATACTAGAAGCAAAACAGGTAAACAGTGGGTGCCAAGCTAATCCCCATGCCAAATTGGTCAGGCAGAATGGATAGTCTGTGTTCTTGCAAAGTTCCCCTGCTTACTGGAGCTTAAATAGCCACACAGCAAATAAATACCAGATTCCTAAATACACAAGGAAATTTCCTTCTGCAAGCGACTTAAGAAAACTGCCCTTTGCTTTCTGAAGCGAAAGGTGAAGCCCTCCGAATTAGCAAAAGCACTTTGCAATGCAGCTACATGCAGCCTGGGTTTTTAGAAACCAGACCCGCAGACTCAAAAGCACCCATCTCAGCGATTTTAAAGAAGTCCTTCGAAAAAGACCCCTTGGCGGCCGGACCACCTGGCTCAAGCCTGTAATCCCAGCACTTTGGGAGGC
>NW_012119343.1:237379-237759 GCF_000951035.1 Colobus angolensis palliatus | reverse complement strand
CCCTAGTTCCGCCGGGCGGGGCTGCAGGAGGCTTCCAGACTGGGAGGGGCGGACCAAGCGCCGGCGAGGAATGGGGCGGGGTGGGTCGGGAACCCTGGGCAGGCTCGCACCCTGGGAGGAGGAGCTGGGTGCTTGGGGCCTGAACTTTGCTGTCGCCTTGGGCCTCCCACTCTGTGCCAGAAAACAGTCCTGGCGGAAAACGAGAGGGTAAGCAAGCAGGGCTTTTTAAGAAAACGAGATTCAATTGCCCTAGGACCTAAAAGGTCTCTTTCAAAGTTTTGAAGAGTGTCCCTGTTTTGGAAGTTTGTGTTTTCAGTGTAAGGGCAGAACTCCACCTCCATCCTCTAGGGGTCCCGGCTGGGTCCGAGAATTAAATTGAC
>NW_012119343.1:234853-236096 GCF_000951035.1 Colobus angolensis palliatus | reverse complement strand
AGCAAAGACCGCCCCTCAGCTCAAGGGAACTGGGTTCCTCTGTCCAGACAACCTGGCTTGGAACCCTGATATATACACACGGTAGGGGTGGGAAAAGTCTACCTCCATCCTCTTAGCGTCCCGTCTGGGTCCAAGAATTTAATCCACATAAGACAGATTAAGAGAAGAAAAACTTAACACAAACTTCACGCAGCACAGGAGCCCTCCTAAAGAAATGAAGGCCCCAAAGAAGTAGCTGAAGTCAGTTACTTATGTAGTGCATTGGACAGAGAAGGGTGCGTTGTGAAGAAGCCACTAAAGTATGTGAAGAAGCCACTAAAGCCATTAAAAGATGAGAGTTATTTTTAACGAGATCTGTACAGAATTCTCCCAGTTTCAACTTTGACTATATAAAAATGTTGCATCATCTAGGGAGGGCATCTTTCATATAGGAATTCCACCTTCCGCTTTTAAGAAAGAGCAGGAAGGTCAAAGTCATCTTGTTGCACCTGCTGTTTTTAAAGTGTTGGAACTTAGTCAATACGCTGGAATGGCATATTTTAACCTCTTCAACACCATGTCTCCTCAGATAACAGCCTCTTTGAGTGTTAGGTTCTTATCTTTTTTTTTTTGAGACGGAGTCTAGCTCTGTCGCCCAGGCTGGAGTGCAGTGGCGCGATCTCGGCTCACTGCAAGCTCCGCCTCCCGGGTTCACACCATTCTCCTGCCCCAGCCTGGCGAGTAGCTGGGACTACAGGTGCCCGCCACCACGCCCGGCTAATTTTTTGTATTTTTAGTAGAGACGGCGTTTCACCATGTTAGCCAGGATGGTCTCGATCTCCTGACCTCGTGATCCACCCGTCTCGGCCTCCCAAAGTGCTGGGATTACAGGGGTGAGACCCCGCGCCCGGCCCATTTTTATTTTTATTGAGACAGAGTTTTGCTCTGTCACCCAGGCTGGAGTGCAGTGTTACAATCTCGGCTCACTGCAACCTCCACCTCCCGGGTTCAAGCTGGGATTACAGGTGCACGCCACCACACCCAGCTAATTTTTGTGTTTTAGTAAAGATGGGGTTTTGCCATTGTTGGTCAGGCTATTTTTGAACTCCTGACCTCAAGTGATCCTCCTGCCTCGGCCGAGTTCCATCTTTTCTCTCATTGAGGTGTCACCCCAGCTGGCAGAGACAAGTGCTGAACACACAACCACATAAACAACCTTGTTCCTGTGGAGAAGGAGGTGAGATGGTACCGGAGTCGCCTCAGG
>NW_012119343.1:234391-234803 GCF_000951035.1 Colobus angolensis palliatus | reverse complement strand
GCCTATTTTTATTTTTATTGAGACAGAGTTTTGCTCTGTCACCCAGGCTGGAGTGCAGTGTTACAATCTCGGCTCACTGCAACCTCCATCTCCCGGGTTCAAGCTGGGATTACAGGTGCACGCCACCACACCCAGCTAATTTTTGTATTTTAGTAAAGATGTGGTTTTGCCGTTGTTGGTCAGGCTACTTTTGAACTCCTGACCTCAAGTGATCCTCCTGCCTTGGCCGAGTTCCATCTTTTCTCTCATTGAGGTGTCGCTCCAGCTGGCAGAGACAAGTGCTGGACACACAACTAAATAAACAACCTTGTTCCTGTGGAGAAGGAGGTGAGATGGTACCGGAGTCGCCTCAGGGCCCTGTGAGGAGGAGGCCGTTCCTGCTGAGGCTAGTTCAGCCAGGCCACCACTCAGC
>NW_012119343.1:228173-229241 GCF_000951035.1 Colobus angolensis palliatus | reverse complement strand
GCAAATGCCACAGCCCCCAGGGGGCAAGAGCTTGTGGTGAGCAGGATCGTTCTCTGTAAATATTAGTGATCATTAACAATCATTAATTAGAATGATAAAGAAATGATTGAGGGTGACAGTAGGAAGGTCTCTCTTGGGAATGGGTTCCCAGTGGGACATAGGGGACTTGGCTGAGCCATCTACCTCACCCTCACATGGGATCTGAGCCTGTCACTCCCACCTGGGCTGGGCGGAGGCTGGTTCTGAGCCAGACCCACCCCAGGATGAGGCTCCGATGGAGAGGCAACCCCGGGTTCTGGTGTGGAAAGGGCTGCAGGGTGTCCAGGTCTCCAGAGCGGGTCAGTATCCACCACCCACCTCATCTTTGCCAGGAGGACCCGTGACACCCGGCCTTGGTGGTTGGGTTGAACTCCTTGCTCCTCTTTCCTCGGGACCCTGAGTGAGTCATACCCTACTCCGAGGTCCACATCTGTGAAGTGGGGACCACCGTGCTGACCTCACAGGCCGCGACATGGGTTAGAGACAGCGTGTGGCTGTGTCCAGCACAGTTGTTGGCCCATAGCCCTGTCGCACTGGGCGGATCTGCCCAGGGAATGGACAGGTGAACCTGCAGGCTGTGGGGTGGGGTCTCCACACGGCTGTGACAGGTCTGGGGAAGTTCTTAGAGGGCGGCTCCTCTGTCCATGGTGCTGAATCCTCATCTTGCTGGGAAACGTCACTTTCACCCATCCCTGAGCCCCACGAGTGAGTCAGGTGGCAGGAAGAAGGTGCTGGGAGAAAAGAAAAGGCAGAGAAAGGGAAAAGAATCAGGAAGAGAGGGGAGAGATAAAGAGAAAGAGGTGGAGAGAAAGGAAGGCCAAAGAGACAGAGCGAGGGAGAGAGGAGGCAGGTGGTCTGAGAAGCCAAGGAGGGCACCTCTTGGAGACAGGACAGAGAGCAGCTTTTGTTTTGACATCATTGTTCTGACATTACCCTCTCTAAGGAGCATGTTTCCCTGTGGTTATTTGCCATCATCCTTCCCAAGTGTTCCACCTGTGGGTCCCTGGGCAGGTCTGTGTATGAACAGAG
>NW_012119343.1:227809-228123 GCF_000951035.1 Colobus angolensis palliatus | reverse complement strand
AAAGGTAAGATGCTGTTTGCAGTGGTAGCATACCATTAATTTGCTGTGGAACCAAACACCCAGATCTCAGTGGCTTCAAACAACAGCAGTGTGCCGTTCTCCTGGGCCAACAGGTGGGGATGGCAGCTGGAGCCCCTCAGGTCTCCTGCACGCAGCCAGCAGCTCTTCCATGGGGTTCTCTGGGCAGCTGTGAGAGGGCAGAGGCGGGGGCCATGCAGCCTCTCAGGGCAGGACCCCACTTCCAGCATGTTCTGTGGGTCAAAGCAAATCAGACGCCCACCCAGGCTTGGGAGGGGGACTCCTCCTCTTCATGG
>NW_012119343.1:215870-222418 GCF_000951035.1 Colobus angolensis palliatus | reverse complement strand
TGGGCTGGGGGACAGCCCAGGCTGCATCCCCCCGCCAGGAGGTGGCCTCTGCTGGGTCCTGGAGAGCTGGTTCCTGAGCTAAGGCCAGAGGTACTGCTGAGGGGTCTTCTCCTCGGCCACTAGCAGGGGCCGGACGAGGAGGGGGACTGGGGCTTTGGTGGCTGCTGCCTGACCTCCGCAGGAGCCTTCCCCGATGGGCTTCTAGGAACTTGCTGCCTCCTCCCTGGGCTCCCAGCTGCTTCCCTCCCCTTCAGTACCCCTGTCAGATCTGCCATGGCTGTTTGCAGGTGGCTTCACCCCTGGGCTGGGAGCTGGAGGAGGTGGTGGGCCCAGACCAGCAGACACGGCCGCTGCTCACAGCAAGGAGTGCGGGGACCTCAGCGAGGCCGGCTGCCGCAGTGGAACCACTCTGCCGAGGCTACCCGCACCCCACTCAGGGCCAGCATCCCACACACTGCACAACAAACACCCAGTCCTGGGGTGCGGGGGCGGTGGGGGGGTGAACTCCACGCAGGAGCAAGGGGCTGAGGAGGGCCTGTGTGCCCCAAATAACACTCCAGGGTCATTGCTGGCCAGAAACCCCATTCTCAGAGGTAGGGCCTAGAGAGGCCTAGAGAATACATCATTTTTAATTTAAAAAAATGTAAATGTTAAATAGGGAAGACATGCCTATAACACCAAGCCCAACAGCCAGCACAGTCAACAGCCAGCACAGCAGGAAAAATAGTCAGTTCCCCTCCATCTGCAACCCCCAAAGGACACAGTGTCTTCTGAATCCTCCCAGAGATGGGCCCTGCTCAGGGAAGCAGGGTCTGACACTGTGTATCTTACATGCACCCACACATGTGGCAGCAAAGCCCAGAATGGGGGTCTCCATCCACACTTTGCATCAAAATCACCGCAGAGGTGTTCACATCCTCCTAAACTCCTACAGTGAAATCCTACCCTGAGAGGCTGAGTGAGGAGGTGGCCTTTGGGGGAGGGTGAATGGCCTTTGCGGGGCAGTTGGCACAGGAGGCTGGAGTCCTCCCGATGGGATCAGTGCCCTCGCCAGAGAGGCCAAGGGAACCCCTGGGAGCGCACAGAGCGAAGGCGCCACCCACAACCTGAGGGGCACCCTCCCGCGCCCTGTCCTGGGACCCCAGGCAGATTCCAGCCTCCGGAACAGGAGAACTAGATTCCCGTGCTTCCAGCCAGGCAGTGTGCGTGGTTTGTTACAGTATACTGAGCAAAGACAGTCACGGAGGCAAGTTTGTAACAGTCCGGAAGACTGGCCCCACCCTCACGTGCTGCATCCATCCCCGTTGATGGGTTTGGGCAGAGCGGGTTTTGTGGTGTTGTTTTTAACTTCCTAGGCGATGTTAGCATTCAGCCCTGCAGCTGCTGTTTCTTGCTGTTTCTCCCGTAAGATAGCTGGTTCTGCGTCACTACATTCTCCCAAACACCAGAGCCCTGATCACGCTTAACCCACAGCCAGCTGTGCCTGGGGATGACTCTGGGGCCGTCCTCCGTCCACCGTCTCTGAGGACGCGGGGATGGGCCCCCGGACAGGCAGAGCCGCAGGATGGCCCTAAGGTGGAGTTGATGCCGCAAAACGTTTATGATTCAAATGGAATCAGACGACGTCTTTCCAGGGTCATATGTTGGGCAGAATGAGACACAGAGTCTGGTCCGATGTGGGGAGGGCACCCTCCTCTGTGCTTGTCAGGAGCTGATGTATCTGGAGGTCTGGGCTGAATGAAAGAGGGTGTGTGGGGCAGTCACGGGTGGGCTGTGCAGGGATCTCAGCGTGGCTCTTCCAGCCTCCATTCCAGCTCTTCCTGTCTGGAGAGGATGAAACGCTAACTCCACGGCTCGCCCTTGCACTGGGCTTCTGGCTCAGATGAGCCCCCACCAGCCAGACATACTCACAAGCTGGACTGGCAGGCAAGATCCCACGGCCACTTCTGGTGACAGCGCAGTCAGGAGACATGGCTCCCTCTGAGCAGAGTTTTAGGGAGACAGAGAATGGCTGGCACCTTCCCCCTTCCAGCCCGTCCTCCCGAGCCCCACCCAGCTTCTGGAAGCAGGAGGTGGTGTGGCCATCTTCCTACTCCCCAGGAGGACGAGGACCGGGTCTGTCTTCCCTACCAGTGCCTGAGTGGTTCTGTTTTCGGGGCTGAATGTGGGCTGCTGCAATGTCTCCTTTCCCAGAAGCGCCATAGGAGGGGCTGGGCTGCAGGGACGAGGATCCGAGGGGTTAGCTGTGCACCAGGGAAGGAGGGTTTCCCACCGCCGCGGCAAGAAGGGACACGGTCACGTCCACTCAGGGCTTCTGGGCTCAGCCTCACCCCACCCCACCGCAGGGAACTCAGGCAGCTCCTACTCCACAGAACAGGCCGCAGTTGGCCCCAAAGCACATGGTCCTGATGTGGAGTTTGGAATTTTTCTTTCGTTTTTTTGAGATGGAGTTTCCCTGTTATTGCCCAGGCTGGAGTGCAGTGGCGTGATCTCAGCTCACTGCAACCTCTGCCTCCTGGATTTAAGCGATTCTCCTGCTTCAGCCTCCCGAGTAGCTGGGATTACAGACATCTGCCACCATGCCCACCAATTTTTTTTTTTTTAGTAGAGACGGGGTTTCACCATGTTGGCCAGGCTGGTCTTGAACTCCTGACCTTCGTTGATCCGCCCACCTCAGCCTCCCAAAGTGTTGGGATTACAGGCGTGAGCCACTGTGCCCGGCCTGGGTTTTCTTTTCAGAGCGGTGGGGAAGCCTTGGGAGTGTTTTAGGAGCAGGAGCAGCAGCACCGTACGCTGAGAAGGAGATGCCACAGGTAGAAGAGCGGGCACCAGCGCACCTGGGGCAGGGATGGGCACTGCTCACCTGGAGGGTTCCTGGGTCCTGGCCTCTGAGGACCAAGGGGAGGAGGCTGGAGCCAAAGACCCCAGAAGGAAGAAGCGAGGTCCCGGCGCCAAGGGCACGGGATGGCAGCCACTGGGAAAGCAGCACGGAAGTCCCGTTGGCAGGTTCCTACTGCTGCCCCTTGGTGCCGGGTACAGGGCAGGACGCAGAGGGGAAGCTGGCCCAGGAATGCCACCACAGGGCCCCGCAGGACCCCCTGCAGGTATCGGAGGGGCTGCCCAGACCCTGCCCAGCATCCACAAGCAGCTCAAATCCCGGGGCACTGATGAAGTAGGGGCTGGACCCCGTCTCCAGACAGAGCAGCATCCAGTTACTGTGCAGAGACAGAACATCTCAGTCAAAAACGGGGCTAGGAGGGTGGTGGTCTCCCCTGGAGCCCCTCTTCCTGCCACTGGCAGCCCTGCAGACTCCCAGAGCAAGCTGCACAACCACAATCACACCTTCTGGTTCACCAAATATTCATGGAGTGCTCCACGTGCCAGCACCGTTCTGGACACAGACATTCCTCATGTAGACACTGAGGGGCAGCCTTGCAGACAACACTCCCGAGAGCAGCCAGCCCCCGAGTCAAGTGGGTCCCCCAGAGGAGCCAGCCCCCGAGTCAGGTAGGTCCTCCAGAGCAGCCAGCCCCATGGCCATGTCTAGAGCCCCCACAGCAGCCAGACCCTGAGTCAGGTGGGTCCCCCCAGACCAGCCAGCCTCCGAGTCAGGTGGGTCCCCCCAGACCAGCCAGCCCCCCAGTCAGGTGGGTCCAGTTGCTCCCTGTCAAGCACAGGGGCACGTTCCGGGGGAAATGGTTACAAGGACTTCTGGGAAATTTGTTTCTGGCTCTTGAGGGAGATCCACAGGAAGACACAGCTCCATTTTTGTGTGTGTTACTCCCGTCTCTGGGTGTGACACCCCTAATTACTGAGTCATCTTGCTACCAAACTATTAAGAACTGTGAGGGGTCTGAGGTTAACACGTTGGCTTGCTATTGTTTTAAAGACGCTGGCGGAATACGTGAGACTCCTGGGTCAGGAGCGAAGACCTTTGTTACTCATGGCGTAGCGAGCAGCTTCAGGATTTTGTTTTTGTTTTGTTTCATTTTGTTTTGAGACAGAGTCTTGCTTTTGTCACCCGAGCTGGAGTTCGGTGGCATGATGTTGGCTCACCGCAACCTCTGCCTCCTGGGTTCAAGTGATTCTCCTGCCTCAGCCTCTCAAAGAGCTGGGATTACAGGCACCTCCCACCACACCCTAATTTTTTTTTTTTTTTTTTTTGTATTTTTGTATTTTTAGTAGAGACGAGGTTTCACCGTGTTGGCCAGGCTGGTCTCAAACTTATGACCTCAGGTGATCCACCTGCCTCGGCCTCCCAAAGTGTTGGGATTACAGGCGTGAGCCATCGCACTTGGCCAAGCTTGAGTTTCATGGCTGCCTCGGTTTCCCAGTCCCTGTGGGCATGGTATTCACACGGGGCGTTTCATCACAGCAGAAGAACCACGAGCTCAGGGAACTTAAATAAAGGGCCACAAGCAAGTGCGCCTGTCCTTTACCACAGAGGAACAGGCGTCTCTGTCACACTGAACAGCAAACAACGTTACCCTCTGCGTTGGAGATGTTCTCTCTACCTAGGCTGTTTGCTGAGCTAAAATCTTTGCAAAGATCATCTGGAACAAAAATGATCAGTGTCTCTACTTGCAAGATGTGCAGAAATGCGACAGGCCCATGGGAAATTGTCTCCCAGCAGCCTGAAGACGTGAAAAGAATAAGGGTCTACAAAGACATTACGGAGCCTTCGTATCATCCCATGCAGGACCTGCCCCTCTCGGACTCCCGTCCATCCGGGAACTCCTTTCCTTATTGTCTCAGGTTGTCACTTGCAGCCACAGCGTCCGAGGCAGCTTCACGCCGTGATCCCTCTGCTAGGTTTCATTTAGACTTTACCTGCCGCTGACAGTGTGATTTTGGACAGATGGTGAAAAGCCTCTTATCTCACTCAGGTGTGGTAAGGGCCAATGGAGATTTTATGGTGAATGTGCTTAGAAAATGCCAGAGTATATCAGCCAGCTGCGGTGGCTCACGCCTGTAATCCCAACATTTTGGGAGTCTGAGGCGGGTGGATCACCTGAGGTCAGACGTTCCAGACCAGCCTGACCGACATGGTGAAACCCTGTCTCTACCAAAAATACAAAAACTAGCTGGGCATGATGTCCCACATCTGTAATCCCAGCTACTCAGGAGGCTGAGGCACTAGAATCGCTTGAATCTGGGAGGCGGAGATGAACTGAGCCGAGACTGCGCCACCACACTCCGGCCTGGGTGACAGAACAAGACTCTGCCTCAAAAAAAAAAAGAAAGAAAGAAAAGAAAAGGAGAAGAGAAGAGAAAGAAAATAAAAGAAGGGTGTGATGTGTGATTAGTTTTTATTTTTCCACTCTTTCCCCCGGTCGCAGATTGGCTTCATTTCCTGGTGCTTTGTTAAAATGAGTTAAGTACGAGTCCAGGAGAAAGGAGCTTCTCATTCACTGCAACCCCACCCCCCATCCCTTGGTGAACTTTTGTCAGAGAGAGGCCTGTGACCCAGGCGAGGGCAGAGAAGGCAGAACCCATGTTCTAGGCGGGCAAGAGAGGCTGGAGGCCATCGCAGGTGCAATGACGCCCAGTAGCAGCCAGACAGCCGCCACAGTGAGACAGGCAGTTGGCTGTCCCTGCCCCGCCTGCGGGAGCCCCAGCTGCTCCACGTCCCCGCCAACCTTGGTTTTGTGCCTTCTTCACTGTAGCTGTTGGGTGGGTGTGTGGTGGCATCTCCCTGAGGCTGAGCACCTTTTCACGTGTTTCTTGGCCACTTGGGCATCCATCCTCCTATTAAATCTTATGGATGTATAGGAGTTCTTTCTATATTTGAGGAAATGACAGTTTGAGCTGAGGAAGTTGAGGCTGGAGGTATGAGTACAGTCCCTCCGCCCGTCTGCCCTGTCCAGACCTGCCCCCAGCACCACAGGACACCTCTGCACACGCACAGCCTCAGAGCGGCAGCGGCATTTCCCAGCACACACTCAACTCACAGATGCCTCTCAGATAAAGGGCTCCATAGGGGACCCACGGCGTCCACAGCACACAGGAGCGGCTCGGGGAGGTCCGACAGCCAGCACGCCAGTTCAGCCCTGTTTGGCCAAGAGCTTGGCATGCTTGTCTAGCCATGGTGTCTGTGATGTCTCACGGAAGTCAAGACATGCTCTGGGAAAGAAGAGTGGAAAGTGCTGCCCCAGCCTAGCCCCTGCCCAGAGACTCACATGTGGACACAGGATCTTGTATGTGTGCACCCTGCATCCTGCACCCCACACACATACGCACACGCTCACATGCACAGTCACGCATGCACCCTCAGTCACATACATACACATACACACTCACACACATAAACACACATGCACATGCTCACACACTCACATGTGGACACAGGATCTTGTATGTGCGCACCCTGCATCCTGCACCGCACACACATACACACACGCACACGCTCACACGCACAGTCACGCATGCCCGCTCAGTCACATACATACACATACACACTCACACACATAAACACACATGCACATGCTCACACACTCACATGTGGACACAGGATCTTGTATGTGTGCACCCTGCATCCTGCACCCCCC
>NW_012119343.1:208236-210455 GCF_000951035.1 Colobus angolensis palliatus | reverse complement strand
CACGTGGACACAGGATCTTGTATGTGTGCACCCTGCATCCTGCACCCCACATACATACACACACACACACGCTCACATGCACAGTCGCACGTGCACCCTCAGTCACAGACACACACTCACAGGCCTGTAACACATGCACCCACACTCACACGTATACACACACACTCACATGCATAAACACACACATGCACACGCTCACATGCTCACATGCCCAGTTGCACTTGCACCCACACTCACACATACACACACGCATATACACACACTCACAGGTATACACACATGTACCCACACACTCACACGTATACACACACGTGCACAGTCACACGTGCACCCACACTAACACATACACAGACACTCACGCGCATACACACTCACATGCACAGTTGCACGTGCACCCACACTCAAATGCATCCCCACCTGGGGCTGCCCCCAGGGTCTGGGCTGTCCAACCCTCAGGGTTGCCCAGGGCTCTGGTCCCCCTGCAGCAGGAGCTCCCTGTGCAGAGTCCCTCTCTGCCCTTCGGGGTCTAGTTTCTCAGGAGCTGAGATCTTGTCATCAGTGGGGGGAGGGGAGGTGGCAACTGTGGCCTAGTCCCACCCACATCCTTGGACCTGCCCAGAGAGACCCCTTGAGCAGCCCCAGCTTCCTGTCTCCTAACACAGACCCGATTCTGGACGTGGGGCTCCCTGCTCTCCTGGCCTCTCACCCCTTCCCCACCTCCACTGCTCAGGGCTGACTCTGCCACGCGCCACATTCTTTGCACACGGCAACAGCTGGCTGAGCTTAATTAAGCCCCACAGTGCCGGGTTCCACCTGGTGAGGAATTAACAACAATAACAAAATAGCAAACACCAGAGGAGGAGGCTGAAGAGGCGGGATGGGATCCTCCTGCTTCTCCCAGAGGGTGGAAACGTGGCCAGGGAGCCATGGTCTCCGCCTCCAGTCCTGAGGCTGCCTTTGGGGGCTAGCTGTCAGCTCACGGTCCAGGGATGACATGGCCAGCTCTTGCCACTCTTTCCAGTGGGACGGGGTCTCAACCAGCGAAGGGTCTCTGTGTCCTTTGCTGTGCAAGGGGCGGCAGCTGGTTGCCCCACCCACAGGGGAGGAGGCTCAGGATATGTAGGTTCTGTGGCTCACCTGTTCCACACACAACTGCCAAGCACCATGGTGTGTAGGGCACTGTGTGACAGGTTCCAAGCTCGCCAGGGTCCAGGCAGAACGGCAGGATTGAGACTGATGCACGGCATGCAGGTGACTTGGGCGTGGAGGGGGGCACTGGGCTTGCTTGGAGGAGTGGCAGGGGCTTCTCTCACTGATGTCTGAGCTTCCTCTGGGGGATGTGGGCAAAGGTGGTGTTGGCACCAGGAGCCTGGGAAGAGGCTGGGTGGTGCAGCAGGGTGAGTGGAGTTCCACGGACCCTGGTGCTCCTGAGCCTGTGCTCTGCAAGGGTGGCTCCAGGAGGGCCCTGAGTTTTGGCCTTGCAGGGACAGAGCTCAAAGGAGGCACCGCTAGCATCACACATTAAAAGGCAGAACCGGAATTTAAGTTCAGGATGCCTGGCTCCTAAGCTAGGGCCTCATTTCTGTACCAGATACACACCCAGTCATCTGCTGCCTGGGGTGGGCTCAGCAAGGATGGAGCTGCAAGGGAGGGAGGGGTTCCCTCAGAAGCAGGCGCCTAGAGATGACAAGAGATGGGGCGGCGGCTGCAGACCCCCAGACAGCGCTTTCTAGCAGAGTGAGTGTCGGACAGGTTAGTGGATGGTGAGGTCCACCTGTGCACACAGATTGATTCCTTTAAATAAGTTATTTATAGCTTGTACCCATCTGCTTCCAAAAGGGGTTTGGGAAATGCAAGAAAAAAAAAAAAAAAACAGAACAGTGGAAACAGAACTAGCAGGTTATCACGGAGGTTGCAGGGATCATCGTGCTCCAAACCAGCCTGAGGTTTCGTTCTGGACTTCCTGGCACCTGAAGCAAAGAAGGGAAACAAAAAGGTGTTGTGAGCTTTCATTTCATGTTTGGCTTTTCCATTTTTTCCAGAAATTATAGGAGAGGTAAAAGCTTTCACGGAAAGAGTGCACCAAGCCATGAGAAACCTGGAATGGGTCCCTGCTCTCTAGAAAATCACCAACCTGTTTGGTCTTGTTTTTGTCTCTGGTGAAACGGGAATAATAATGTCCAGGCCGGGCGTGGTGGCTCACACCTGTCATCCCAGCA
>NW_012119343.1:202750-203111 GCF_000951035.1 Colobus angolensis palliatus | reverse complement strand
TGTGCTATCTTTCATTCCTGATACTCATCATTTATATTCTGTGTGTCTCTCTCTCTCTCTAGTAATCTAGGAATTTATCAACTTTATCAATATTTTCCATGAGCTAACTTGTGAGTTTCTTGACTTTTCTTTACGGTTTGTTCACTTTCTATTTGGTTGATTTTCGCAGTTTATTGCATCCTTTTTGAGCTTAATTTGTTCTTTTTCTAGATTTTCAAAGTGGAAGTTTAGATCATTTATTTTAAACCTTTAGTCTGCTAACACAAACATTTAAAGCTACAAATTCAACTTTAAGCACTGCTTTGATTAGAGCCCTAAATTTTGATATGTCATGTTTTCATTTTTATTAGTTCAAAATATT
>NW_012119343.1:199566-200045 GCF_000951035.1 Colobus angolensis palliatus | reverse complement strand
ATAGTTTCCATTCTTTTGAGATTCTCTATCTACTCACTCATGTCTTTCTCTTCTTTCAAATCTTTCTCTTTGAATTCCAACATCTGTGTCATCTCTGGCTCTGTTCTATCAACTTTTCTTCTGGTTAAATTTGTCTGCTTCTTTGCATATATAATAATTTTTATTGTATGCTGAACATCATGAAGGCTATCTTGAGAGTTTGGATGATGTTGTCATCTTTAAAGATGCTAAGTTTTGTTCTAGGAGATGGATGACGGTCAGCTTGGGTTTCAGGCTTTGTGAGGGCAGGTTCTCAAGCAATTCTCAGCCTGTGGTTAGACAGTCCTCCTGAGACCTGCCTTCCTGGGGTTGGTTATCAGCGAGGTCTTTCCACGTAAGCTGTCCGGATCACACACTGTCTTCCAACACTGTTTTACCTCCAAACTCTTTCCTCCACGCAAACCCCTTTGTCTCGGCCAGGCCTTGTGAAGTCCTTCCTG
>NW_012119343.1:199150-199516 GCF_000951035.1 Colobus angolensis palliatus | reverse complement strand
CCAGTGCTCTTCCCTTCTTCATGTGGATCTGAAATTCCATGTGGCATCATTTCGCTTTAGCCTGATGGGCTTCCTTCACATTTTTTTAGGTACAGGTCTTCTAGTGATTCATTTTCCCAGATTATGTTTATCTAAATGCTTTATTTCACCTTAATTGTTGAAGGACTCTGTTTTTCCTGCAGAGTGTAGGATTTTGAACTCACAGTTGTAACACTCTAAAGATGCGGTTCCATTGTCCTCTGGCTTGCATTGTTTCTGATTAGAAGTCAAAGATTTTGTTTGTTTGTTTTGAGAGGGAGTCTCCCTCTGTCACCCAGGCTGGAGTGCAGTGGCACGATTTCAGTTCACTGCAACCTTTGCCTCCCC
>NW_012119343.1:189845-192945 GCF_000951035.1 Colobus angolensis palliatus | reverse complement strand
GCAGCCCATTCCCTGGAGAGAGGGAAGGTTTACAGGGGTGAGGCCCGGTGCAGTCAGGAGTTGATGTTGCCGTCCTAAGTCTAAATTCCACCAGGCAGGCCAGGTGCAGTGGCTTGTGGCTGCAATCCCAGCACTCTGGGCAGCAAAGGCAGGAGGATCACTTCTGGCCGCGGTTCAAGACCAGCCTGGGCAACATGGTGAGAACCCTGTCTCTACAAAAAGCGTGCAAATTAGCTGGGTGTGGTGGTGTACACCTGCAGTTCCAGCTACTCGGGAGGCTGAGGCAGGAGGATCGCTTGAGCCCAGTAATCGGAGGCTGCAGTGACCCACGACAGTACCATTGCACTCCGGTGTGGGCGGCAGAGCAAGACACTGTCTCAATAAATAATAAAACTGAAAAAGAAGAGGTGATGTTTGAACTGGGCTTGGAAGAATGATTAGGAATTTGCCAGAAAGGGAATGCGTTTAGAGATGGGAACACGAATTGTGTCTGGGGCATAGTTGTTGCTTTCCCAGCCTGCGAGGACAGACTTCGTGATAGGGCCCAGGGCTGAGACCTTGTTGAGGAGGGGGTTCACGTGGTGGGCCCAGGAGCACAGGGGTACTACCGGTGGACCCTGGGAGCTTCGTAGCATGAAGCCTGGCTCAGGCCTGTGTTCTTTCTGCAGGTGTTGGGGGACATAAGATGAGGCTTCCCTTGCTCTTGCTCCTTTGGCTCTGAACCATCTCCTCAAGGCAGACAGAAATGGTGGATTAAACTGTGAGCTTGGGATTGTTGTGTCACCTTTCCAGATGGCATTTTTAAAATAATATTTTTCTTCCTAAAATCGATATGAGTTTCAAGTGTATTTTTCCCTTTTGGTTTTTTTGATTTGAATGTCCTGTTCATGAATGCAGTGTGAATGTCTGCTACTTAAAAATGTAATTTTGAAAACAACCCCCCAAACCACAGGTGTGATGCTGAAACGCATCCTGCCCTGCAGGCCAAGCACAGCCCTCCCCTGCCCCACACCCTCCTCTGCCCCACACCCTCATTGGGGCAGCCACAGGAGGAAGTGCTGGCATCCACTTCAAACACGAGATCTGGGGTGGGGGGCCAGGTGTGGTGGTGAACAGGTCAGGTGCCACCTTATTCATGTTGAAAGCAGCCCCTTCATTTGAATGCCAGTGTCATTCTGATCTCGTAAATTTTGTTGTGAGGCTCCCTGCTGAGCATGGCGCGGCCATTTGTCTTCTCTCTGGCCTGTGCCAGGCCATTCCTACGTTCTCACATGGAGCCTGTGAGGCAGATCTTGTTACTGTCCCATCTTAGTGGTGGGAAGTGAAGGGCTAGGCCAGTGAGAAAGTGAGGACAAAGAGAGCCGCCATTCAAGTGGAAGCCTGTGGCAACTCTAAACTCTGCTGTTAACCAGCACTCTGGTGAAGACGGAAAAGATGCATCCCGCTGGCGCTGCATGTGTGTTCCCGAAAAGCCCCAGTGCCTTAGTGGTCTGATCTCAGAACCTGATGGCTAGAACACCGAGAGGTCCTGCCTCCCTCCCCAAGGGCTGGAGAGCAGCTTTGTTCAGTGGTTCAGTGGTTCCAGCACGCCTTCACCAAGGAGGCTGTCCTGGCTCATGCACCTTTCTCAGCTTCTGACTAGAGTCCTTTCCCAGCCACGTGGTGACGCCGCTGACCTCGGGTTAGCAGGGTGCCGCGTAGCAGGGGTGTGAAGCTGGCTGATGAGGGTGGAAGACCCCGACTGAACTCCATTTGTTTGGTGGGCAGTGTCCCTCCAACACTGCCCTCCTGGTGGTGATGGGGAGCCCCACGGTAGAAGGGGTCCCGGGGGTTGAAAGGTGGGGTTCTCTCTGAGGGAGCTGGGGTGCTTCTGGACCGGGAGGTGTACAGGAGGACCTCATGGCCACCTGCCCTGAGTGGACTCTGTCTGCTTGTTCAAGGCAGGGCTCTGATCCGGTGACCGTGAGGATTCCACCTCTGTGCTGACAAGAACTGATGACTGGGTGCTTGTTGGTCTCCAGCCTGAGGGACTTAAAAGCTGGTTTGATGGGGCTGGTTCTGTTTTCCACATGCTTGGTGGGAGAATAAATCAGCATCTCGTTGGAGGGGACTTTGTCAGTGTTTCTCAAAATTAAAGATGACCCAGCAATGTCACTTCCCGGCATCTGTGCCCTAGACACCCGAGTGAACGCGGCCGTAGGTGCCAGGACTCTCCCCTTCCCCCCAGCAGACGCTGGCTGGGCCGGGCCCTTCTCAGCCTCTGTAGGAAGCTTCCCCACCAGGCCCCCCTCTGTCCCTCCTGCTCGTTGCCTCTCCTTATAGCACGTGGGCTCTGTGGGAGCTGGGACCGTCTCACACGGGGCCAGTCACGTCTGTCACCTCCCAGGGGTTGGTGGCAGGAGCGCCCAGCCACAGTTAGGGCTCTGGATTCTGCCCAGGAGAACAGCAGTTTCTTCTCAGCCTGCACTTTGAGTTTGCCCAGCCCAGCTGTGCACTTCTGCATCGCCAGCTCTGCTGACCTCTGGGTTTTGTGGGGAATCCACTCTTACTCTTGCATGGCTTCACGCTGCAGGGTGACCCAGGAATTTGTAAACATGCCGAAGTGGGGGCTGTGTGTGCTCAGCGTGTGCTTAGCGTGTGGTTAGCGTGTGCACAGCAGAAGCATGAACTCGCTTTGTCGGAACTCGGTTCTTTGTGGTCTGCAGAAACCTTTTCTGAGCAGCAGCTTTAGTTAGAGGAAAGCCGTCGTCCCCCTTTCATGTGCTTCTGTCATATTGAGAAACAGCTACAGACAATGACAGACACCTTCTATATCCACTCGTGAGTATCGCTGGCCGCCCTAGTGCTCCACTCCTTGGCACCCCAGAAAGCACCGTCCCCTGCACCACGCACTCCAGACACTCCCTGTGGCTCTCAACAGCGGAAGTCTGGCCTCGGAGCCGTGACCCAGAACACTCAGTACCTGGTCGGTTTTCTGTGTGTGGATTCTCCTTGTTTCCGTGCCCCTGTTATGCCCAGACCGTTTATTCCCCGAAGAAGACCACCAGAGTCCAGAGTCAAAGCCAAGCAGCAAGGATCTTTAATGCAAGTTCGAACTTGG
>NW_012119343.1:181362-183655 GCF_000951035.1 Colobus angolensis palliatus | reverse complement strand
GAGCCCCCAAATGTTATGCCCAGACCGTTTATTCCCCGAAGAAGACCACCAGAGTCCAGAGTCAAAGCCAAGCGGCAAGGATCTTTAATGCAAGTTCGAACTTGGTCCCTCCGTTTCTCAACATACAAGAGGGCCCCGAACAATGCGCACGCTCGTTTTTTATAGCCCAATGAAAATAGGACTTGTAAGGTTACAGAGGAACAGGGAACAAGGGAATTCTTTAGGTTACAGCATTACAATTGGTTAACATATTAAGTTTATACATTTAAAGCAGTTATCTATTGGTTTCCGTGCTTTTAGTAAAACTACAAATGGCGGCGCCCTTATCGGGGATTTCCCAGGATTTCCCAAGCTGAGATATATGGAGGAATGTATTTGCACTGGGCCCAGGAAATTGAGAGATATATGGTGTCTGTATTTGCACTGGGCCGTGTTTGCACTGGGCCCAGGAAATTGAGAGATATATGGTGTCTGTATTTGCACTGGGCCGTGTTTGTACTAGGCCCAGGAAATTGAGAGATATATGGTGTCAAGCTGAATGTATTTGCTGGGCCCAGGACTGAGGAATGTGCCTGATTTCTTTCACCCCCACACCTGTAAAGCAGTGCAGGATTGGTTGGAAGTGAGGAAGGAAGCGTGGTGGGGCCACCCTGGTTTGCTGCTTTCTGAAGCTGGCACAGCCCACGTGCCAATCTTGTGTCTTGTGTCTGGTCAAGCCCAGTTGTTTCCTTGACATTCTCTGGGTTTCTCTATGGTAGCAGAGTGCAGGTGTGTGGACAGACCAGCCATGGCCCTGCCTCTGAACAGATGTGCAGGGCAGAACATGGGTGCCTCACGTCAGGAGATGATGTGCCTGCAGGGCTGACCGTTTGGTAGAATTCAGAGAAGACTCACACAGGACGTCCAGGCAGTCCACGGAGCTGTGCTGCCCTGCATGGCTCGTTTTCCTCTGGCCTGGGCCAGAGGCAGGAGATCCCTCTGCTGGCTGGGACAGGGGCTTCATTAAGACCCCCAGGCTAGCAGAGAAGGCAGACACCCAAATCAAACAAGCAGAAACCCAGGGCAGTAGTTAGGGTCTCAAGCATAAAACATACTTTGGTTCTGACAGTTTTCACTGTCACGAGATTTGTTTTGTTAGGTGATGATGAAGTGTTGTATACAGTTTCAGACTCAGAGCAGAGAATAGAACCGTTCAGTACAAACTGCAGGCAGTGACACGGTAGCTTTCCCCTCGCTAGTTAACGAACAAGCTGTGCTGGAGAGAGAACCTGCCGGACGTGGGCGCAGATCCCGCAGAGGGGCGAGGTGTGCGGGAGGAGGCGCGGCAGGGTCATGGGGTCACTGCTGCTCCTTGGTTTTATTTTATAATGTTGTCTTTAGCTTGGAAACGAACATGCTTCCCTTCCCCCATTGAGTGTTGGGTGTTGTGCCCGTGAGAAGCGTTAGACACACAGCCTGGGTCCTCAGCACAGATGCCCGTTGGCAGGTGTCCTCGCCAGCCTTCCGGGTTACAGCGCCAGCCCTGGTGCCCGCCCCAGGAGGATGAGCATGTGCAGGCCTTCACCTCGTCGTGCTCCTCCACCTGCTGAAGCAGCTGTGCCTGCTGCTCTTGTGAACTGCGAGCTTCCCCTTACCTCCTCTCTCTGGCTCGGGAGCTGGGTTACTTTGAACTTGGCCTCCTTTGCTTTTCTGTGTGTGAACAAGTGGTTGCCTTGTTTGTTTACTGAACAGAGTGTGGTTGAGGCAAAATGCTGAGATGAAACCTAATCTAATCTGTGTGTATTAGATGGTAGCATCATTGTCATAGTGCCCCCCACTATCCAGGGCACACGACGTAAACAGCACGCGCCTACCGGCTTCCCAGGAGGAGCTGCTGCACCAGCCCAGCCCAGGGGCGTCTCCATCCTGGAGAAAGGGTTTTCCTCTCCTCCTCGGCACACACAGGCCCCGCCAGGCCTCAGCCACAGGCGTGAACATATGGCTAGAGCCTCGGAGGAATTCGGCCCTGAGGGAGCAGGTGGCTCTGAGCTGCCCCCGCCCCCAGACCCACACTCTCAGCAAGGGCGAGGGGTGGGCTCCCCGGAGAGAGGCACTCGGGGCCACAGTGGAGGAAGAGAGACGTGCGTGAACGTCATAGCCGTGCGTGCATGTGTGCGTGTGTGCATTGTGTGCGCATGTGCGCATGTGTGCGCGTGTGTGCATGTGTGTGCGCGTGTGTGCGTGTGCATGTGTGCGCGTGTGTGCATGTGTGTGTGCGTGTGTGCGCGTATGTGTGTGCATGTGTGCGCGTGTG
>NW_012119343.1:177495-178327 GCF_000951035.1 Colobus angolensis palliatus | reverse complement strand
CCGTGCCCAGCTCCTGGGCTGCCTGCCTGCTTCCCACATGGAGCCTCCTCCTCAGGCGTGGGCGGGCCGGCGCTGGCTCATACGCCCAGCGGTGCTGGTGTGAGGTGGGTTTTCTCCCCTGCAGAGCTCGACGCTGACGATCGAGGAGTTCCATTACAAGCTTCAGGAGGCCACCAACTTCCTTTTGCAGCCGTTTGTCATTCCCTTCCTGAAGGTAATGGCAAACCCATCCCCTTTGCTGTGGGGGCCTCCTTAGAAGGCCCCTAATCCCATTCCTTGCCAGTGTGGACAAGCGGGAAGGGGCTGATGTGGCCGGATGGACAGGTGGGTGAAGAAGTGTCAGGCGTCGATCTTGGCCAGCCTAGGACCCGTGGTGCCCTAGGACAGCACTGCTGACTAGTTGACCAGTCAGGGTTGGTTCCTGCCAGTTAAGGCCTGAAAACTGGTTCCCAGACCGGAGGATTAGTCAGCCACTGAATCCAGCGCAGGACAGAGCTGTCCGGTTTGGCTCTGGTTGCCGCTGGCTCACTCCGCAGGTGATTTCTGGGCACTGATGATGTGACAGCATGGGGCGAGGCTCAGGGACAGGGCCCAGGACATGCAGCAGGTCCCTCCTGGAGCCAGCACCCTGGGGTGGGAAGGCGTTCGGTCCACAGCCACTGTGAAATCTGCAGCTGTACGTGGCGGAGAAATACTCCGAAAGTCTCTTGCCTGAAGGTGTGTTGGTGAGGACTGAGGATGAGGGCGGAGCTGGGTGCGGAGCCAGCCCAGGGCTTTCCAGACAGCAGGAACTGCACATGCAGAGGCCCCGAGGCGCGGGGCACAGGGTGTG
>NW_012119343.1:170470-172231 GCF_000951035.1 Colobus angolensis palliatus | reverse complement strand
CCTCCCTCCACCCTCTCCCTTCCTCCTGCCCTCCCTCCCTCCTCCTGCCCTCCTCTGCCCCCTCCCACGCCCTGCTGTGCTTATGCTCCCAGCTGGTGACAAAAGAGAAGCTTCTGGAGCGTCAGGAGCCTGGGCCCATCTGGTGTCGTTTGCAGTTCGTTAGCGGTCCTTCTCTTCCCTTCCCTTCTTTTAACTTGCTACAGCCCCCACTCCTCCCAGTCTTTGGGGACCCAGCCACTCTTGTTTACCCGAGGAGCAGGGTCAGGCAGAGAGATGCCACAGCGTCCCCACCCCTGCCCCCACCAGGCCTACGGCCTCTATCCATGACGCCTGGTCAGGCCCTGGTGTCCCCTGGCCGCACCCCAGCATGGCGCCGCCCACAGCACTGCTCTTGTGAGGGCACCGTCCGCCTCAGTCTCCCCTCGGTACACAGGGGCTCCCACAGCCTGTGTGGTGCAGCTGCAGCTCAGGGCCAGCCCACCTCATGCCCCCACCCAGGGCTCAGGGCCAGCGGGACATGAAGTCCGGTCACTTCTCTGACATGGAGCTTCTGAGGGGAGGCTGGGAGGATTCAAAAATAAAAGCTAAAGATCCTGCGGCCAGTTCTGCTTCCAGGACTTGTTGCTCAGATACCGGCCAGAACCCTGGCCCGGCTGTCCCACCCAGGGAATAGCCCTTACCCCACCCACACCCCTCCCACACCCCGCCGACACCCCTACAGGGCAGCAGCCCCTTCAGACACAGAGTGTAGTGGGGGAACCCGACCTTCCCAGGCCAGACAGGAGGAGCCTAGTGGGAGTGACCCCCAGCCAGCCCCCTTGGACCTCGGTGTTCCTGACTGTAGCCTGGGCTAGGGGACGGGTAGCACCTTCCCGAGAGATCCACAGCCCCCAGGCCCAGTGTGGGGCACCCTCATGCAGCCCTTGGAGACATCATCCTAGAAACGGCAGGAATGGTGGCTAAGGGGCCGGACAGGGTGGGGGCCTGCCTGGCTGGAACCCCAGCCCTGGCTTGTGTCCTGTCTCTCGTAGCTGGGGTGGTGAACCCCCCGCACAGGGCGGTGGGAAAGGACGGAGCTAATTTACCCGGAGCTCACCAGAGCCCGTCTGGGCCGGAGTCTCCACAGTACCAGTTTGCAGATACAGCAAGGGTCAGAGAGGTTAAGTGACCAGCCCAAGGCCACAGCCTCTCTATGGCAGAGCCCACGGTCAGGGAGGCTTTAGCTGGGTGCTTGGCAGAGCAGCGGAGTCTGCGAAAGCCCTTGTAGCTCAGCTAGTGCCTCAGCCACCGCTGCCATCGCTGCGAACATCAGTTCCCCAGCCTGAGTTCGCATCTGTGCAGAGGGCAGCTTCGGGCGTTCTGCAGTCAGAGCCTCCATTCGGCAGTGGGGTTGGGGCATTTTTGACCAGCTCGGTTTGTGTAGCATTTTAGTGGTGACACCTCCCGGGCGCCCTGGACTCCTGGGAACAGAGTGGGGACACTGCCTCGAAGGAGGCTTTGCAGGAGGCTCCCACAGGCCCCACCCCATTCTGCAGGCCTTGGGGAGCCATTCCCTGCCGGCCGAGGGCGGCGATGCCTCCTGCGCACACGCTGGTGTTGCCCAGTCCTGGGTCCCCTGCACTCTTCCGAGCCTGCACCGCACGCGGCCCAAGGGTCAGGCTTTCCAGAAGCCTGGGATGCAACCCCACCCACCGCCCCGGCTCCCAGCTGGCCCCAGCCGGCCCCAGCCAGCCAGGGATCCAGATGTTCCCCCTGCCCTAA
>NW_012119343.1:169276-170120 GCF_000951035.1 Colobus angolensis palliatus | reverse complement strand
TGGTCCAGCACGCTCAGGGTCCAGCCTGTCCGCCCTCCTGCGGCAGCTCTGGGAAGACTTTGAGAGCACAGCTTGCAGCCCCGCGGTGCCAGCCTGGAGCCAGGGAGGAGGCGGTGGGCGCCGTGAGTACTCACAGGCGCCAAAGGCAGGGTCTGCGCCCAAATCCTGTACACTGGGCCGTCCTTCGGCCGCACGCTGCGGAGTCCTTACCCGCAAACACGGAGTCCGGTCTTGAGGCTGTCCTCACCGAGGCTGGAGGATCACTGAGCACCACGTGCTCAGAGCAGCGCGGCCACAGAACACGGGTGTTCACCTCCCAAGTCCACACTCCGTTGAGGCCAAGGCTGGAAACCAGCGGGAAGGGAAGGGGAAGCTGACTCTGAGGGGTTTCCCATCAGGACTGGAGCAGACATACTGCCCGTAATCTCAGCCGGGTTTCACTCCCAGCTCCCTCGTGTGAGGGCCTGCAGACCCGGGGCCGCCTCCCCCTCTCTGGGCCTGCATTTCCCCAGCTGTGCCCGGTCATGTGGTGCCTGCTGGGCGGGGCGGGTGCAGGCGGGAAGACCAGCCGTGTCTGCTGCACCGTCTTCTCCAGATGGCGCCATGGGAGGGAGCTGGGTGCAGTGGAAAAGCCCCAGCCTGGGAGTCCAGGATCTGGGCTCAAGCCCCACACGCCCCACGTCGCTGTGTGGCCCTGGTGAGGCACTCCTGCGAGCCTCGGTGCCCACTCTCCCACGGCACCCTCCCACGGCACCCTCCCACGGCACTGCTAGGAAGGAACTTGAGGCCCACAGAGGTCGAGCACCTAATCTTTGAGGCCCGAGGTCAAGTTGAGCTTTCAGCC
>NW_012119343.1:166198-168175 GCF_000951035.1 Colobus angolensis palliatus | reverse complement strand
CTCTCCCCTATGTGCTGGGTGTGGACTCCGAGCGTCCAGGGGTCCAGGGTCCCCAGGTGCCTGGGCTGGGCCCACTCTGCTGCTCCAGATACTCTTGTGCTGCTGCTGCCCAGGGGGCGGGTGGTCTCCAGTTACAGGAGGCTGGTGTATATCCCTCTCCTCATTCCCAGAGCAGCGAGTCCGGCTCTTTGACCACCAGGCCTCAGGATCCCGTACAGCTCGAGCAGGGGTTGAGGCTGGCATAGGCCCCGGCAGAGGGGTGGCGAGTGGGGGTGTCGGGCTGGGCTCCCCAGGGCTGGTGTTTTGCTCCATGTTTCTGTCTCGCCCTTACGTGTCCTCTTTCTCTCTGCCCACACCTGTCTGCCTCTCACCCCGCCCGCACCTCTGTCCCTGGCTCTGCTATATCCACTGTCCCCACCCCGCCTGCTCTTGGGCTAGGACCAAAGAGAACGGGTTGGACCGTGACCCGCTGCACCCCGAGCACCTCAGCAAACGGCCATGCACCCTGAACCCTGCCCAGTGCTACGGCCCCAGCAACGGGCCCCTGCAGCCCACGCCACCGCACTACCGCCCGGAGGACATTGCCATGGCCCACCACTTCCAAGATGCCTACCGCCATGTGGACCCCTGGGAGCTGCGAGAGCGCCATCGGCCACTTGGTGAGCAGTGTGGTGGGGCAGAAGTGTGGATGCACGTTACAGGAGCACACGTGTGCCCATGTGTGTACACCTGAGCATGTGGGCGCAAGGCACCACGGGCAGCTGTGTGCACCCGAACTCAGGAGGCCCTGTCCCCCCTGCCTGGCACCATTCGGGGCCAGGAGGGTCCTGTGCCCCCCGGGGCAGGGTGGTGGCTGCAGAGGGGCCTGTCCTGGGCCCTGAGCCCACCTGTCCCCCTGGGGTGTGCAGCCTCGGGCCTGGAGCTGCCCATGTGGTTCTCATCTGAGTTTGGCGATTCCCACAGTGCACCTGCAGGTGGGTCACATGGCTCTGCATCTCAGTTTCCTCCTCTGTCAGCTGGGTCAGACCAGAGTCCCACCTCTCAGAGTCCAAGGCCCGGGGGAGTTAATGCAGAGTCCAGCAAGAGCTGCCATGAGGCCTGGCTGGTATCTAGAGCAGGTGGTGGGCATGGAGACTCAGAGTGAGGCCTGGCTGGTGTAGATAACAGAGAGGTGGGCACGGAGTCTTGGCCTGAGGCCTGACGGGCATGGATAACAGAGAAGTGGGCATGGAGTCTCAGTGCATTTTACCCTTCACTCGTTCCTGAGCCCATCAGCAGGGTAGCATCAGCACTCCCATACCACAGATGAGGAGACTGGAGCCCAAGAGCACACATAATGCACCCACAGTCTCATAGCCCAGCCTGCCTGACTTTTTGACGGCCTCTATGCTGAGGACCCAGAGATGGTTAGGCCCAGCCCCACCCCAGGAGCCCCCCAGGACAGGCTGCAGGGAGGCCTCCAGTCTGCTATGCTGAGACAGAGACCTGGGGCACAGTGGGGGCCCAGCAGCCAGGTCAGCAGAGGCCTTGCCCTGCACAAGGCCATTTCCCAGCCCTTGCGGAAGGTTCCAGGTCCTGGGCCCAGGCAGCAGGTGACGGCGTCTGGCATGCTGCAGCCAGGCCGGGCAGGTGCTGACTCCCACCCTCTTCTGCTAATACAAAAATAAACGCCAGCTGTCGGGCACGTCTCAGCCACTATTTTGGTTGGGGTGTTGGTGCCGGCTGCAGCTTCACAGGCGGCAGAGCAGGGTGGTGACTTTGAGCTGTGGCTGCCACCACCTCACCTCTGCAATTTGGGGGAGCCATTTCAGGTTCAGGGGCTAGGATATCTTTAGGGGCTGAAAAGGGTCCAAAGAGGGAGACCTCAGCCCCGGGAAGCATGAGCCATGGCCGAATGCAGAAAACAGTGGGGCCTGGAAGCCTCTCATGTCTCCAGAAGCCGTGGGCACAGCCACCGCGAAAGAGTCGGCCACTGCC
>NW_012119343.1:157355-157817 GCF_000951035.1 Colobus angolensis palliatus | reverse complement strand
CCCGCACACAGCCATGCCCACAGCCACACCCACACACAGCCATGCACATGCACACAACCACAGCCACACAGCCACACTCATGCAAACAACCACACCCACACACACCACCCACACCAACATACACGGCCACACCCATGCACACAGCCACACCCACACACACAGCCACACCCACACACACCACCATACACGGCCACACCCATGCATACAGCCACACCCACCCACACACAGCCATGCACATGCACACAACCACAGCCACACTCATGCAAACAACCACACCCACACACACAACCACACCCACATACACAGCCACACCCATGCACACAGCCACACCCGCACACTGCCACACACCCCCACAGCCATGCCCACAACCACGCCCATGCACACAGCCACACCCACACACAGCTACACCGACACACAGCTGCACCCACACACAGCCACACCCATGCAAGTCACACACAGCCA
>NW_012119343.1:156732-157305 GCF_000951035.1 Colobus angolensis palliatus | reverse complement strand
CAAGATGACACAAAACTCAAATGACATTTCACTTTGTTTTGATTCGTTGTGTTTGAGACAAGAAGGCTGAGGCACGAGAATGGCGTGAACCCGGGAGGCAGAGCTTGCAGTGAGCTGAGATCGCGCCACTGCACTCCAGCCCGGGTGACAGAGTCAGACTCCGTCTCAAAAAAAAAAAAAGGAGAATCGTAAACTCCTGTGTGCTCTAAGCATGTGTCCTGTGTGAGTCTGGTACCCCAGGTGCCTGGCAGTCCCAGGCTAGGGACCCACCGTTCCGAGCGGTAGAGGTGGGCTCTTCCTCACCCCCTTGCCCTCGTGGGCAGTGGGCTGGTCGAGCACCCATCCTGTCCAGGGCTCTGGCCGAGTGGGCAGCACAGGGAGTGTGCGGTGCGCCCGGGTCCCTCCGAGGTGCTGAAGCGCTCCGCCCCGCCCATCTGTCCACCCCCAGCTCCTGAACTGCATCATGGACATGGTGGAGAAGACACGGCGCTCGCTCATGGTGCTGCGCAGGTACCCGGAGGCCGACCGCGAGGAGCTCAACCACTGGGCACCGCGCTGCAGCGACACGGAGGA
>NW_012119343.1:154560-154983 GCF_000951035.1 Colobus angolensis palliatus | reverse complement strand
TCTTTCAGTGATGGAGTTGAAACCTGGCCTCTCCAACTGGGCGGGCGGTTCTCCCTGGAGCTGTTCTGAGCCTGCCCCACCTTAGCACAGATCAGTGTCAAACAATGGGGTCAGGGAGCGTGGTCTACTGAGGCCAGCTAGGTTAAAGGATGGCAGTGAGGATAACAGCAGGGTCTGGGGTGACAGGACAGAGCCCTGGAGCAGGGGGCTTCCTGGGCTGCGTCTGGGTGGGGCCAGTGGCGAAGGCGGAACAGCAGAGTTGTCCGAGCGCCTCAGGTACGGTTCCTGGAGCAGCAGCAGCAGCTCCCCCCGGCACGCATTAGGAATGCAGGTTCCGGGTGCGCCCCTGGCTGACCAGACCCTGGGGTGGGCCTCGCCATTACCCTGCAGGGGTGCAGCGCCCGGGGAGCAAGCTTTGGAAAG
>NW_012119343.1:153638-154191 GCF_000951035.1 Colobus angolensis palliatus | reverse complement strand
GTGCTGGTGAGTGGGGGCTGCCCGGCGAGCTGTGCTGTGGGAGGCCAGGGCCCCAGATGCCCCTCAGCAGCTCAGCTATGAGGAGCTTCTGTCTCCATCTGGGGGCTCAGGCTGCGGGGCTTTATGCATTCCGCTGCGTGGCTCACAGCGCGGTCAGAGTAGATTCACACTCAGGGCAGGACAGCTGCTACCTGTGCCTACCAGGAAATAGACCGGTGGGTGCCCAGCAGAATAAAGTGGGTCCCAGGAGGGCACGCAGAAGCACACACACTCGGAGCCTGGGTGCGTCAGGCACACGGGGCCAGAGTCTGGGCAGAATAGCGTCAGAACATGGGCAGACGTGGAGCTGGGCGCTGGGCAAGGCTGTGGGGACATGTGCTTATGCTGTGGGGACCAGATGTGGGGGAGGGGCTGGGGCAGAGCTGGATCTGTGGGTAGCGAGAGGGGTTAAGGTTAGGGTTGGGGTTGGGGTTAAGGTTAGGGTTGGGGTTGGGGTTAAGATTAGGGTTGGGGTTGGGGTTGGGGTTAAGATTAGGGTTGGGGTTGGGGTTAG
>NW_012119343.1:153270-153588 GCF_000951035.1 Colobus angolensis palliatus | reverse complement strand
CTGCCTTGTCCACAAAGAGGGGAGAGGGAGAGACCCTTTCCAGGGGAGCCCCAGGACTGTCCCTTGAGACAGGGCAGATCTCTGTCCAAAGCCCCCGTGTGCATCTGTGCCTGGGCTAGCCCCGGGGTGGGAGAAGACGGAGCCCCATCGATGCAGGGGTCTCTGCACCAGCCCTTTCCACACTTCTTCTCTTGGCTGGGGAGAAGCTAGAACACCACGGGCAAAACTCTCACAGAGCTGGCACTTGAGTGGGCACAGAGAAAGAAACACCAAAAGCAGAAGTGAGGAATGTGGGCAGAAGCGAGGCGGGCAGAAGTG
>NW_012119343.1:139038-148264 GCF_000951035.1 Colobus angolensis palliatus | reverse complement strand
GCTCCCCCAGCCCTCCTGGCCCGCTGGATGCCGTGCGCCGCTGACCTCACCAGCCCCCGGCCTGCTGGACACAGCACTGTGCTGACCCCACCCAGCTCCGGGCCCACCAAATGCTGTGGCCCCTGACGCCCGGCCGGCCAGACGCTGCGCCCCGCCTGGCCTGGGGAAGCCGACAATTAGAGTCACTGCTACTACTGCCCCTCTCCAAAAGAAGACACAGAACCAATAAAACCGTTTCAATGCACCTGCCTCAGCTACCTAATGATTCTGCGCGGAGACCTCTTGACAACCTCTCTTCAGGCATCCTCAGAAGCCTCAATGAGCTTTAGACAGCAGAGCGGATGCCGCGGGCGCAGCAGCTCTGCCCACCTCTCTCTCTTTTCCTCTCTCTCTGTCTGTCCCCCGCTGTCTTCTCTATCCTCTCTATGACTATCACACACTTTCTCTTCAATGAAAAAATCTAATTGGTGGCTTATATTTTCAGCAAAGAATTTTGGGGGGTTTTGTTTGTTGGCAAAAGAGCTACTCAGAAATGGACAAAGAAAGCTCTGGGGGTTCTCCCCCTCCTGATTAACAAGGGAGAAAGAAAACTGTGATTTTATAGCCGGAGATCTGAACCCAGCTGGGCCCCTCCCCCAGGGGCGTCAGGCTGATTGGCAAAGAGGGGAGGAAAGATTTCAATTTCTGACTCAAGAAGCATTTTTGGTTTCAGATTTTTTTTAAAAAGCGAAGGAAGCATACTTGTGAACTACCTTGCTAGCTAGCCAGCCAAGGATACCGGACTCACCTCTGCTCCAGAGGAAATCCACAAAAGCAAACACAAGAAATCAAAATCCAAATTTGTCACTGCCAAAGTATGTTTTTCACTGTTTTCCTGGCTCTTGGGTTTATCTGTGAGTGTCGGGATATTGGGGTGCAGAGGGTTGGTGCCCAGCGAGAAGCGACTTTTGTTCCCTTCCGCGTAGGCGTTGGTGCATCTGCCGCGTGTGCGCGGCCTGTGTGCCGTCGCCGCGGCCTGCGTCTCCACGTGTGTAGGGAAGGACATGCCGTACCAGTCATAGCACACTGCAGCCTCAAACTCCTGGACTCTAAGTGATTCTCCTCCCCCAGCCTCATAGGTACCTGAAACTACAGGCATGCACCACTGCGCCCAGCTAGTTAAATGTTTTTGTAGAGAGGGGGCTTTGCTGTGTTGCCCAGACTGGTCTTGAACTCTCGGGCTCAAGCGATCCTCCCGCCTCAGCCTCCCAAAGTGCTGGGATTGCTGGAGGGAGCCACCACGCCCAGCCTGATCTCACCTCCTTCAAGTTCTCTGTAGCGTTCTCTTTGGATCAACCTTTTGTCGTTTACCATCTTTGCACCATGGATTTGTGAATGTGGAAATGCCCCCTCTGTGCTTCATTTCCAGCCGTAGCTGTGCCTTTTCATCCCCCACAGCATCTCAAGGTGCTTCTCTCCAGACGGAAGGCTCCGGATGAGTGGGCAGCAAAGGTCTGCCTCCAGAGGGGCGCTGTGACCACATGGGGAACTTTTTGTAAAGATGCCCTTGATGTTTGCAGGCAGGGAGGGAGCAGACTGGTAGTGAGTTAAGCGCATTTTCAGATTCTCTTCTCGTTGGCCTGTTGATGACGGTCACCCGGGGAAATACTTGGGAAGGGATGTGTGTAGCAAATGCGGGCAGAACCTTAAACTCTGGTTTTCAAGTCGGGCCACGTTCAGGCAACTGACTCGAAGAAGAAACAAACTCCAGTCTTCTTTGGCTCAAGATTGTGGCAATAAATATCTTTCCTGTTTGTTCTGAGCAAAGACTCAGCAAGTCTTGCTTGGTCCCACGTCCTTGGCGCGGGCGGCATTTGATGGGGTTTCTCTCTCTGTTCCCTCTCTGATTGCACTTGAATGCTGTTTCTGCAATTAACTCTGTGAGGAACGACCATTAGGAAGTGGACTTAAGTCAAGACCACAGAACTCATTAAGAAATTATATTTTTCTTTTTCTTTTTTTTTTTTTTTTGAGACGGGAGTCTTGCTCTGTCGCCCAGGCTGGAGTGCAGTGGCCGGATCTCAGCTCACTGCAAGCTCCGCCTCCCGGGTTCACGCCATTCTCCTGCCTCAGCCTCCCGAGTAGCTGGGACTACAGGCGCCGCCACCTCGCCCGGCTAGTTTTTTGTATTTTTTAGTAGAGACGGGGTTTCACCGTGTTAGCCAGGATGGTCTTGATCTCCTGACCTCGTGATCCGCCCGTCTTGGTCTCCCAAAGTGCTGGGATTACAGGCTTGAGCCACCGCGCCCGGCCAAGAAATTATATTTTTCAATCTGACAGAGATAGGCAAGACTAAAAGGAAGGTGTTTGAACCTCGTACAGAAGTTTAAAGGCAAATATATCAGGCTCTCCCTCCACTGGGGTTAATTGAATCCACTAAGAGCATTACTCAAAAAAAGAATTAAGAGTTACCTGTATCTGGAAAAGCCTCATACAAAATTCTGAAATTAATTCTTGAACTGTCTCCCAAAAAGGCAGAGAACAGCCCTGTTGCTATGGAAAGTGTCGACTTTTTTTCTTTTGCATAGAAAAAGTTAAAATGTTACATTAAAAAAAAAAAAAAAAACTACAACTTTTTTCCCTCCAGATTGCTATGATTTGACCATCTAATTTAAACAGTCCAGCGGCATGCACATTCGAACTGAATTGAACAAAGCAACATTAAAAGAGAAGGTGCTATTTAGAAGATTCCAGTAGTTTTGCTCAGCATTCACTTTCCAGGGCCTGTAGCACCTCTGATACCTGAAGGAGGCTAGATTGGAATTAGCCTGGATTTGAATTCCTTTTTTCCCTTCTTATCAGCAATGCAGCCTTGGGCATGATACTTCACTTTCCGTGCCTCAGTCATGTCTCAAAAAGTGAGAGAGAGAGAGAGAGAGAGAGAGAGAGAGAAACTATAGGCAGGCACCAGCACATTCAGCTAATTTTTAAATATTCTGTAGAGACAAGGTCTTGCTAGGTGGCCTATGCTGGTCTAAAACTCCTGGCATCAAGAGATCCCCCTGCCTCAGCCTCCCAATGCCCTGGGATTATATTTTTTGTTTACTATTATTGAAGACACTTGTTCTTATACTGCTTTAAGGCATAAAAGGAAAAAAAATGCAGATAATAACAAATGTTGGTGAAGGCCAGGCACAGGGGCTCAGCTTGTAATTCCAGAACTTTGGGAGGCTAAGGTGACCAGATCATTGAGGCTAGGAGCATGAAACCAGCCTGGGCAACACGGTAAAACCCCATCACTACAAAAAATATATAAAAATTAGCCAGGCATCGTGCTTTGTATCCGTAATTCCAAGCTACTCAGGAGGCTGAGATGAGAGGATCACTTGTGTCTGGGAGGTCAAGGCTGCAGAGAACTGTAATGACATCACTGCACTCCAGCCTGAGACAGAGCAATCCTCTGTCTAGAAAAAAATAATGTCATGAAGATGCAGAGGAATTGGAGCCACATACATTACTAGTGGGAACATAAAATGGCATAACCACACTGGGAATTCCTTTTCTTGTTATTTTAATTTCATTTTTAGAAAAAATCAAGACAGGTCTCCCTATCTTGCCTAGGCTAGTCTTGAACTTGTGGGCTCAAGTCATCCTCCCAACTGAGCCTCCTAAGTAGCTGGGATTACAGGTGTGAGCCATCGCACCCAGCTGGTCTAGCCACTTTAGAAAATGTCTGGCAGTTTCTCAAAAGCCTAAATGTGCAGTCATCACATAATGCAACAATTTAACTCCTAGGCATGTACATATCTCAGAGGAAAAAAAAATATATCTGTCCATACAAAAATCTGTACAGGAATCTTCATAGCAGCATTATTCATAATGGCCAATACACGAAAACAACCCAAATGTCCACCACTGATGAATGGATAAACAAAACACACTGTGTCTACCATGGAATATTATTCAGCCGTAGAACGAATGAACTACTGATAAAAGCCACAACATGAAGGAACTTTGAAAACATTGAACTAAGAAGGAAAAAAAGCCAGCCACAAAAGATCACGTATTGTACAATTCTCTTTGTCCAGATTAGGCAAATACACAGTGACAGAAAACCAATCAATGGTTGCCTAAGGCTGAGGGCAAAGGCAGGTGGTAGGGAGTAGGAAGCAGTGGCTAAGGAGGGCGGATTTCTCTACAGGGTAATGAAAGGTTCTAAAAGTGACTGTGGCGATCGGCGCACAGCTCTGTGCATACTCTACAACCCACCGAATTGCAGATTTCAGCAAATAAATTGCATGACACATGAGTTATATTTTTATAAAGTTGTTATTTTAAAAAATAATAATAAGTGGCTGGGCACAGGTAGTCATGCCTTCTTGTAATCCCACCACTTTGGGAGGCTGAGGCAGGAGGATCACTTGAGGTCAGGAGTTTGAGATCAGCTTGAGCAACCTAGTGAAATCCTGCCTCTACAATAAAAAATAAAAAAAAAATCAGCTGGTCATTGTGGCACACGTCTGTACTCCCAGCTACTTGGGAGACTGAGGTGGGAGGATTGCTCGAGCCCAGGAGTTTGAGGCTGCAATAAGTCATGATCATGTCGCCATACTGCAGGCTGGGCGACAGAACAAGACCCTGTCTGTACAAAGGAAAGAAATGGGCTGGGCGCGGTGGCTCTTGCCTGTAATCTCAGCACTTTAGGAAGCTGAGACAGGTGAATCATTTGAGGTCAGGAGTTTGAGAACAGCCTGGCCAACATGGTGAAACCCTTTCTCTACTAAAAATTACAAAAATTAGCCGGGTGTGGTGGTGGATTCTTGCAATCCCAGCTACACAGGAGGGCTGAGGCAGGAGAATCACTTGAACCCGGGAGGCGGAGGTTGCAGTGATTCCAGGCCACACTACTGCACTCCAGCCTGGGTAACAAGAGCAACACTCCATCTCAAAATAAATAAATAAATAAAAAGAAAAAAGAAAAGAGGCCGGGCGCGGTGGCTCAAGCCTGTAATCCCAGCACTTTGGGAGGCCGAGACGGGCAGATCACGAGGTCAGGAGATCGAGACCATCCTGGCTAACACAGTGAAACCCCGTCTCTACTAAAAAAATACAAAAAACTAGCCGGGCGAGGTGGCGGGTGCCTGTAGTCCCAGCTACTCGGGAGGCTGAGGCAGGAGAATGGCGTGAACCCGGGAGGCGGAGCTTGCAGTGAGCTGAGGTCCGGCCACTGCACTCCAGACTGGGCAAGAAAGCGAGACTCCGTCTCAAAAAAAAAAAAAAAAAAAAAAGAAAAGAAATGCAAGTTTTTATCACTTTGTGAGTGTAGCCAAGTTTGAGAAGGAATAGATAAGAATAAAAGAACACTGAATAAGGAGGGTGAGTGGCTGGTTAGTCTCAGTTGCTAGCCAAGTGGGTTCTGAAAAATTCATTAGTAAAGTTACAGCTCCGGGACAGTCATGCAGTCAAACAATGAATGCTAAATTCATTACAAATGGCCTTGGTCTTTCTTCACATGCCTTCTAGTGAAAAATTCCTAAGTGCCTAAACAGCAAGTTTGCAATGATAGCAGCTGTTTATTATAAAGAGTACAAAAAAGAAATGGCATCTTCTTCAAGAATAACACAGTTTTTCATGATAAAGCTCTAATTTTGCATTTGTTCAAGTATTGATTAGATTTACCCAACATGACACCAATCTTGGATAAAGTGCAAACAATACAATTTCATTTTTCATTAATCTAAACTGATTAGGTAGTGTAATGTCAACTCTGATTTTATTAAAAATTGTTAAGTGCCTGGCATGGTGGCTCACTCCTGTAAAACTAGCAGTTTGGGAGGCCAAAGTGGGTGGATCATTTGAGGTCAGGGATTCGAGACTAGCCTGGCCAATGTGGGAAAACCCCGTCTCTACCAAAATACAAAGAAGTAGCCGGGAGTGGTGGCGCGTGGTTGTAATCCCAGCTACTCAGGAGGCTGATGGAGGAGAATCGCATGAACCTGTGAGGTGGAGGTTGCAGTGAGACAAGATTGTACTCCAGCCTGGGTGACAAAGTGAGACTCTGTCTCAAAAAAAACAACAACAAAAAAAAATTGATCCTATAAAAAATATGAAATGATGGAACCAATTAGATGTTAAAACTTGTCCCAGAGAGAATTCCAAAACCCACACATATCTGAGGCCATCAAGACCATTACTACTATATTTAAAAATAAACTGATTATACAGCCAACAATAATTGGGCAGCGGTCTTCTCATCCACAGCCACACAAACCCAATCATGGGGCTATGCAGTTGAAAGGCCTGCATAGCCTAGATGGGACTGGTCTGACTTGAGATTTCATTTTATTTGTATTTGTATTTTGAGACAGGGTTCTGCTCCATCACCCAGGCTGCAGTGCAGTGATGTAATTATAGCTCACTACAGCCTTGACCAACTGACATCAAGAGATCCTTCTGCCTAAGCCTCCCTAATACCTGGGAATGCAGGCAGGTTCCACCATGCCAGGCTATTTTTTTTTTAATTTTTGTAGAGAGAAGTCTTGCTATGTTGCCCAAGCTGGCCTCAAACTCCTAGCCTCAAGAGATCTGCCCACTTCAGCCTTCTGAGTAACTGAAACCACAGGCATACACCACCATGCCTGGCTACATTTATTTTACTAAATTTATTTCTTTTATTTTTGTAGAGAGGAGGTCTTGCTATGTTGCCAAGGCTGCTGACTCTTGGCCTTAAAAGACACTCCCATCTCTGCCTCTCAAACTGTTGGAACTACAGGTGTGAGCCACTGTGCCTGGCCTGACTTGAGATTTCTTTCATCTAGCATCCTTTACTTAGTAGGATTGGGAAAGGCAGTAGTGTTTTTTCTAATTACTTAATAATTCAATTTGAATCGAACTCAACCATGACCCCTGCCTTCTCTTACACCCCACGTCCAGTCTCTCAGGAAATCCTGTTGAGAGTCTTCAACATGGATCCAGGTTCTGACCATCTCTCACCGCCACCACGACCCTGGTCAGGACCACTATCATCTCCTACCTGGATTTTGTGACAGCTTGGCCTCTCTGCTTCTACCAAAATCTCCCTATAGTCTTTCCCAAATCAGCAGCCAGGGGATGCTTTTAAATAGGGAGCCAGATCATGTCACCTCTCTGCTCAGAACCTTCCTGCAGTTCCCATCTCAGTCAGAGTAAAAGTCAAAGCCCCAGCAATAACCTCCCAGGGCTTACACAATCTGTAGTGATCTCAGCCCAACACCTCCCTGGCCTCCTCCCCTGCTTCTCTTCCTCCCTCTCTCTGCTGCACTGGAATCCATCCTGAGCCTTAGACACACCAAGGAGTTCCCTCCTAACATCTTCATTCTGTCGCTTCTGCCTGCAATGCTCTCCCCTAAGCACCTTGGCCAGCTCCTTTCCCTCCTTCAAGCCTTTGTTCAGTTTTCACTTATGAGGACAATCCTGAACACTCTAAAATATTGCCGTCTGTCCCCATTCCCACCATGCTTACTCATTTCTTTTCTTTTCTCTTTTTTTTTTTTTTTTTTTTTTTTTTTTAAGACAAGAACTCCCTCAGTCAACCAGGCTAGAGTGAAGTGGTGCAATCACGGCTCACTGCAACTTTGAACTCACATGCTCAAGCAATCCTCCAGCCTCGGCCTCCTTAGTAGCTAAAACTACAGGTGTGTGCTACCATTACTGTTTTTTGTTTTGTTTTGTTTTTAGACAGGGTCTCACCATGTTGTACAGACTGGTTTTGAACTCCTGGGCTCAACTGATCCTCCCCCCTCAGCCTCCTAAAATGCTGGGATCGCAGGCATTAGCCACTGTGCCTGACTTCGTGTTCATTTCTTCTTGCTTCTTTTACACACTACCCTACATTGAGTGGCTTAAAACATCACAAGTCCACTATCTGACAGTTCTGAAGCTCAGAAATCCAAAATAGGCATAACAAGGCCAAAGTCAAGGCATCAGCAGAGCTGCATTCCTCCTGGAGGGCCTAGAGAGAATGTGTTCTCTTGCCTTTTCCAGCTTCACGAAGCCACCCACATTCCTTGGCTCATGGCTCCTAACTCTATCTTCAAAGCAAGAAGCAGAGCATCTCACCTCTGCCTCCATCATCATATCTCCTCTAATTCTGACTCTTCTACCTCCCTCTTGCTATCATAAAGACCCTTGTGATTGCTTGGCATGGTAGCTCACACCTGTAATCCCAACACTCTGGAACGCCAAGGTGGGAGGAATGCTGGAGGCCTGGAGTTCAAGACCAGCCTGGGCAACATAGTGAGACTCCACCTCTACAGAAATGGTAGTAATAATGAATTTAGCCAGTCATTGTGGTGTGCACAGGCAGTCCCCGCTACATGAGAGGCTGAGATGAGAGAATTGCTTGAGCCCAGGAGTTTGAGACCAGTCGAGGCAACATAACAAGACTGCATCTTTATAAAAAATACAAACATGATCTGGGCGTAGGTGGCATGCACCTGTAGTTCTGGCTACTCAGGAAGCTAAGGCAGGAGGATGGCCTGAGCCCAGGAGTTTGAGACCAGTCGAGGTAACATAACAAGACTGCATCTTTATAAAAAATACAAACATGATCTGGGTGTAGGTGGCATGCACCTGTAGTTCTGGCTACTCAGGAAGCTAAGGCAGAAGGATGGCCTGAGCCCAGGAGTTTGAGGCTGCAGTGAGCTGTGATCACATCATTGCACTCCAGCCTGGGTGATACAGTGAGACTCTGTCTCAAAGATATAAAACAAATGAAGAGGAAGACACATTTGGTCTCTGCCCCTGGTCCTGGCATAGAGCTTCTAAAGCTCTTACAAAGTCCTCAATGATAGAAGTGATAGGAGCATCTTTTGTTGTAATATTCGGTCTTAGCTTTCTAGCACAAGATCCTTCTGTAGATCACCCTACCCCTACTTCCTACCCCATCCCCCACAAAACAACCCAATTCTTCTCCATAATGGAGCTATATTACAAAAAGTTGTACTCATTTATATTTTGAATTTTATTCATTAAAATTTTGTGGAAATTTGTTTCATCTCATAATACCTACATGTTATTCTTGCTTTTGTCTCTTAGTCTTTGAAGCCTAAAATATTTAGCATCTGGCCCTTTAATGTGCTAACCCTTGGACTAAAGGAACTGGGAGCACTTTAGACTGGAAGAAAGAACACAATGTGACAACTGCCCTCAAATGTTTGCTGGATTCAATAGGGAGCTGGATCCATCCATCACCAGGTCATATTTACTA
>NW_012119343.1:135268-137808 GCF_000951035.1 Colobus angolensis palliatus | reverse complement strand
GTACAGTCACTGTGAAAAAGTCTGAAAGTTTCTCAAAAAGTTAAACACAGAATTACCGTATGACTAAGCTATTCCACTCCCAGGTGTATACCCAAAAGAACTGCAAAAATGAACTCAGAAACATGCTGAGTGCTGACGTGCAACTGGCTGATGCTGGCTGGAGACAAGAGAAGAAAGGGAAGTCTGAGGACAGTATTCACTGCAGCATTAATCACAATTACCAAAAGGTGGACACACCCCAGGTGTCCATCCACAGATGAAAGGATAAAGAAAATGTGACATACACATGCAATGGAATATTACTCAACTATGAAAAAGAATGAACTTCTGATCAATGCTATCAGACATACTGTTACAACCTGGCTGAACCTCGAAAGCATTAGGCCAAGTGAAGTAAGCCACACGTAAAAGGGCAAGTATTGCATGATTCCTTTTATGTGAGGTACCCAAATAAGCAAATTCGCAGAAACGCAAATTAGATTAAGAAGTTACCAGGGTGTCAGGGAGGAAAGAATGGAAAGTTATTGCTTATTGGGTACAGAATTTCTGTTTGGGATGATGGAAAATTCTGGAAATACATAGCGATGATGCTTGTAAATCTTGTGAATGTAATTAAATGCCACTGAATTTTACACATTTTAAGTCAATCCTTTCTAAAAACCAAAGAGCAATGGAATGGCATATATTACCTATCAGTTGTGCTAGATACATTATAGCCATTATCTCACTGAGCTTCATGAATGTCTGTGAGGTAGGAGCTCAGAATGGTCAAGTATCTTTCTCAAAGTCTCACAGCTAGGAACGCACAGTACATGTTTTCACTAGACAGTGGGTATTTTCCACATAAGGGTCAAGGATCATCTGCCAGGACTATTTAATACAAAGGAGATTTTCACATTACAAAGCAGATTACTAATACAACCAATAATACTAGTAACATGCAGTTTGCATACATTATCTCCTGAATCCTCACAAATAGGAAAGAAAAAACTTAAGACATTAGAGAGCCACTTAGGATTGAGAATGCAAGCTGCCCCAATATGCATCCTCTGTCCTTAAAGACCTGAGCTGCAAACATGGAAAAGATTGAAAAACACTGCCTTCAGATACGAATAAAAATATATTACATCTTAGTAAGAATGCAGGGAAGCAGATGCTTATCTATTTTGTCTTATCTGCTGATAACTAAATTCAGAAATTGTGATAAAAGTAATACAAATGTTATAAATATATTTTCCCCTAATTTTTAAAGAGTAATGATGACAGTCTGAAAACCTGTCATTCAGCGATTAGTATTCAAAGTGCCACACTGAGGCCAAATCTTTTTGGCTTTCAATATCTAGCTTTACCATGTCACAATGACCTTCAGATTCTTTTCTACTTAGATTGTAAAACTGCACATGAACTCAAAACTCTAGGTAAATCTATAAACATATACCTATGAATCAACCTTTAGTTCATTAAAAAATATACTTTCTCTACACACACTTTCTTTCCCTTTTTAAATGTGCATTATCTTATATACTCCTCAAAGCAATCTCCTGAGTTAGATTTTTTTTTTTTTAAGGGATACATGTGCAGAACGTGCAGATTTATTACATAGGTATACACGTGCCATGGTGGTTTGCTGCACCCATCAACCTGTCACCTACATTAGGTATTTCTCCAAATGTTATCCCTCCCCTAGTCTCCCACCCCACACAAGCCCCGGTGTGTGATGTTTCCCTCCCTGTGTCCATGTGTTATCATTGTTCAACTCCCACCTATGTGTGAGAACATGCGGCGTTTGTGTGTTAGTTTGCGGAGAATGATGGTTTCCAACTTCATCCTGCAAAGGACATGAACTCATCCTTTTTACGGCTGCATAGTATTCCATGGTGTATATGCACCACATTTTCTGGGAGTGTAAATCAGTCATTCCTCTTTTTTTAACCTTAAAATTTGAATTTATGGAGCATTAAGTTCTGGGCTGTAGAATCAAAAAGAAAAAGGAGATGTGAGGTCAAAGGAAGGAGAGAGAGTGAAAAATGAGCCAGCAGTTGAAAAGTAAAATTTTTCAGTAAAGAGTAACCCGTTAAGATAGTTGTTCATGTTATGGAAACAAAAGAGGTTTGGTCTGGGTCCTGCTTCTCACTGCACAGAAACCCAGTGACAAGTATTGCTAAGGAAGAAGGCTGTAACCCGGGTGGTAAAGCCAAGGAGAGGGAAGCTCAGTCTCAAATCCATCTCCTTCACTGACTAAAACTGGGAGTCTATTTGGCAGGAAGAAATGTAACATTGTATAAGAAAACAGGAACTAGGGAAGAGCAAGGAAGCATCTGGCACTGTGATCTGGTGAGTTTCAGCTCTTTGATACTTCCGGAAGGTCTTTTTTTGAGGGAAGGCAGATAAATACAAGTTTCAAGCTTTAACAGCAGGGTTAAATTTCTGTTTATCATATGGGACTACTGCGCTGGTTTCAAAGTAAGCAATGATTCCATAGGCCCTTTCTGTTATTTTAAAATCTGAAATAAACAACTGAATATATGTTATATGCTGAA
>NW_012119343.1:129651-133748 GCF_000951035.1 Colobus angolensis palliatus | reverse complement strand
TTAAAGTATAAAAAAAAAAAAAAAAACTACTACAATCACTACATATCAACTTAAGATTGTAAAAATAAGATTGACCATACAAGTATTCACAAGAATGTCAACCAAAACTCTCATACCGTGCTGAAGGAAATGTAAAATAAACAGTTTGGCACTTCCTTCAAAAGTTATATACCTACCATAGATCTCAGCTGTTCCATTTCCAGATACCTACTCAAGAGAAACGAAGGCCTATGTCTACACAAAAGCTTGTACACAAACGTTCATAGAAGCTCTATTTGCATTAGCCCCAAACTGGAGGAACCCAAATGGCAATCAACAGACAAAGGGATGAACAAATTTTGACCCAGGTATACAACAGTGTATTAATCAGATTTTTGTATTTTCATTCAAATATTAAACCCAAATGTCCTTCAGCAGGTGGCTGGATTAACAAAGTGTGGTACAACCATTCAGTGGAACGCAGCAATAAAAAGGAAAGAACTATTGATACGCAAAGCAAATGAGTAAGTCTCAAAAAGTGATGCCGGGTGAAAGAAGGCAAGCAGAATCATACTGCCTGATTCCACTTATTTAAAATTCCAGAAAATGCAAAGGAATCTCCAGTGATGTAAAGCAGATTATTGCTTGTCTGGGGATGGGAGGGAGGGGCAGGAAGGACTACCTAGAGAAAAGTAAACTTGGGGGGTGATGGATATGTTCATTATCTTGATTGTGGTGATGAGTTCACGGACGTGTACATAGGTCAAAACTTATAAAGTTGTATTGCCAGGTGCAGTGTCTCACACCTGTAATTTCAGCACTTCAGGAGGCCAAGGCAGGTGGATAACTTGAGGTCAGGAGTTCAAGACCAGCCTAGACAACATGGTGAAACCCCATCCCTACTAAAAACACAAAAAATTAGCTGGTGTGGTGGCGGGCGCCTATAATCCCAGCTACTTGGGAGGCTGAGGCAGCAGAATTGCTTGAACCCAGGAGGCGGAGCTCACAGTGAGCTGAGATTGCGCCGCTGCACTCCAGCCTGGGTGACACCGTGAGACCCTGTCTCGGAAAAAACAACTTGTTTTTAAAGTTGCATACTTTAAATATGTACAGCTTATTTTATTCTAATTATACATCAATAGTTAAAAAATGTAAATGGCCTGTACGCTTCAAATACAAGTTAGAGGTGGTCAGAATGGGGAAGGTAAAAGATGTGACTTTATTGTGCGTTCTAAGATATTATTTATATTACATATATTAAAAACATGATTATGTATTCTATGTTTTATGTGTAATTATCTATGTGATCACATACTAAAATGTTTATATGTGTATATTAAATATATTTGATTTTCTCATTTACATCTTTCATATGATTTCACAGATTTATAAATGTCTTCTGTTGTATGTCGCATACAATTGCTTGTATGCATTTTTAGATTATGAAAATACTGGTGGGGGGTGTTTATATAGAGAATCCCAGATGTCAGCTGGGGTCTCCTGGCCCCATAAAGTGGGTAGCATTGATTTGATCCCCCGTTTCTATTTCCACAGTCCAAAACTATCTCCAAAATGTCTCCAAATTCCAGAGAGCCGAGTTTCTAGACCTTCCAGCCTCCCCCAAATCCTGCCCAGCCCTAGGTCTCCTGGCTGTGGCTTTATCTCCACCCTGGTTAAGCATTCATAAATGAGACATCTCTTCCTTTCTCTCCTCCTTTCCTGGCCCAACCCCACCTCTCCCCCAGCCCCACCTCCCAAGCACCTCAAATACAACGCTGCTACCTGAAACCGAATCAGCACCACAGGGCAAACACCTTAAAAGGGGGCGCGGTTCTCCTTAGGCTGCCCTGGCCTCCTGGCTGGGACTTCCTCAGCCTTCTCTCCCTCCCCATCTCCCCTTCCAGTCCCCTCTCTCCTCTTTGTTCCTCCCCATGGGATCACGTTCTTCTCTGTCCCAAATTCTTCCCTTTTCAGAGCAGGGCAATTCTGCTGGCCCAGAACCTCCTCCCAAACTCGCAGATGCTCAGCAGAACAGAAGGCCCACAGAGAGATAGCTGCGACTGCCAAGAGCTATTTTTCTCTGCCTCCCGCATCTGTAGGTTTGTGACTCTACGCGCCTTCATAGCCACGTGCATCTGTACACATGCTCACACTGGGAGGAAATACCCCAAGATGCTAACCCGAAAAGCAGAGTCTGGGAATTGGCAGGCTACCCGTCTTGGGTTCCCTCCTCCCCTCCCTACGCCCATGTTCCAGGGCCTCAGGACTCCTGCCCTCACCCCCTCACTCTCTGAAGTGTCTTTCCTTCCTGTCCTAAACTGTTGCTCTGCCGTTCCACTCTGCCTCAAAGGGCTGCCTTTCCTGAGCGAGTAGCAAGCCAGCCAGCACAAAGGCTGAATAAACAGTCAGTGGAAATTAACTTGAACGTTCAGGGAGAAGAACAAAGACTTTCAATGTGAGCTGGGGAAGGAATCATAATTGCCAGAGAGAGAGCGGCAGCCCAGGCACCCGGTTGCAAGAGACACAAGAAGCAGCGTTGTTGACAGTGGCGGAGACAGACAGGCGCGATGCTGATTTGATAAGTGGAAGGGCGAGAATTGTAATGTAATGATGCTGATGGAGAGAGGAACGAGGACTCAGAGGGGAGAGGCAGGTGACAGGTCCCTAAGGCAGCCAGCTGAGGTGGCTGTGCCTGAACTGGGGATCCTAGCTTCACAGCCTGAGAGGAGCAGGGCCTGGGCAGCAGGTGTTCTGATGGCAGTTGTACCCTGGGGCCATAATTACAGCCAAGGAGCATCCCATGGCAGTTCCAGGGAAAAGTGGAGGGAGGACTGGCAATTGGGTCTCCAGCGTGGGGGAAATGATGGATCCCTGTGGACCTAGAGAGATGGGGCAGCCCCGACTCTGGAAGAACCCATAGAAGCAGACAAAGCTGGCCTGCTTGAGATTTCTACAGAGAAGCATTCAGCAGATCTTGTTGTCTTCAGGCCGCAGCTAAGGGACATAAATAATAAAATATAGACTGAGTGCAACCTGGATGCCAGCGGTTTCATGTGTAAGTCCTACAATCACCGTTTGAGGCGGCACTGTTATTGACCCTAGTTTACAGAGGAGCAAACTGAGGTCCAGAGAAGTGGAGTAACTTTCCCAAGATCACACAGCTCTTAACTGGCATAGCCAACCCAGAACTGTCCAGGCAGGTACATTTGCCTTTGCAGGTTGGGAGGTTTCAGCCTTAGTGACACATCGACGCGGTCAGAGATCTAAGGTTCAAGGGTCTAAAGCCTGGCAGGACCCGGCTTTTTCTTCATATCACTCACAAGTATTCTGACAGGCCTAGTCTGCACCCACCAGAAGCTAAGATGGCACCACCTGTCCAAAACCTTCCGCCAGTCACGAGGTGCAGAGGAGGCTCCCTGCCACTGGCATGAGCTGCTCACTGGGTATTCTGCACTCATGTTCTCATCTAACCTCATCAGGTCCTACCTGACCCCAAAGTGGGGTGCTTAGAAGGAATATAAGGAAGGCCCTTCCAAAGCGGCCTGAGATGCTGGAACGCACAAGACAAGGACACAGTCATGGAATCCGCTTTGGGCATCTCATCCTCTGTTAAATGCGCCTCTATCTATAGTATTTGCTTGGGGGCAAATGGACTCAATTGTTTATTCATTCAACAAAATATTTTTGAGAGTGGATGATGTTCTGGGTCCTGTTTTATATACTGGGGTTACATAATAAAAGACTAGGCCCTGCTTTGGAGGGGTCCACAGTACCAGCAGCTGAATCACAGCAGGCCATGGGAACTGAGGGGCCACCATCCCACACCTGGTGGGAGGCCCAGGTGAGGGTTCAGAAATACTTCCTGGAGGAGGGAGCCTCAGAGTAGAGAGCGTGTTAGGGGAAGGGGTAGAGGTGGAAAGAGAACACAGACTTTCTGCGGTTTAGAAGACTGGAGGTGGGGGTTGGTGAGCCAGGAAGCTCTCGTGGCCTTGGGGTTCTGGGAGCCTTTCTGGATGGTATTGGAAGCCTCTCTTGGGGGCGCTAAGAATGGCTGGTGCCTCTGATCCAGCTGGGAATGGGGATAAAAGAAAGATTCCAGGCCAGGCGCGGTGGCTCAC
>NW_012119343.1:119330-127996 GCF_000951035.1 Colobus angolensis palliatus | reverse complement strand
CCACCCTCACCCCCGACAGCCCACCCTCTATTTCACGGCTTCCTGCTTGCTTCTTCCCAAGTTACCCAGAGGTTGATTCTAGGAACGTGATTTTCAAACTTAAGTGTGCATCAGGACAGTGTGTTAAAACAGAGCTTTGGATTCAGGAGGTCTGGGGCAGGGCCCGAGAATGTGCATTTCTATTAAGTTCTAATAATAAGATCGCCTGGAGAACGGCTGTTCTCACGACTGGGGTGGGGGGCGGTGTGCGGAAGGCGGGGAGGGCACTTCCAGTAGCTTGTGCTGTGGCACCATCTAGTGGTCTGTGACATGGTGGCAGCAATCTGCGTTGTGCGCATTGAATAACCTTGAAAACTAGCCCTCTCCAAGCGCCTTCACCTTGATCATCTCTACTTTTTTAAGTTTTACTGAAGCTAAATGATCACTTTTCATACTCTGAACAATCACTGGAGAATGGGATCTTTACAGACTGTGTCCTACCCAAAGTCCCACAGCGGCCGAACTGAGACTGGAAGATGGCTATTTTAAGGCTAGAAATTTTAAACTGTGCAAATAGACTCTGGTATTTGTCCTCGGGATATTTCCGGCCTAAGGCGAGATATTGGAAGACAGAGACACAGCCACCCAGATTACACAATAATTAAACCCTAACTTAATCAAAAACTTAGCCCCGAACACTTCCTAGCAGCCAAGTCAACGCAGGAAACAAGGATTCCATCTACTCACAACCTCAAGCAAGGGAGCGTGCCTGTTTATGAGTAAAATCAAATGGTCCCAAGTTATAGGAGCAGTGGGCATGAGTTTAGCCTAGGAGGCTTATTGAAAATGCAGATTCCAGGTCCCAGCACTTTGCATTTTTAACAAGCACTCCAGGTAAACTGAGGCTAATGGCCTGAGCGCCCTCATTTGAGAAACACTGTCTGAAATGGTGTGGCCTCTTATCAGGATGTTCCTCCACCCTGTGATGTCCAACAGGAACTAAGAGGCACACATGTGATCTTAGCATGTCCACTAGCCACCCTTTAAAAAAGGTGTAACCGGTGAAACCCCGTGTCTACTAAAAATACAAAAAAAAAAAAAATTAGCCGGGTGTGGTGGCGGCACCTGTAGTCCCAGCTACTCGGGAGGCTGAGTCAGGAGAATGGCGTGAACCAGGAGGCGGAGCTTGCAGTGAGCCGAGATCACGCCACTGCACTCCAGCCTGGGGCGACAGAGCGGGACTCCGTCTCAGAAAAACAAAAACACAAGTGTAACCATGTTTTATTTAACCAACTATGTCCAAAATAATATTTCAGTGTGTAATTATTCTTTTTCTTATAAAGTGTATATTTTATGTTTATAACACGGCTACTGCACTCCAGCCTGGGCAGCAGAGAGAAACCCTGTCTCAAACCAAACACAAATAATTACTGGAGCTAAACATGTTCCTGCTCTGTGGTGTGTACCCCTTACAGGTATGTGCCCGAGAGAAATGAGTGTGTGCATCCACTAAAAATACAAGAATGAAGGATAGGAGCTTTAAGCATTACAGCCTAAAACCAGAAAGCTCAATGAACATCAAAGAATGGGTAAATAAATTGTAGTATATTCATACAGTGGAATGCACACAAGAGAGCTGAGGCACGTGCCATCTCCGGCAAAACGGTGAGTGCAAACACTAAGATGCAAGAGTGCAGACTGCATCATCCCATTAACACAAAATTCCAGAGTAGGAAAATTAATCTTATGGCAATAAAATTACAGTTCCCTAAGGGACAAGGTATTGATTAAATGAGGGCATGAGGTCAACTCCTGGGATCCTAGAAATGTTCCTTTAACCTCTGGTGATGGTTACCCAGAGGCACACGTATGTGAAAATGCATCATGTTCTATGCTCAAGATGTGTGCAGTTGGTATGCTTTGGTGTACAAGTTATACTCCAAAGGTAATAATTTTTCTAAATCTCAGTGCCCACCAATTAAATCTGTGTCTCTGAAAACGGGTCTCTGACAACAAGTTACTTAAAGGTTTTTTGTTTGTTTGTCTTTTTAGCCATAACTTAAGAATGTCCTGCAAAGGCATCAGTAGTTTTCAAAATAATTCCAATATGCAGCCAGGGTTGAACATCCATGCCCTGGGCTCGTGAAGTGTTCAAACTTTGATGAATGTATGAATAGCCTGGGAGTCACAAAAATGAGGAGGATTCAGGAGGGTGGAGCCTGAGATTCTGCTCCCAGGAGCTGCCGGCGCTGCAGGTTCGTGGACCATACTTTGCTGTCTAAAGAGGGTCTTCCCGGTCTATCCTGGGAAGACTGCCCACTCTCTGGGTGTGGAGGGTCCTGTGCCTGATCACTCTACCAGGAACAAGGCAGGTACCATGAAGGAAGTCTACAAGGCACAGAGCTGCCCACTATCATCATAAGGAACCTGAGATTCTGCAATTTTCAAAATCTAAAGAACTCACGGTTGGCCTGGCACTGTGGCTCATGCCTATAATCCCAGCACTTTGGGAGGCAGAGGTGGCGGATTGCTTTACCTCAGGAGTTTGAGACCAGCCTGGGTAACATAGTGAGAACCCCCCCGTCTCTACTAAAAATGTAAGAATTAGCTGGGTGTGGTGGTGCACGCTTGTAATTCCAGCTACTCACAAGGCTGAGGCAGGAGAATCGCTTGAACCCGGGAGGTGGAGATTGCAGTGAGCCGGGATGGTGCCACTGCACTCCAGCCTGGGCGACAGAGCGAGGCTCTGTCTCACAGAAAAACAGAACAATAAAAAACTCATGGCTGGAAAAGAGGCAAATAAATATCAAAGCTGCATTTAAGTTTGATTAAATGGAGGGTGGGGGTAGGAATTGCACATGAGTGTTTCCAGCAGGGGCCAGCAAACTTTCTTTGAAAGACCAGGTATTTTTGGCTTTGCAGGGCATCCAGTCTATGGTAGGTACTCACCTCTGTGGTTGCAGCACAAACACAGCCACAGGCAATATGTAAACAAATGGTCATGCCTGTTCCAATAAAACTTCACTGACAAACCCAGGCCTAGTGCGTGACTCTATGTTATGCTATCATCTGTGTGTGCTTGGTGTGTGAGGATTGAACCTCTGGTAGGAAACACAAGACACTAGATATAGTGTCCTCCAGAGAGAAAATGCGCGTGTCTGGGGGAAACAGGAAGATTTCCTTTTTTCTGGTTAGCCTTAAGTATCTTTGGAATCATGTATTACGTGTTTACTACCTATTAAAAGATGAAAAAGACAGGACTTCTATAAGTGATGTTTTCGCAGACAGCTTCCTATGATGTCATGCTCTCACTTTATTTTTATTTTTTATTGTTTAGAGACAGGGTCTCACTTTCCTGTCCAGGCTGGAGTGCGGTGGTGTGATCATGGCTCAGCTATAGCCTCCACCTCTTGCCTCAGCCTCCCGAGTAGCTGGGACTACAGGCATGCACCACCACACCTGGCTAATTTTTCTATTTTTAGTAGAGATGGGGTTTCACTGTTGCCCAGGCTCTCCTGGGCTCAAGTGATCCTTCCACCCGGCCTCCCAAAGTGCTGGTATTATAGGTGTGAGCCATCACACCCAGCCCCTGCTCTTTTACCATCTCCTTTTCCAAGTGTCCATGAGCCAGACCTACAGGACCAGCCCCAATGTCAGCAGGAAGTACCTCCCATCATGGCAATGACCCTGGCCGTTCAGCTTCTCCCTCACCTGCCACGCCACTCTGTTCAGCCTCCTCTTCCTTCAAAGCCAGGAAGAGGCCAGCTCTGGAGAGGAGCCCTCCCACCTGCCACCTCATTCATTCTTCTTGTCAACACGTCCATTTGGTGCTCGGACCATCATAAAGAGAAGCAGAGGCATCACATGCAAGCAAAGACAGAGTCTGGAGTGCTGAAGACCCGGGTTCAAGTCTGGCTCTGCTGATCTGAAGCCTCAGCTTCCTTCCTACCTCATCAGCAATTGCCAGGATCCCATTAGAAAGTGGGAGAAGGCACCCACTCAGGAAGCACCATCTGCATCAAGATCATCAAACTCTGCTCCCAAAACAGAGAAACTCCCTAAAGGCTCAATGCAAGTTTAATCTTTGAAGCACCCAGCAGGATGCAGGCGCTCATTGGAGAGAAAGAAATCAGTGGGAGCAGTCAGGGCTCCTGCCTGTCACCAAGCCAGGGAGGCCGGGGAAAGACAAGAAATCCATCCCAGCTCCAGGTAGGAGGTATCCGCCTTCCTTGCCCAGAGCATCAGGGCTTCTCAAATACCGTCTGTCCCCACCAGATGTCAGTTGGGCCTATTTCTAGCAAGAAACAGCCAAGATCTCTCTTAGATGATTTGCTTTGTAAAAATACAAGTCAGCCTCGTTAAGAGGAATCTTCAGGAAGGCTCTTATTCACAGATCAGTCAAAAGTCAAACCTGGCAAGCATGTCAGCACTCACCTAATTCACCCCCACTGTTTACAGATGGGGTGATGAGAAGAGAGGGCGAGGAGGTTGTGAGCTTGTCCCCAGTCAGGCATAAGAACACGGTACCCTGGCAGCTTCTATGGCCAGAGCTCTGAGCCCTTGGAGGAAAGCTGTGGGACTCTAGAATGGCAGGCCATGGGGAAGACACGAGCCCCAAACCTTGGAGGCTCATGTGAGATGTTTCACAAACCACACACCCATGAGGGCTGGCTGCAGCCCTGTTCCATGTCATCTTCACAGTGGGACCCAGGCGGGTGGATGGGTGTCTACCTGGCATGTGGCCGATGCTGGTGCAGAGGGAGAAGAAAAGTGAACCACATTCCGGCTCAAGACATCTGCCTAGGTGACTCGTGCCACCTTGACCCCTCTTCCACTGACCAGAATGAGTCCGTGGCTGAGTCCAACAAAACTAGGATGTACATTCCTACCGTGACGAAGACAGAATTTTTGGCAAGGAGACATCCAGTCTACCAGAGATGCCCAGCTCAACTACAAAAAGATAAATGTGTTGATGTACAAGGTCTCAAATACGCTCTGATAACAACAAAAATTTCAGGGCTGGGTGCAGTGGCTTGTGTCTGTAATCCCAGCACTTTGCAGGGCTGAGGCGGCGGAGATCGCTTGGGGCCAGGAGATCAAGAGCAGCCTGGGCAACATGGCAGACCCCATCTCTACAAAAAATATGAAAAAACAAATGAGTTGGGTGTGGTGGCAGGCGCCTGTGCTCCCAGCTACTCAGGAGGCTGAGGGGGGAGGATGGCTTGAGCCAGGGAGTTCGAGGCTGCAATAAGCTGACTGCACCATCGCACTCCAGTCCGGACAGCAGGTTGAGACCCTGTATTTAAAAAATAAAAATAAAAAAGCCACAGGGAAGGAGAGGGCAAGAAAGGAAAACAATAAATTTAAATATTTTATACACCCAACTTCATAGGTTATTAAAACTTTATACCAACTCCATAGTGTGCATTATCTTCAAATACCAACAGAATATTTAGTATGGTCCCCTTCCCTGCAAAATGATTCTAAAGTTCATCTGGAAAAATAAATGTGCCAAAGAACATACAGCTTTTTGAATAAGGAAGAACAAAAATAAGGCTGTCAGAATCAGTGTGATGCTGATCAATGCAATAGTCTAGGCCCACACTGTCCCAACGTGGTAGCCACCAGCCACATGTGGCTATCGAGCCCTTGAAATGTGGCCAGCCTGAACAGAGGTATGCTGAAGTATAACATGCACACTGGACTGAGTGGGAAAAACACCTTAAAACGACTCATTAATACGTTTCATATCCATTACCTGCTGAAATGATATGACTTAAAATATTATGAAAATTAATGTCATCTGTTTCTTTGCACTTTTTAATTGTGGCTCCTAGAAAGTTTGAAATTACAGATGTGGCTCATATATTTCTATTGGACACTGCTGGTCTAGGAACAGACCCAGATTTTCCATCCACATCCTTTATAATATTTCCCAATGGAAACTTAGAGGTCTGTTCTTGGGTTTTTTTTTGTTTTGTTTTTTTGAGACAGTTTGGCTCTGTCACCCAGGCTAGAGTCCAGTGGTATGATCTCAGCTCACTGCAACCTCCGCCTTCTAGGTTCAAGTGATTCTCCTGTCTCAGCTTCCCAAGCAGCTGGGATGACAGGTGTATGCCACCATGCCTAATTTTTCTCCTATTTTTAATAGAGATGGGGTTTTCGCTACGTTGGCCTGGCTGGCTTCGAACTCCTGGCCTCAAGTGATCCACCCACCTCAGCCTCCCAAAATGCTGGGATTACAGGCCCGATCCACCGCGCCTGGCCAGTTTTCCTTGTTTTACATTACCACAGTTTCAAAATGTCCACTCTTTGGCCCTAGCTGCTGTGTGTGTCTCTCGGCTTTATGTTACTTAGATTTAAATTTTCCATAAAAGCAAAATCATTGATGTCTCCTGTCATGGTATCTTTCCCACTCTAAGTTCCAAAGCTTTCCCATGGACTGATCATTTAATCACTGTGGCATTTATTTGGGGATGTGGACTGGGCCAAGATGAATCCATGCTGCTTTAGGAGTGGTGGTGAAGAGCACCTGGCCTGGGGTAGCAGCCTGGTTTTTAGTTTCAGCTCTGCTCTAACCACAAACCACTTTCCAAAGTCACCATATTCTATCTCTTGGGTCTGCTCATCTACAGAGTCCCTGCCTCCCTGAGTTGTGTTACCTGTAAAAGAGAGACAGCACCTGACATACAGTAAGCACTCCCTAACTCTAGCTACAACTCTCATTTTATCTTAGAACTGACATTAGTTATCGTCTGACAGATGCTGATGTCTACACGTGGTTACCTGCAGTTGTACAAGGTACACCAGTAACCCCAGAAGCCATCCCCCACGGTGACGCCCCAGAGACCAGAGGGGCAGCACTGACACCGACACCTGCAGTGAGAACAGGGTGGAAGCTCCAGCCTCCTGCGTCCAGCATACCACCTCTCTCCCCTACACCATGGGCAGATCACCAGATCTCTCACCAGCACTGGCTTCTCCTGTGAGTTTCCAATTCACACCAAGACACCCCCTGGATGCCCCACAGGTAATTAAAAGAGGGTGTCTCAAATGCACTTGCCCAGGCAGCTGACTTGCGGAGGGATGGAGCAAGGACCTCCATAAATCTGCTCCTCCTTGAGAACAATGAGATTTCTGGCAAAATGGTTAAAAGTCAAGGTTTTCAGAACTCTGGAAATTAATCAAAGACCCGTAACAATCTGAGAAGCATTTATTCTAGGAGTACAAGTCCTTCACCAGCCTCCAACTTGCTCTTCCTCTGGCATTCCAAACTGAGCACTTCCACCTCACCCATCCTTTTCCCTGCACCAGAATCACGTTTTAATGTTTGAAACCCCTCAATGGTTCCCTGGAGATAAAAGCTCAACCTGCACACCAGGCTCTGGGCGCATTTCCTAAGTTAGTCGGAAGGCTTCCATAGACCTTTTCATGCTCCAGCAATGCTGGATTATAGAGGAAAGGCTTAGACCTGGGTGTATGGTGACTTGGCCAAAGTCACACCCAATTCCTGCCAGGACTTAAAGCCAACAGTGGCTAAGAACTGCAGGGGAGTTCCCTGAAACCAAGCCCTGTAGAAGCAGAGGGCATTTCCATGATTAAACTGCCTTATGAGGTTATCTCATCTTACAGATGAGGGAAACGGAGGCTGTTAACCACACAGGTGAGAACCTGGATGGAGGGGAAGATGGGCACCTGACAATGGCCACAGCTCAGACTCATGGGGCTGCAGTCTTCCGCCAGGACAGAGAGATGGGAAGGAGAACAAGCCAGCTGGGTTGGAACTGGGAGGAACTCCCAGGAGGGGTTGTGCGGTGGGGAGAATACCTCCAATCTGAATGACCCTCAGGCTACATTAGCTCTCTAAAGACTAGAGCTCAAGCTCAACAGCCCTGCAGCCAGAGGCCTCAAACGTAGGGGGCGGGGGCAGGGCACTGGGGTAGGCCTGGGCAGCAGTGGCCAGAGCCTTCTTTAAGAGCAGGGGCTATTACATTGAGGCAGTCTCTCTTCCCATACATAATGATGTATTTCTCACATCATTCTCATCACTATAGTAGATTAAATAACTTCATGAATCTATTAAGAATGACAACCAAAGAAGGCACAACCTGTTTTAGAAGCCAATGCTTTAAACTGAGTCTGGCTCGTTAATATGCAGTGAAGGAAGTCAGAGGACACTTGGCTGCCACCTGGTGGAACAAGGAGAGAGAAGAAAAGGCCAGATAGAAATTTCTGGCCAAACTGTCTTCAAAAAACCACGGTCTCCTGTAGAGGTGGTTGTGTGGGGCCTGTGATCCAGCTCGCCACACTCACTGCCCCCCTCTTCACTCTCCACCCCTCCCCAGTTCTTCACCACTGGAAAAAAATGGCCTCAAAGCTATAGTTCATACAATTGAAGATTTATGTAAGTTTAAGTGACTTAAGTGACTTATTTTTAAACTGCACAATGCTAAACCAGTCTAAAAAAGAATCAAACACACCACTGCAAGTTAATTTTTTGTTTTTTTTTTTTTTTTTTTTTTTTTTACCAGATTTGCACAGCAAACAGTTCCCAGATCACAGTCTCTACCATACAGTCAACCGTCCAGTGCACAGGAAGCCACAGGGGCCCTGGCCAGAGGGGCCTCAACCGTCCAGTGCGCAGGAAGCCACAGGGGCCCTGGCCAGAGGGGCCTCAACCGTCCAGT
>NW_012119343.1:116364-118738 GCF_000951035.1 Colobus angolensis palliatus | reverse complement strand
AGCGAGACTCCGTCTCAAAAAAAAAAAAAAAAAAGTCTGTATTTAGAGACCTAGATGAAGTTTATAAAAACTGGTTAAATATCATCAATCCATTTATGTAAGCTGTACAAGTAGTGGATACCAATTAGTCAGTTCACGTCTTGCTCCCTGAAGAAAGATTTGAAGTAAAAGAAACCTCCTCAAGCAAGCAACACACATCCCTGGCCTGTCTGCCAGGTTGTTTGGATTTTGCCGGGGAAGGAGATAGAAGGAAGAAGGGAATGGAACAGGGGAAGAGGACAATCTGGTTGAGACTGTTTCTATTCTTTTCTTTTTTTTTTTTTAAACAGCTGAGAACCAGGATAAGCCAGCTGGCTTGTTAAACACTATCCTTTAGCTTTGAGAAGAGAACCAACCTATAGTTTCATTTTTTCTCAGAGACGAAACGTCTTCTCAACAGGACTACAGTATGGAGGAAGAAAGGACTTTCTGGAGAGGGCAATGTTTGTTATTCTGATGTTAATCTTTGACTTGAGTGCCAAGCCCAGTTTCAACACTGCAAAAAAAGACTCTCAGGAAACAGCATGGGGAACTGGGGTAAAACGCTTGCGTAGTAGCTGTCTACCCACTGGGCAAGGCCTCGCTCCACCAGGGACCGGTTTATCAACACCACCTAGAAAACAAAGTTCCCTTAAAGCTTTGTCCACGACACCTGGGGGCCATCTCCCAAGCCAACACGAGCTCTCCCCTCCCCAGTTGCCACTGCAGGCAAGAGATGTACGAGACTAACAGTGTAGCCTGGACGCAATGGCTCATGCCTGTAATCCCAGCACTTTGGGAGGCCGAGGCAAGTGGAGCACCTGCGGTCAGGAGTTCAAGACCAGCCTGGCCAACATGGTGAAATCCCGCTACTAAAAATACAAAAATTAGCCAGGCATGGTGACACATGCCTGTAATCCCAGCTGCTTGGGAGGCTGAGGAAGGAGAATCATTTGAACCCAGGAGACAGAGGTTGCAATGAACCAAGATCACGCCACTGCATTCCAGCCTGGACAACAAGAGCGAGACTCTGTCTCAAAAAAAAAAAATACGAGTAACAGGGTGGGGGACATGGCTTGTACTCTAGCCAACAGGAACATTTATTTAAGCGTTCTGTTGGCTGCTGTGGCATGAGGATAGGTGTTTGTTTTTTTTCTGAGACAGAGTCTTGCTCTGTCACCTAGGCTGGAATGCAGTGGCACAATCTTGGTTCATTGCAACCTCTATCTCCCAGGTTCAAATGATTCTCCTGCCTTAGCCTCCCAAGCAGCTGGGATCACAGGTGTGCATCACCACACCCAGCAGATTTTTGTATTTTTAGTCGAGATGGGGGTCTTGCCATGTTGGCCAGGCTGGTCTCAAACTCCTGACCTCAAGTGATCTGCCCATCTCGGCGTCCCAAAGTGCTGGGATTACAGGGGTGAGCCACTGTACCCGGCCAGGATAGGCTTTTTAATATGCTGAAGAAATCTAAGCTTTCATATCATAAGATAGAAGACAGAAAAACCCAACCGACGGAAGGTCCCAGACGGTCTCACACAGGGTTTCTCCACCTTGGCACTACTGACATTTGGGGTTGGATAATTCTTTGCTGTGGGGCGCTGTCCTGAATACTATGGGATGTTTAGAGGCATCCCTGGCCTCTACTCACTAGAGGACACTGACACCACCTCCCCCAATCAGGATATCCAAAGTGTCCCCTGGGAGGTGCTTGTCTACTGTTATATCCTCTGATTAACTCAAGAGGAAACAAATCCCAGGACCAGCTCTTAATCAATCCATTACTTCGGGTCAGCAACACAGAAGGGAAAGAAGGGCAGAACTTACTTCACCTCCAACCACACTCCACAGCTGAACCAGAGGAAGACCAGCTGGACTGTAACTTGTCACCTGAAGAAGTGGGGAGGGGGGAGTACGATCTGGTGAGGTTTTGTGTCCCCACTCAAATATCATCCTGAATTGTAATCCCCATAATCCCCATGTTTCGAGGGAAAGACCTGGTGGGAGCTGATTGGATCATGAGGCGGTGTGCCCATGCTGTTCTCGTGACAGTGAGTTCTCAGGAGATCAGATGGTTTTATAAGTGTCTGACAGTTCCTCCTTCACATACTGTCTCTTGCCTGCCCGTCATGTAAGATGCGCCTCTTCCCTTTCTGCCATGAGTGTAAGTTTCCTGAGGTCTCCCCAGGCTCGCAGAACTGTGAGTCAATTAAACCTCTTTCCTTTATAGATTATTCAGCCCCGGGCATTTCTTTTTTTTTTTTTTTTTTTTTCCGAGACGGAGTCTCGCTCTGTCGCCCAGGCTGGAGTGCAGTGGCCGCATCTCAGCTCACTGCAAGCCCCGCCTCCCGGGTTT
>NW_012119343.1:98964-116314 GCF_000951035.1 Colobus angolensis palliatus | reverse complement strand
TGTCTACTGTTATATCCTCTGATTAACTCAAGAGGAAACAAATCCCAGGACCAGCTCTTAATCAATCCATTACTTCGGGTCAGCAACACAGAAGGAAAAGAAGGGCAGAACTTACTTCATCTCCAACCACACTCCACAGCTGAATCAGAGGAAGACCAGTTGGACTGTAACTTGTCACCTGAAGAAGTGGGGAGGGGGGAGTATGATCTGGTTAGGTTTTGTGTCCCCACTCAAATATCATCTTGAATTGTAATCTCCATAATCCCCATGTTTCGAGGGAAAGACCTGGTGGGAGGTGATTGGATCATGAGGCGGTGTGCCCATGCTGTTCTCGTGATAGTGAGTTCTCACGAGATCAGATGGTTTTATAAGTATCTGACAGTTCCTCCTTCACATACTGTCTCTTGCCTGCCCGTCATGTAAGATGTGCCTCTTCCCTTTCTGCCATGATTGTAAGTTTCCTGAGGTCTCCCCAGGCCCGCAGAACTGTGAGTCAATTAAACCTCTTTCCTTTATAGATTATTCAGCCCCGGGTATTTCTTTATGCAATGTGAGAACAGACTAATATCAAGTATTAGCTACTTCATGCACCTTTCCTTAAATTCTACTGGTCAATCCAGGGCCAAGCCACGGGAAAGAAGGCATTGAAAGGTCAGTTCCCAAGAACCCAGCCAGCCTGCCTCCCCTACCCCCACCAACCACACACCTGAGCAAGCAGTGCTGTATTCCCTGTCATCTCACGCATGGCGGCATCTGCTTCAGGTGAAAACTGGTCATTGTCTTCAGGAGGAAAAGGAAAAGCAGCATTTAGGCTGTCACTGAGGCAAGGCACCCTTGTCATATACAGAAGTTTCAGGTGCATTCCAAGTAGAATGCTTCAGATGCTGTGGGACTGCAGTGGGGAGATCCACCCGGGTCAGGGAGAGAGCCTAGGCCTCCATACCACTCCCAGTGGATGAACTCAGGGCCGCTGCAGCATGTTGCCCACCGGAGCACAGACCACAGATGGACAGAAGCTCTTGCCTTCACCACCAACATCACCACCAATACCACCAGCTGAGCAGCGGCACCACCACCACCACCAACTTGGGCGTTGGCAATGCAGAGCATATAGGACGTGTTCTTCCACCAAATTAGTAACACGCAGCGCTATCCCCACTTTACAGGAGAGAACACTGAGGCAAAGGTGGATTCCTGAAGGTCAACCAGTTCCCAAGTGGTGAAGGTGGGAATCAAACCCAGGCAGTTGGCCACACAGCCCAATAAGGGCAGCCACTCAGAGGGGGCAAGGTGCTGCAGCAGCATTCAGCTTTGCTGGGTTACAAAAGTTAACACAGAACAATACACCCAAGGCAAGCAGTGGTAAGGATGGGAGAGACAGGGGTTTACCAAGGAAGATCTGGGAAAATCTTACTAAGGAGAAGGAGTTTCAGCTGGGTCTGGACAGATCGCTTAGAAGGACAGAATCCGAGAGGAAGGAGGGGCAACAGCAATAAAAGAAGCAAAACAAAGATCTTGCCCTAGTGCTCCCTCTGAGCCAACTCCAGCTGGACTGTAGTATTTCTAACGCATTTAATTGCTTAAGACAAGCAAGAAGAAGATCAGAAGGGGCAAACCTGGGGAGGGAATGGGATGGGATGAACTATCTCCTACAAATACAAAATTCCTAGCCATAAACAGCTGCCATTTCATCACCCTCTACACACCAGACCTTAGGTTTATGTAATTCTCACAGCCAGCATCAAAGACAGGGACCATTCCCATGTTCTGGGGTGAAAGTTGAGGCTAAGTAATTTGCCCAGGATTTTGCCAGTCCTCTTCCCTCTGACAATGCTTTCACAGTCTAAGACACCAGATAGGGTGGCCCCACTGTGTCCTGTGGAGCTATGGCCTGGCTGAGCAGTACAGCACACCCTCTACCACCGGGGCTAAGACTTTGGGTCTGGACTATAATCTTGGAAAGTGCCTTTGTTGGAAGCCCTTCAGTGCCTGAGGTCTGAGTACAGTCTAGAGCAGTGGATCTCCAAGGATCAGCAGCACTGGTCTCACCTGGGAACTTGACAGCAATGTAAGTTCCTGGGCCTAAGCCCAGATCTATTCAATCAGAAGCTCTTGAGTGGCAGCAACCTATGTTAGCGTAAGTCCTCCCGGTGAGAACGGAGGCTCTGAGAGAGAAAGACCTACTCTCGACAACTGTCCCCAACAATCCCCCAAGCCAGAGGCCCCAGCTGTTACCTGACAGGGGCATCACGCTGTCCAGAAGGACTTCTGCTCCCTGAAATGGCAGGGTGACAAAGTCAGACCTGGGAAGGCAAGAAAGGAACAAGTTTAACATGGACATGAAGGCTGACTCCACTCCAAGCCAGTATTCATCTTTGTACAGTGAGCCCACAACCTGGAATGCAGCAAAGCAGAGGGTTCGTACTTTGCGGCAGGCCACGGCTCACAGCACACCCAAACACAGAGAGCCGGCCCTGCTGCAAGCCTGACCTCAGAGGGATTTCCTACAGCAAATTCCTAAAAAGGAGCCCACTTCACTTTTTTCCTTTTTTGTTGTTGTTGTAGAGATGAGGTCTTGCTATACTGCCCAGGCTGGTCCTGAACTCCTGGGCTCAAGTGACCCTCTCAAAGCACTGGGATTTGCAGCAGGCCACCACGCCTGGCCCAGCTTCCCTTCTGAAGGATGATGCTGAGGACTCTTCCACAAGACAGGCCTTCTAGCTCAGTTTGGCTGAGCGAGTAATGGAGTTTGTTTCTATCAGACTCCGCTAAAGCATAGTAAGCAGCAGGAGAGAAGAATTAACCCTCACCCAAGCCCTGGCACAACTGAGCCAGCCATGCAGAGATCACACATCCCAGACAAGCAGGGCGTAGGCCTGTCTGAGGCATCTCCGCTCACCTGATTTGCCGAAGCACGTCTACTTTCACCCTCTTATATCCGCCGTAGTCCACGTATCGAATCTCCACTTCGTTGGTCTCCTCGTAGGAGGCAATCACTTGGGCTCGCCACCACGCCCCGTCCGCACCAGGGGCGGCACAGATGACCGCTACTGCAAGGCAGGGAGCGGAGTGTGTGGAATGCCTGGCCCGGGGCAGGGAACCAAGGGCCACCTGGCCACTATCCACCTCCCTGCGTTATTTCTCAGAGACCTGTACCTCTGCAGTGCAGGGGACAGGAACAGCAACCGGCCCCAAGCAAAGCCTCCCCCAAGCCCAAGACCAGCTGAGGGAAGAACCTGGATGGGAGAAGTTCAGCCTAGCAAGTGTGCTGCCCCCAAGGCCATCCAGACTGAAAAGCATTCAGTCTAGATCCATTACTCCAAAACTTACTGGGACCCAAGAGGGACACAAATGAATAGGAATAAACCAAGTAAACGTAGCACTCAGGAATGGGGGCCAGGGCCAGCCTTATATTTAAGAGAAAGCCCCTGAAGAAATCAAGTGCAGCGGATCTTGGCATCCTCGTACCTAGGGTGTGCTCCAGCCCACAACTCAGATGGAGAGCTTGACCAGAAGGAGCCTCCTGGGCCTAAACCCCCTTCTTCTAACCTTTGCCTCTGGAAGGTGCTGAGAGGACCTGAGCAGTCGCCCAGCATCAAGGGGTCACTAACCCACTGTAGGTCAGAGGCAGATGAGACCATGAGGTAAAGGTTCCCAGCAGCACCCCAACAGCTCCCCCAGGCTGGCCAGGATGAGGACGTGTGACATGAGGCTGACTGTGCTGGGTCCTGACCCTTAGAGAGAACCCCTGGCAGTTACCCCTCGGACACCAGTTCAGTCTTGACTGCTGGGTTAAGGCAACTTTAGAGACGCTGATGAAAACTAAATCCTTATCCTTCCAAAAGGAAAAAAAGTAACACACAAAAAGCTACAGATCACTTCAAACGTTTTCTACTGCACTGAGGGACCCCGCCAGCCCCTGGTGAGGAATGGGTTATGTTCTGACATTTGATCCTCTCTGATAAGGACAACAAAGATAATAATGACAAAGGCTGGCTCAGACCCCAGATCCTGCTCACTCGGGCAAGTCACTTGAGGCTGTTTTCTCATCTGTTAAACACAGATGACCCAACACACTGCACAGGCTTGTCGGACTTAGGGGTTTTTTACGGTGACCAGTGTATGCATCAGGTGCTTTATATGTAACACACACAGTATCCAACACTAATTCCTGGAACAAATGGGTATCACCCCCTTTAACAGATCATAAACAGGTGGCAGATACTGTGACACTGGCTTTGAGGGGAAAAAAAAGAAAAAATTAAAAAACAATTCGTGGCAGAGCTGGGATCTGAATCCCTGTGTCAAAACTCTACTCCAACACCCATCACTCTGCCAGCTAGCGGAAAGCCCAGCTCTGCCTCACCAGGAAACCCACCCCAGCTCCTAACAATGGCAAGAATTGAAGGACGCTGCTTCCATGAAGGATCCCAGAACAGCCTCCTCCTGATCAGGATCCAGGGCAGAACAGGCCACCCCAGGGGTTCCCTTTCCCGAACCCTCAGGGCGCTGCTTACTTTCCACCGGGGTGGGCAAGGTGGGGATTCCAGGCTGAGAGTAGCAGAGGGACATCTGCTGGTCGAGGCTGTGCAGCGCGTGGAAGGCAGGGTGTGTGTGCTGCTGCACGAACAGGTGCCCGGCGTTGACCTGGTTGACCACAATGACCTCCACGGTGATGCCATCAGGCAGCATGAGCTGTATAGCGGGGAAGGGGCAGCGGTCACTGAAACAATCTCTCTCATCTCATCTTTGAATAAGTCCCGAGGCCCAAGGGCAAGTCTCTGGGCTGGCACATCTTTGAAAAGGGCAACTCAAGACAACATGGCACCCAGAAGGCAGAGGCTGAAGGACTACTTTAACAATAGAAAATGTGCAACACCCCTGTGGCTGTTGTCCTGCAATACTATGAGCAGCCCTTAGGGACAGTCTCACCTCAGGGCCAGGCAGGGAGGGTCCCACAGATACTGGGCAACCAAGAAGCAACTGCGGAGGTAGGGCTGGGCCTTGCACAGGCCTGGCAGGGTCTGCCTACCAGTGGTGCCCTCCCTCCCACTTCCATTGATGAATCTGTAAGACCCAGGGAGGGCAAACACAGGAATGAGGTGGCCACTGAGAACAGGACTCCTGAAAATAAGCAGTAGGCAGGCCCTCAGGCCCTTTAGCCAACTCCTGTGGACTGGCAGCTGACCCCAGGAGCCTATGGTCTGTCAGCATCCACGTGGCCTTCCCAAGAGCAAGCAGTGGCCTCAGGTCAGGTCGGTGGTCAAGGTCTAGCAGAGTCTGCTTCCTATTTGCTCTCCCTCCTGCTGCTTACCCTCCTGAGGTCAGGAGTTCAAGACCAGCCTGGCAAATGTGGTGAAATCCCATCTCTACTAAAAATACAAAAATTAGCCGGGCGTGGTGGAGCGTGCCTGTAGTCCCAGCTACTCAGGAGGTTGGGGCAGGAGGCTCCTGAGGTCAGGAGTTCAAGACCAGCCTGGCAAATGTGGTGAAATCCCATCTCTACTAAAAATACAAAAATTAGCCGGGCGTGGTGGAGCACGCCTAGAATCCCAGCTACTCAGGAGGTTGGGGCAGGAGAATCGGTTGAACCTGGTGGGCAGAGGTTGCAGTGAGCCAAGATCATGCCACTGTACGCCAGACTGGGCAACAGAGTAAGACTCTGTCTCAAAAAAAAAAAAAAAAAGAAGAAAAAAAGAGAGTCTAGGACTGAGCCTCCTGGGAAAAAAAACTCTTGATTCAGGAGTAAAGCATAAAGTGGTATTCAGCCCACTCTCAGATACCCACGGGAAAAAGACATCCCGATCCTTTCTCTCCAGTCCAAGGGCCTTTGCAAAGGGGAAGACACAAAACTGAAATGCCAAAAAAACAAACAAACCAACAGAAAAAAAAAAAAAACACCCAGGAGGGCAATTCCCTGGAGCAGCACAGTCAAGCCCATCTGTGTAAAATGTAGTCTTCGGTCCACAGAACTCTGCAATTCTACTCCCGGTGAGATGAGGCCTTACTAGGGTCAGAGGCATATACTGCGGGATATGGGCGACGGCCCTGAGAGACCCTGCAGTCAGCCGCACACAGGAGCCCCGGAGATGGCAGCTCTTCCCTCTGCCAAACTCCTGGGGCCACCTCCAAAGAGTCACTGGGCTTCCGGGCCTGGTGGGAAGTATTCATTCTTCTTTGCAATTTAGGCACCTCCTGGGGAGGGGGAAGGGGAAGGAGATCCTTCACCAGGGCCACTGCTAAGGCCTGACTCAACCAGAAGAAACAACAAGCACCATCCAAACCCATGATACTAGTCCCACTCAGGTCTCAGGTGCTGAACGGCGACCTGGACACACCCAGTCTCCTGGCTGAACTACACCATCCTTTCTAAGCAAATGCCTAGAAAACTTAAAAGGTTTTTTCCAGGCAGCAGAGCCAAGGAAAGCGGTCCTCCCACATGGGGACCAAGAGGCCTCTGGTTTCCTGCCAGGACTATCACTACCTAACCCCTGACCCCAGAACACAATCCCATAGCAGCACCGACCAGTGGAGGCCAGAGGGGAGAGGGCACAGGCACTCTTCTTAGCCTGAGGTCTGGGGAGTTTCTTGTTTGGGGTAGGTTTCGGGGAAAGAGGCAAGAAGTCCGGATCACCCAGTAGCATGCTCACCCAGGATGTCACTGGCAGAGAAGGCAGCGCCAGTGAAGGCAATGGGGGAGCGTAGATATTGGTGAGGTTCAGCTCCTTGAACTTCTTCCCAATCAAGTAGAGCGCTTTGTCTACATGATTCTGAGAGCCTAAATAGAGGATGGAGGCAGGACACACAATCACTATGAGAGGAAAGTCACACACACACTCACAAAAACACAGCCACATACCCTACTCCACTGGACTTTGCATAGAGTCCAAGTGCATCTCTGAAGTACCAAAACACTTAAGCTCTGCTTTAGGAAGAAAGGCATCGAAGCCTTTCAAATGATACCTCTGTCATTATGATCCATGGCTTTCCATGCGACAGGAAGAGGTAGGCAGCTGGGAAAACACCAAAGGGGAATTGTACACAAGGCACTTCTGCTTTGAGAGGAGGCTTTATGGGGTGGTGGGCACTGTGAACCCAGGACCCAGGCCCCGCCCAACCAAGCACCCACACTTCTCCTGGCCAAAGATCAGAGTAGGGAGGGACCTAAGTCTCCCGCAGGCACCTGAAACGGGGGAAAGGCTGGAGGGAAGACACCCAAGGCTCCCTTCCCTGGGATGAGAAGTAGGGTTTCCTATTCCAAAAAGATAGCAATTGAAACTCAGATGCTAGTCACTTCTATTTAATATTTCAGGTAAGAGGCAATACAAGTAGCAGATGCTACTGACCTTCTATGTGGCAGATCTGGATGCTCTGGATATAAGGCAGGGTTGAAATGTAGATCTTGGCACCAGATGCTTGCCTCAGAAAACTCACATACCACCCATGCTTGCCAATTAGCTGACCGACTAAGTGCTTCCAGAAAGAGAAAAAGAGTTGAGAGGATTAACGGGAAACCAATTCCCTGGACACCCAAAGACCTACTTCTGTTTTACACAAGATCACGCTCAAACATATTAGCTGTTACCATGTCAGCATTTATTTTCCAGGACTATTCTAAGCACTTACACTTACTCATAGTACCTATGAAACACAGATAACTTTATCACCATTCTGTAGATGGGGAAACAAGCCCAGAGAGGCTAAGGAACTACCTTAAGGTCACACAGCTGCTAACCAGGAAGTTGAACCAGGCAGTCTGGCTCCAGGACCAAGCAGTTCCCATTTCATCCCAAAAATGTGGCCCAGACCCAGAGAGCCGCAAAGGGAGCAGCATCTTCTCCTCTAAAACCCATGCTGAGAAGTTTTGCCAGCACACGATTTCTCGTGCCCCTCTCCCTCAGGTCTACTCAGATCCAAAGATAAAGGGGCTCGACTTGAAAATGAAGGTCTAAGAACCCTGGGCTCCCACTGCCAAGTGACAGCAGATTGGAGCCTGCAGAGCAGGAGGCACGCAGAAGTGCCCAGCGCGCCAGAGTTCAAGGCGGACAGAAGGAGCCAAACTTAACCCTTACGTAAGAGGGGCTCCCACACAACCCCCAGCGACCCCCTCCCAGAGGAGCTACTGGGGGCATGGTCCCTCCTCAGGCACAGCCGTTCTCGTCAAGCCCTTTGTAACCACTGAAGGAAAAGCAGGCAGGATGGGTAAGGACCCTCCAGGGAGGAAACCACCAAGAGAGCTGGCGACCCAGGGTCAAAACAGCCACTCTGACCCAGAGTTCAGACCAAGTCAAATCTCTACCCCAGCACAGAGCCCAGGGCCCTGGGAGAATGCGGTCTGACACATTATTTCCGAGCCCCAGAGACAAACATCAAGATCAAGCTAATATGTTGCAAGTTCTAACAGGCAGAAGCTCGAAACCACTTAAGCACTCAGGAATGGGGGACTGATGAAGTAAACTGACATTCACACAATGAATAATGCAGTTACAATTATATTTTCAAAGAAGAACACACAAAAATTAAATTGTTAAATATTTAAAGTATTAATTAAAGTGACATAATCTCAGTTTTGTTTAAAAACCACAGGGTGCCAGATGAGAAGGAAATAAAAGTCTTTCACAGTCACTCTCAAGGGTAGGATTAGAGCTGATTTTTATTTTCTGCATATATTTCTATACTTTTCAAGTTCTCTAAAATATGGATTTATGCTTTGCTCAATTATAAAATACACTTTACGTTGGAGCACTTGAGCAGAGTTCAGTGAAGGGATTCTGGCTGGCCCCCACGGCCTCAGTGTTTTTTTCCAAATAGATCTCAGTCCCAGAATATGCAAGAACCACCCCCAAGGGAGAGACACACAGGCCTGCGAGTTTGAGAAGTATAAGAATAAGATGCTCCTGGAGGCAGCCGGAGGAATTCCACGTTGCAGGAAGCTCTCTGAGCCTTGGCAAAGTGTAGTGTGTCCTTTCCCCGCAGCCTTTGGCTGACCCAGGGGTCCTTCTGGTTTACTGTTCCTCTCCCAGCTCCCTCCCCCAGGTCTAATGGCCCTGGCCCCAGGGAGCTTTGCGGGTTACCATGGAACCAGCCTGGGGGACTCCACCCCTACCTTTGGCACCACGATCTCCCAGATGATGAGGTCGATCTTCTGAGGGTTGGAGTCTGCCTGGGCATTTTGGAAGCTCTCAGTCTTCTTGAGACTGCAACAGCTATCCACGGAATCCATGCTGCTCCTGTCAGAACCTGCAGGGGAGGAAGCAGCAGGCGCGCACACACGCAGACCCCAGCTCAGAGCAGCCGGTAACCCAGAACTCCCCAAACTCACATTCCCGGGAGGCCCTGCCCCACACCCGCTCCTCAAGCTTGGCAGGTGACTGTCAACTTACAGTCTAGAAGGCTCAGAACAACCCCAATGAAAGGAGGACTGGGGGTGTCGATACACCTAATTTTAGCCTGCCACTTACAGTCCCACTTGCTTAATTGGCAGCCGCACCCAGCCACAGCTGCTGGAGCAGAGACACAAGTGGTGAACTGGGAAGGGACAGACTGCGCCCAGGGAAGGGAAGCCCACAGGGCAGGGGAGGAGACATGCTTGAGGTCCACATGGTCCTGAGAGCCAGACTGATGGACTGCAAACACCTTGACACCCTTCCAACTATCCTACCCTCTCAGTCCAAGGGTCGGTCTCCTGTCCCCAGGGCCCAGTCCCAGGGTCACGGGTACAGGCCTTCAGCCAAGCAGAGCTAGACAAAGTCCTCATTGGCCTGCCTGAGGGCCCCATTCTTATACCTAGCGGGGACCTGCTTGTTCCTCTGCCATATGTGGACAAAAAAAAGGAGAGTCTCCTTTCCCTTTGCTTAGGCCTGATTCGTGCAACTCTGAACACTCTAAAATCGGTCAAAAGACGGAGCCAAAGCTCATGGCCAAGAAAACCCAATGGGAACAGGACTCTGCTCCCGACCTGGGCTGTTTCACTCTCGCTCAAGAGTGTGCCAAAGGGACCGTCACAAAAAAGAGGGTCCAGATCAGCTCAAGAGAAGAGGCCCTTTCTCATCAAGCCCTTTGTAACCACTGAAGGAAAAGCAGTGGCTTAAATATGGATGACTCAATCACCAGAAATAGATCACTCCTGAGAGTCTATCAACTAGGTTACCTTCCACATGGTTTCTCCAAACCCTGGGCATAATCCTTTGCCAAGTAACCCATACACTGGATGCAGAGAACTAAGGCCCAAGAGATCCTGCTCCCAGCAAAGGAAGAATCACCTTCAAAGTGACTTCCCCCCTTAACCTAGGCGCTTGGAACAGGATTCATGTAGGGAAAAGTACCCCTTCTGGGGGAAGACTGCTTGGCTAGCCTGCTGGAAGCATAACAGGCTGACAGGGGTTGGGGAAGGGGGCGGGGAGCTCTGCTCACTCACAGCCCCCAGCCTCTGTCCCACAGAATGGGACTGGCTAACACCTGCCATCCCGATGGTGCCCAGCAGTGGCTCAGAACCACACCAGGACTCTAGCAGGCTGCACTCAAAGGCCAGCTTCCAGCTCCCTCAGTGGCGTGGTCCCTGGACCCCTCTTAGCTTCAACTTTCTCACACACAAAGCAGGGCTGACATGAGGGTGCATGCGAGGCACTAACCTGACCTGGTGCTTGGCACCCACTGCATGCTCGTGGACAGTATTACCTCATTTCCACCCGCCATCTCTAAACCTCCCTGCCCATCACCATGGCTTAGGTTCGAGTCTAAACTCAACAGGTCTGAGTAGCTACTACTATCCATCTAGAGTAGGCAGACAAGGGTGCGGGGCTTGTTAATTCAGCTGAGGGGCAGTAAGCAAAGGGAAACTCCTTTATTCTTAAAAAATAAATAAAATAAAAACCACCCATTTTAAGATGCAGTATTTTAAGAAACATTTGAACATCCAGAGATTAGGATGCATCATATAGTATCTGGCCTTCTATAATCATGACTGGTAGCACTTTTTTCTTTCCAAGGTACATAAAAACAGTAGTGTCGCAACAGCATCTTGGAGGTGACAAAATGTAGTGTGTGGTACAAACGAGATGCTGCCGAAAGTGGTAAAATTCCCGATAAAGATTCCCAACCTTCCTGGAGCTGAAATGGGAGGGAATGGCTCCAGGACAAACAAGTCAGAGAGTCACTGGGATATTCGTGGCCTCTCTCCATGAGATAAATGAAAACACCCCAGGGTGGCTGCAGAAGCAGGGTCAGGAGCTGCTGACCTGTAAGTCAGCGGTCTGAACTGTCTACGCTGGGGTCAGCACTCGAAAAACCCAGGACACCTCGTTATCAAAGTGCCCTGCTTTCCCGGGGTGGAGCTGCAACTGCACAGAAGGAAAATGGCTGAGGCTCTCTGCAAAGGTGTCAGCGACAACTCAGGAAGCTTGAGCCTCCCACAAGTATTTAAAGCTGTGGCCATTCTTTGGGGACTTACCCTGTAAGAGCTTCTGGAGAAGGAAAGCAGGTGAAGACATGGGAACAAGCACATGATTAAAAGGAAATAAACCATTCAAAACACTCACACCCATACTTGGCACTCAAGGGAAGTAAAGCTAAGGAGGCCTCTCCATTAAAACACACACACATACACATACACACACACACACACACACACACACACACACACACACACACAGAGGTTAGTGTTTAAAAGAGAAAAAAAATGGGCTGGGCATGGTGGCTCACACCTATAATCCCAGCTCTCTGGGAGGCCGAGGGCAGAAGGATCACTTGAGCCCAAGAGTGCGAGACCAGCCTGGGCAACACAGGAAGACTCCATCTGCACCAAAATAATAATTTAAAAAAAAAAAAGAAAAAAAGGCACACTAATGTTAATCAGTCAGCCCAACTTGGAGCTGGTTCCTTGGGAAGGGCTCACTAGGGAAGGTCACCGGTTGAGGAACCAAGTGACAGCTCCCAAGACTTGGGGTTTCAGGGCAATCTAACTCCTCCGTTACCCACCAGCTTTATGCTGTGTCCAGCTCTCTGCAGGTGGGGACAAAAAGCTGAAGAGCACCATGACTCTGCTGCACAAGTAGCAGAAGGGAGAGGCAGACCGGCGGCCTTTCTCCAAGAAATACTGGGAGCGCCCCATCCTCTCAATGAACCAGAGACCCTCCTACCTCCTGAACGATCTGCGTCCACATCCATGGTCCGTCCATCCTCAGCCCCCAAGTCCGACAACTCCCCCTTCAGCGCCCCATTGCTGAAGGGCACAGTACTTTCTGGCAGTGGTGGGGTGACGGCCTTGCCCCTGGGGCTTGAGCTGGTCTCTGTGCAAGAGTCTTCAAGCCCTGAAGTGCGGAGAGAATCTGAGCAGTGTCCTGGGGAAGCCACCAAAGGGACACTTTGGCTGCTGTCTGACATGCCGGTGACACATGTGGCATCTTCCACCAGGATGCCCGCCCGGTCTGGCGACTCTTCATCAGGGGTGGTCGGGGGCAGGCGGGGGGCCAGGGAGATGTGGTGTGCAGAGATCTTTGGTTTACTGTCCTTGATGGGGCTGGACAGAGGGCCGTTCAGGCAGCTCACGTAGGTCTTTGGTGGTGCTGAGCCCTCTGCTGGTAGGCCTGGCGAGGGGAGGGCAGCATCCGACGGGGCAGCAGCTGCCTCTGCTATGGCAGATTCCCCAGTGTCAGAGCCCAAGACAGTTTGCTGGTGAACTGGGACACAGCTCTCTTCCTCCTGCCCTTGGAGCTGACTGGCCTGATACACGCAACCTGCAACCTTGCCCACCACGGTGGCCAGCACCTGTTCGCTTGCTTCCGAAATCACTTGGAAGATTATCTGGAAGGCAGCCTGCTCAATCTCCCCATTTCTATCCAAGCCTTCCCCATTTCTATCCAAGCCTTCCTCATTTCTATCCAAGCTCTCCTCATTTCTGTCCAAGCTCTGATTTCTATCCAAGCTCTCCTCATTGCCCAGTTGTCCCTCAACATCTCTGTCCTGGGCTTTGGCATCTGTGATTGGGGGTGCTGGTGCCGCATCGTCCTTTGGCAGCTCTGTGTGAGCCGACTCGATGAACCTACTTGGCAACTTCTCTGCTACATACTCTTCCTCCTGCACCGGCCCCACCTGGGATGAGCTGCTCTTCCCCTTCTCTTCTTCCCCTTCTAAAGAGGCTAGGTTGGGGGCCTTGCTGTTCTCCAATTCCAAGACATGCTCCTGAGACAACAGACCTTCTTCAAGCAGCTTTTCCCCCAACACAGCATGACCGGTCCCTTCGGCCCCACCTGTCTCTCTTGCCCTCTCCCCAGAGCCATGCTCCTCTGGCGGGGCTGCAGGGTAGCCTGGCTGGCCCCTCCCTGGCACCCTGCTGAACGGGGACTCTTGCTTACACACCTCAGCTGATTTGTGGGGGAATAGTACACCCTTTGGAGATGAAAGGGGGCACTCCAGAGGAATCGATTTGGTTTCACCACCTGTCAGGGCTAGTTCCAGCTTTGCACTGTTGTCTCTGCACGTTCCTGGTCGCAATCTCATGTCTATGGCGTTAGGAAGACTGCCCGAGGACTCTGATCTTTGGCGAGGTGGGTGTGCCCGGAGCAATGCCGGTGGCTCTGCAGGCATCTTGCTCACGGTGGACAGTTCCTTTTCTGGCGGCTCTGTGACACTGGGGGGCATGGACACTACTTCGGCACAGACGTCTTCCATGGGAAGAGGTTCTTTGATGGCAGAGTCAGCCCTCAGCTGCACAGCACCAGCCTCCACCTGCTCATCATGCCTGCTGACGTGGCCTTTTTTACGAGACAAAAACCACCACCAGACGAGAAGTGCCAGCATCCCAAGCAATGCCAAGGAGAAGAGTGAATGGAACTGGATTGCCATCCTGCAGGCTTGAAGTAATTACACCTGGGGAGAGCAGGAGAGTGGGGAGGAGGAATGTTACAGAGCCAGGTAGGAGGATACTGGCAACTGCACATGCAAGACAGTCAACAGGTAGGGCCGGAGCCATCTCCCCCACCTTCCCTGCCCTCCAAGAGGAGCACACTCTCAGCTTGTACCAGTCCACCCTCTGTGTGATCCACTGGGGGTCAGAGGCCAGGAAGAGGCATCTTCCCCTCCATGCTCCCCAACTCACACACCCTCCTGAAACAAACCCAGCATTCTATTCTTTAACCCAAATTCCTCCCTTCATCACTTCATGATGCCAAAGTCTTCCTATGTTCCCCAAACGGGCTGGCTCTGCTCAGTGTGGCTCCGTTCTCTAAACTCACAGAACATTTTTATCTATCAAGCGGCATCGGAGCATTTCAAACCCCCATGGAATCCACATGTACATGGGTTCCTCACATCTACCCACAAAATGAGTCCATGAAATGGCACTTCATTACTCAGCAATTAGAGACGCTGAGAATGAAGGAGGAATAAAATTACAAATGGCTAAGGAGATGCTCCAGGGTGAGGGACCAACACAGCAAACTGCAGCATGAAGGTCCAGGTCAGACTTGGAGGACTCAAGTCCAGGCAGTCCCTGATCTTCCAAGGCTCAACTTAGAATGTTTCAACTTTACAATGGTGTGAAAGCAATACCCATTCAGTGGAAACTATACTTCCAATTCTGGATTCTGATCTTTTCCTGGACTAGCGATATGTGATGCGCTACTCTCTCGCGATGCTAGCTCCCAGTCATCCACTCTATTACAAGGGTGAACATCGGGCATCCAGAGTGGACCACGCTGCTAGGTGATTTTGCCCAACTGTAGACTACTGTGAGTATTCTCAGCTCGTGTAAAGTAGGCTAGGCTAAACCATGGTGTTCAGTAGGTTAGGTGTATTAGATGTGTTTATTTTTGATTTACGCTATTTTCAGCTTATAATGGGTCTACCAGGATGTAACTCCATTGTAAGCTGAGGAGCATCTGTACCCTCGTGGGGTCAGTGAGGGTGTCCTAGCACCCCACTGCGTAGTCTGGACTTTATCCTGTAGACAACAGAGAACCAGCCTAGGTCTGTAAGGCACACACACCAAATTGTTTCTAGAAGGCAATTCTGGGAACAGGATGAAAAGTGCATCGAGGCTGGGCGTGGTGGCTCATGCCTGTAATCCCAGCACTTTGGGAGGCAGAGCTGGGCAGATCATCTGAGGTCAGGAGTTCGAGACTAGCCTGGGCAACACGGTGAAACCCCGTCTCTACTAAAAATACAAAAATTAGCTGGGCGTGCTGGCAGGCGCCTGTAATCCCAGCTACTCAGGAGGCTGAGGCAGAAGAATCACTTGAATCCGGGGGGCAGAGGTTGCAGTGAGCAGAGATCAAGACTCCGTCTCAAAAAAGAAAAGTGAAGAGATGGAGCACAAGGAACCTAGAAACCTAAGTCAGTTAGGTCTAAGCAAGGAGAAACGGCAAGGGCCTAGAAGGCAACAGCAGACATGGAAAGGGGATAGAAAACTCCATTTTTCCTCATCTGTAAATTGGGGACACATCTCTTAATGGATGGTTGGTATAAGGATTGGCTGAGATATAGAAAGTTCTTTGCAAAGCAGGGTTAACACTCATTAAAGGTATATGACGGGCTTATTCTAGAACACTTATATTCAAGGCTTCCTGTGCCAGCAAACTTTAAATCTCTCTGCCAAAGTAATGTCTTTTTAAAACCAAAAATCTTTGAACTGACAAGCTGAATTACACCTTATTTGGGTTTGTTTTTAGACATAACAAATGTACATGTTTTAACAACTCATACTGGTTTAACTGACTTATATTAATGTTTTCTGGCAGAACCAGAACATCAGTACTTTTAAAAGTTCCCTGAGAGATTCTAATTTCCAGCCAAGGCTGGGAACCACTACTCTAGGACTCCGCCTCTGAAAGTGCGATCCCTGTACCGGAATTCCTGAATATCGCCTGGGGCCTTGCTAGAAATGCAGTACCTCAGTCTCACCTCAGACCTGCAGGTTAACAAGACCCCTAGGGGATTCCGAAGGACCTTACAGTTTGTGAAGGAATGCTAAGAGGTGTGTTCTGCCCCTACAGTGATGAAGTAGCAGAGGTAGTGAGAAGGTCACCTCCATTTGAAAGTCCCCATATCTTTCAAGGTAAACTTTCTTGCTGATACTTGAAGCAGCAGCAATGACAGCATTTGAAGCACAATGCAGGGTTAGGCAGTGGCCAGGTCTAAGACTTTACATCAATGCCTCAGAGAGAAAACTTACTGCTACCATTTTACTTCACATTCAAACACAGAACCTTGCTAGATTGTTTTCCTTTTAACTCACTGTCGTCCAGGCTGGAGTGCAGTGGTGCGATCTCGGCTCATTACAACCTCAGCCTCTGGGTTCAAGCAATTCTCCTGCCTCAGCCTCCAGAGTAGCTCGGTCTACAGGCGCCCACCATCACGCCTGGCTAATTTTTGTATTTTTGGTAGAGATGGGGTTTTGCCATGTTGGCTAGGCTGGAACTCCAGACCTAAGGTGATCCGCCAGCCGGCCTCCCAAACTGCTGGGATGACAGGCCACGGCGCCCAGCCAAATGTATTACTATCTTAAAGGTTAAAATAGCTCAAGGAGGCTGGGTGCAGTGGCTCACGCCTATAATTCTAGCATTTTTGGAAGCTGAGGCAGGTGGATCACAAGGTCAGGAGATCGAGACCATCCTGGCTCACATGTTGTAACTGTGTTTCACTAAAAATAAAAATAAAATAAAATAAAAAATGAGCCAGGCATTGTGGTGGGTGCCTGTAGTCCCAGCTACTCAGGAGGCTGAGGCAGGAGAATCGCTTGAATCTGGGAGGCGCAGGTTGCAGTGAGCTGAGATCGTGCCACTGCACTCTAGTCTGGGCGACAGAGCGAGACTCCATCTGAAAAAAAAAAAAAAAATAGCTCAAGGCATACAGCCAAGGGATGGGTACCTAAATTCTCTTCCACATTAAATCTGGAACCCATTATTCTAGAACTGGGGGGAAGAGGCGTTATATGAGCCAAGAAAAGGGGAGGTCTGTACTACCTTTCTGGAGAGCCTTATAATAGCTCTTAAAAGCTCATAACCACATCCTACAACTCAGAAATCCCACACTTGGCATCTTTAAATTAAAAAAACAAAAACAAAACCACAACAAAGAAAAATCCACAAAGCCAAGTGCCTGTGATCCCAGCTACTTGAAAGGCAGAGACAGGAGGATCGCTGAAGTCCAAGAGTTCGAGACCAGCCTGGGCAACATAGTAAGACTAGTTCCTTAAAAAAATTTTTTTTGGCCGGGCGCGGTGGCTCAAGCCTGTAATCTCAGCACTTTGGGAGGCCGAGAAGGGCGGATCACGAGGTCAGGAGATCGAGACCATCCTGGCTAACACGGTGAAACCCCGTCTCTACTAAAAATATACAAAAAAAAACCTAGCCGG
>NW_012119343.1:93478-97994 GCF_000951035.1 Colobus angolensis palliatus | reverse complement strand
AAAAAATTAGCCAGGTGGTATAGCTCCAGCTGCTCCAGAGGCTGAGGCAGGAGGATTACTTGAGCCCAGGAGGCGGAGTTTGCAGTAAGCTGAGACCGTGCCACTGCACTTGCAACAGAGTGAGACCCCATCCTGGGGGGGAAAAAAGAGAATAACTATTCTCTAACAACCTGCACACACCCAAAAAAGTGGTAATGATGGGAGATTTGCCTTGTATTTGCTTTGTGTTCAATTGTCTTTCAAATAAAAGAGTAAAGACACGGAAGTCCCCCTAAACCTATTCTGGTTTGGGGGCTGCCCAGTAAAAATAATTTTATTTTATTTTATTTTTTGAGACAGAGTTCTGCTCTCGTTGCCCAGGCTGGAGTGCAATGGCGTGATCTCGGCTCACCGCAACCTCCGCCTCCCGGGTTCGAGCGATTCTCCTGCCTCAGCCTTCTGAGATTACAGGCATGCGCCACCACGCCCAGCTAATTTTGTATTTTTAGTAGAGACAGGGTTTCTCCATGTTGGCCTGGCTGGAAAAAATAATTAAAAAAAAAAAAGAGTAAGGACAGTTTGAGACAGGAAAGTGGCTATAGGGGAGTGTGCCCATGGCCTGCTGTCAGGAGATCAAATACTACCCCACAGCTTCATGCCAGGAAGAAGAGGAACTGAGTCTAAACCCAGGTTTTCACCCAGTTTGTTTGTTTACTTATTTATTTAAGACAGAGTCTCACTCTGTTGCCCAAGCTGGAGTGCAGTGGGCACAATCTTGGTTTACAGCAACCTCTGCCTTCTGGGTTCAAGCAATTCTCCCACCTCAGCCTCCCAAGTAGCTGGGATTACAGGCACACGCCACCATGCCTGGCTAATGTTTGTTTTTTGTTTGTTTGTTTTTTCAGCAGAGATGGAGTTTCACACCATGTTGGCCAGGCTGGTCTCGAACTCCTGACCTCAAGCGATCTACCCACCTCGGCCTCAAAAACTGTTGGGATTATAGGCATGAGCCACCGCGCCTGGCCAGGTCAGTAAATTTAGATTGTGATTCCTTATTAACTAGGCAATCCATTTCACCCAGATTTATAGCTGTGACTCCCATAGCAATTATCTGATCTTAGGAAGAAGATTAAACGGGATAGGGTAGAGAGGAAGAAAAACAATCCTAACAACTACCCCACCGGGGGTCAGTTTTCCTTATTTTACATATCAACGGCGCAAGGCCACAGACTCTAATTGGCTGTCTGCTCAAAACACTAACCACCTCTCAAAATGGCTGGGAGAAGCCCCACCCCTTTAGAACTAAAAGTTGATCCCAAGGGGTCCTGCCTGTCCAGCAGTTAGTTGCTGCTCCCACACCACACCACCACAACCAGCCTCCCAAGATCCCATAAGGGGACTATACTACAGTGAGGTAGAGACCCAAGACTCAAAGCACGCACCCCCGCCCTGGCTTTGGTCCTGTACCCTGGGCCACCCATACCCAGTCCCCAGTGCTTTCTGTCACTAGGCTCCCTGCACTTCACCTGCCCTGTTCTCGGTCTTCAGACAGAATGCACAGAATCACCACTGTGGGCCACAACACCCATCCCTGCCTGCTGTTCTGTAGCTTCCCGAGACACCACCCCTAGCCCTCCCAGCCCAGCTTGTTCCCCAGAGACTAAGGCTCTAAACCCTCAGACCACCACCTCTAGAGTCACCCCTACAGTCACTGGAGCTACTGAAGAATTACTGCCCAGGAAACATGGTTTCTACATTTCCAAGCCAGGGAAGGCCTCCTAGAAGGCACTGAATACTGCTACCCTGTATCAGGTGTGAGGATTAAAGGATTAGGGAGCCATTTGCTTGTAACTCACCTAGCACAGTAACTATCAAGAAAGAGACATCCTCTCAAATTTAGTTCCCAGGTCCCCCACTACCTGTTTCTCCAGCCAGACTCTGTCCTACTCCAAACACACTCACTGATGATGATTTCCACAGCCCAAGCTTAAAATTAGGTACCAAGGTCAGCAGGTTCCCTCAGTGGGACGCCACATATGATGGGAACTTAATGTTAAATGATCATAAAAGTGAAAACTGCCTGAGGTGTTACATCAGGAATGAACATGGAAGAAACAGAACTTGCCCTAAGAAGCAAGACTTAGGACTAAAATACACCCCCCACCATAAAGATGAGCAACTCTCAAATAGTATGAGATGATTTCAATGGGACAAGATGCCCACAGGATCCACTACCTCCCCAGAGTGGAAGAAAATGCCTGAGAATGACAAGCAACTCATACCTGAAACAACTGATTTCCCCACAACAGGAAAACAGACCAAGCTACAGAGAGGCCCAATCATTCTAGACTCACAGGTAAGATTTAGGAAAGAGTGATCTAGGGGAACTCTACGGTCAGTTCTCTGGGTACATTGGCTACAAGCTGCCTGATCTTCAAAGCCCTGAAATGCACACACAATCAAGTCATGTTGCAGGCTGGGACCAGGAGGCTAGCCAGCAAAGCTTAGGGAAACCAATTTGTTTTTCCTCCCAAACAAGCTTCTGGGTCAGAGGCTAAGGACAGGGGTGTTTTTAATAGAATTCAAGTCACTCAAGTAATTCAAGAGAAACAAAGTCAGTCTCAGGGCTCGTTTAGGGAGGAGAGGGGAAGAGCAATGCTTAAGCACCTATCGCAGTCCCCAGTATCACAAATATGATCTCCATTTGTCTTTAGGACAGGAAAAGGGAATACTGTAGAGGCTAACACCAGCCTTCCCCTAAAATATGGCTGCAACCCAGCCTATGTCCAAAGCTCAAGAATAATTTGGGTTACCAGGTAGCAAGATAAATTGCTTTTAAATATTGATGTTCAGCAACCTTACACTGGAGACATATCGACTTCAGCACCTGAGCAGGCCACTTACAACAGACACCTCCACTGTCACTCTGCGGTGGCCAAGTGAGAATGCATTTCCTAGAAACAGCTGGGAGATGGGAGATATTCCTACAAGGAACCCCACCTAGACGCAAATCCATTAGACCTGTCTCACTCACTGGCTATGACCTGTTACCTTCAAGTTCTGAGGCATCATCTAACATGCATGAAGACAGAGCCTACTTAATTCAGTAATAGACTCGAGCTTTAGTGAGTTGCATACCTGTAGGATCCAGAGGACCTCCTCTAACCTAAGGCCATATTTCAAAGAGAATACACCCAGGAATGATTATGCAGAACCTACAAAACTAGTTAGAGGTGAAAGAAGAAAGGTTCAACACAAGTCAAAAGGCTCCCAAAACAAAACTTCACTTGCTTCCAGTGCTCAAGGTCTTAAATAATCAGCAGGTGAACCACTTGAACGCCAAGAACAGAGGAATCATATAAATGATTGAGTCAGGCAGCCCTCTTCATTTCAAAGATGTTCTGTACCTTTAAGAGCAAAGTGGATGGGTGGTGCTAAGAGTCCAAGCTTTGCTTTCTAAATAAAGAGTTAAAAAAAAAAAAAAGGTACTAATTTGGGAAGGACTTAGCAGTTACATGAGCATGTAAGGTTACTAGTTGCCAGAATTAATAGCTTTTTGTGAACGGTGTTCCTTGATCAGTAACTAACAGATACTGTTGCACCAGGTCCAGCAGCCTAGACTTCACTGGAGACAAATTTAAACACTAAGTAACGCGCACTACAGTACCGGAAAGATACCCAGGTTAACCTCACTAATTGCATACACCCTAGCCAGCTTGAGAGGCCTCGACAAGCACCTGGAGCGAAGTCCACCGGGTTTGTGTTAACCGCGGCAGGAAGGCGCCGTCACCCAGGACATCCCCCAGGAGAGGAAGATCCCGAAACGCCCAGGGCTCCCATGCCGTTCCCAGTCGCCACAGCATGGCCCACCACGATCAGCACCTTTTTTCTCCTATCCCTCCCTGGAAGGGAAACAGGAAGACCTTCAGCTAGGGCACAAAAGAGTGGAACGGCAGAAAGCCCGCGTTCGAGGCGTCCAGCCACTGCCTCTCCTAGCACCTCGTAACCCCGAAATCCGCGCGGTCCCTCCAGATCGCGGACCCGGGGCGCTGGGCCGCAGGCCCAGGTCCCTCCAGATCGCGTGACCCTCGGCGTCCCCGGGCGTGGGGTGAGGTCGGCAGACACCCCAGGCTGGACGGCCTCCGTCCCTCCGGACACGCCTGCGGGGGGGGCTACGAATGCAAATCCCCCCGAGACGCCCCTGAGCCTCCGACCTCCAGACCCCAACTCGGTTCGAACGGTCCCTCGGCCCGAAACACGGTTGGATCACAACCGGCGGAGGTCCCGGCCCATCTTCCCGGTTCCCCTGGCTCGCCGCCTGGAACTCCCAGGGGACGAGCCGAGGGTGAGAAGCTGGGGGAGGCTCCATACGTGAAGGGGGTAGCTCCGGCTCAAGACTGTACACACGACCTTTGAAAAGTAAAACGCCCGCGGGGCTGGGCGACCTGGGGTGGGACGCGCTCGGGTCAGCCTGGCAGGCGGGTGTGCGCGCTCCGGTCAAGTCAGAGAGGCGACCCAGGCGCCGCGCCCCCGAGGA
>NW_012119343.1:92726-93049 GCF_000951035.1 Colobus angolensis palliatus | reverse complement strand
ACATCCAGCCGCCGCCCCGAGCCGGGTCCTGCTCGAGCTCTCGCGAGAGGAGCCGTCATCTCGTCGGTGTCCTGCGGAGGGGCCGGGCGGGACGGTACAGAACTCGGTGGACCCTTGATGCCCTACCCCGCCAGCGCAGCACCGGTTCTCCCGCCTTGGCTCGAAGGGTCAACCAGGCCACCTCCTGCCTCCGGACGGAGAGCGCCCTGGAAAGGGTAGAGGGGCGGGTGAGGAGCAGGGCTTCACTCGCTTCAGGGCTTTGAGCTTCCCTGTGACCGTCATTTCTTTGTAACGTATAATTGGGTTGGCCATTAATAATTGCT
>NW_012119343.1:89334-91196 GCF_000951035.1 Colobus angolensis palliatus | reverse complement strand
TTTCTTGTCTTTGTTTTTTGGGGGAATAGGGGCCTGGGCTGCCTCAGTAAATACTTAGTATTTGTCACACTAAATAGTGAAGCTTGGATTTTATTCTACTCTGCTCAGTCCCAAAGCCAGTCATGACTCTACCTCAGGGCCTCCCTCCACATGGAATATTCTGCAAAGCTCACTCTCTCACCTCTTTCAAGTCCTTTGCTCAAAGGTAAGCTACTCAGACTCAGTGAAGTCTCCCCTGGACTCTCTGTTTTATTTTATTTTATTTTTTATTTTTTGAGAAGGAGTCTCTGTCACCCAGGCTGGAGTGCAGTGGCACCATCTCAGCTTACCGCAACCTCCACCTCCCGGGTTCAAGCGATTCTCCTCCCTCAGCCGCCAAAGTAGTCCCACTACAGGCATATGCCACCATGCTCAGCTAAATTTTTTTGTATTTTTAGCAGAGACAGAGTTTCACCATGCTGGTCAGGCTGGTCTCATACTCCTAACCTTAGGTGATCCGTCCGCCTTGGCCTCCCAAAGTGCTGGGATTACAGACTTGAGCCACCGCGCCCAGCCTGGACTCTATTTTAAATTGTAACCACACACACACACACACACACACACACACACACACACACACGCAAACACACATAAATTTCCCATCCCTCACCCCTTATTTCCTTCATAACCCTTACCCCTGTCTAGACTTCATTATTTCATGAGGGCAGAGATTTTTGAGGGCCTGGTAAATAGAGGATGTTCAGTAAAAATGTGTTTCGTGAATGAATAGGAAGCTGTTAAGTAGAGAGTGACATAATATAATTTCTGTTTTTAAAAGCAAGCTGTAGCTGCTGTGGGAAGAACAGATTAGAGGGAGACCAGTGTCGAATCAGGGAGAGTAGTTAAAGAGGATGCTGGACGTGGTTCAGGTAAGAAATGATGCTAGTTTGAGCTAAGGCTTGTGCTCTGGGGATGAAGACACTGCTTTGGACTTAAGATATATTTTGAAAGAGCAGCAGACTTACTCATGTTGTTGGTGGTAAAGAAAAAGGAACAACAAATGATGATTCTTCTGGCTTGAGTTACAATGTGAACTGGGGTGCAATTTCCTGAGAAGGAGAAAACTGGGGGCAGAGAAGTGTTGGTTTCATTTTTGACCCATTGTTTTTGTGACATCGAGGTGCAAGTGGTAATTAGGTTGGATATGCAAGTCTGGAGCTCAGAGGAGTGGTCTGAATGGGAAATACAAATATGGTTTGAAAATCACGTTTAAAAAGATATTTTAAACAAAGACAATGTTAGGCCGGGCACGGTGGCTCACACCTGTAATCCCAGCACTTTGGGAGGCTGAGGCCGATGGATCACGAGGTCAGGAGTTCAAGACTAGCTTGGGCAATATGGTGAAACCCAGTCTCTACTAAAAATACAAAAATTAGCCGGGCGTGGTGCGCACCTGTAATCCCAGCCACTCGGGTGGCTGAGGCAGGAGAATCACTTGAACCCCGGGATCAGAGGTTGCAGTGAGCTGAGATTGCACCACTGCACTCCAGCCTGGGCAACAGAGCAAGATTCCATCTCAGGGGGAAAAAAAGAAAAGAAAGAAAAGAAAAGAAAATGCTTAGCAGTAGTGCAGGGAGGAATAGAAAGAAACTGAGAAAATTATGTCCAGGGATGTAAGCCCTGGAAGCATTGGTAGGAAAGAAAAACAGGGAGATGGAAGGAGTACACACCAGGCCTGGCGTGGTGCCTCATGTCTGTAATCCCAACACTTTGGGAGGCTGAAGCAGGTGGATCGTTTGAAGTCAGGAGTTTTGAGACCAGCCTGGGCAACGTGCTGAAACCCCATCTCTACTAAAATACAAAAATTAGCTGGGAGTGGTGGC
>NW_012119343.1:80591-88684 GCF_000951035.1 Colobus angolensis palliatus | reverse complement strand
TTTTTTGAGACAGTCTCACTCTGTCACCCAGGCTGGAGTGCATTAGCACGATCCCGGCTCCCTGCAACCTCTCCCTCCTGGGTTCAGGTGATCCTCCCACCTCAGCCTCCTGAGTAGTTGGGACTACAGGCACGCGCCACCACACCTAGCTAATTTCTGTAATTTTTGTAGAGATAAGACTTTTCATGTTGCCCATGACAAAACTGGACTCAAGGCATCCACCCACCTTGGCCTCCCAAAGTGCTGGAATTACAGGTGTGAGCCACGATGCCCCCCCCCACTGTTGCAGTTGCAGAAGCCACTCTAAAGCCCTACTGGATTGGCCCAGACCTTCTGCTCCCAGCTCATATGCCTTTGGTTCCTGTCGAGTATTCCAGGACACTACCAGAAGAGAACCCTGCCCTGAACTACCCTGAACCTGTCTGGTTTGGGCTCTGATATCCTGCCCTATGTTTTTCAAACTTCACTTTTGTGAGCTGGGAACATCTTCAAGAAAAAGAACACAAAATCAGGCAAGCACCAAAACCTTGGAGCAATCTGTACAAATGAGGGCCTCACGGTAAATCTGCCTCTGCCCTGTCTCCCAAATCTCACCTAGCGTGGCTCCTTTCCCTATTCTAGTCTGCTGAAGATCCCACTCTCCAAAGATCTTTGACTAGTTCCTAAGATGACATCCAAAGTGACCACTGCCCTTAACCCAGGCAAGCAGGGAACTTGAGCTTTGGAGGACCGCATATATAACAAACACAACACATTTGTATATTAAGGAATGTATAGGTGTCTGCAACTTGATATTTGCCCCTTAGTGCTGGCATGGTACAACCCATATACCCCACCCATCTGTTATCATGACTCACACCATTTCAGGACCCAAGAAATTCCTTCTTTACACTCTAGCCCTATGTCCTTGAAACAAAAAAAGGAAATTAATCAGAATGCCATGGAGATTTGTAAGTTGTGCTGGTGCTAACATAGAGCTAGACACTACTTGAGATCTCAGGGAGGAGGAGACATTAATAAAAAAAAAAGAAGACTAATGAACTTGTCAAATCTCAGCACAAATGCAATAGATTCTTGCATAACAAGGTACCATTTGTCAGTGATGCATGATTCTGGTATTTGCAACAGTTGCAAGTGACAGCTGAATCTTTTGTAACATTAAATCTTATTATTCTTATATTTGTATATACTCAGGAATAGAGACAACATTCATTCATGAAACAATATGAATTGGCAACTACATGGACAAATACAATGACAACCAGATTGACACTGAATGCTAGAGTTATGAATTTTTATAAAAACATTAGTATTTCCAGAATTTTAAATACAAATTCAGCTTTATTTAAATATTTTTAAATAAAATAATTTTAAAATTGTTTAATTTAAGTAAGTATAATTTAATAAGCGTAAATAATTTAAATCAGTATAAGTCAAGATCACATTGAGATTGAAAATACAGAAATGGGCTGGGCATGGTGGCTCACACCTGTAATCCCAGCATTTTGGGAGGCCAAGGCAGGTAGATCACTTGAGGTCAGGAGTTGAAGACCAGCCTGGACAACATGGTGAAACCCCGTCTCTACTAATAATACAAAAAAAGTTAGCCAGGCATGGTGGCACACACCCGTAAGCCGAGACTTCACCACTGCACTCCAGCCTCGGCAACAGAGTGAAACTGTTTAAAAAAAAAAAAAAAGAAGGAAGGAAAGAAAGAAAGAGAGAGGGAGGGAGGGAAGGAGTGAAGAAGGAAGGGAGGGAGGAAGAAAGGGAGGGAGAGAAAAAGAAAAAGAAAATACAGAAGTGGAACTTAGAGAACAAAAAGCCTGAAAGAAGATAAAATAAAGCAGTCTGCTTAAATTTCTAAAAACTGAAAACAATGAAAGTGAATCGACATCTGCTGAGCATGACTCACATAAAATTTGCAGACAGGACTTTTACGAATTCCTTATTTAATAAAGATTTAATTACTAATCGTATGATAATGAACAAAAAATATCTTCAAACCCATAATTTGAAAAGATCAGATGAAATCCATACAACTTCACATTCTTCCCTAAATGAAGACTGAATTATTGATCAAAACAAGAACAAGAAAAGAATTATTTGTAGTAAATTTATAACTTAAAAACCCAAATGCAACTCCAGTGTGTCCATTAGTATGTGAAGAAAATTGCATTTATAAAAGCTGCAATTGAATGTGAAAATCAAAAACCTCTGGGGCTTTATTATGCTTTTTGGATGGTGATCCTAAAAAATGGTGATCACATCCTTCTAATAGCATAAAGATGTTTCTAGCAAAATGCAATTCAATTCAAATTAATGAGCCAGGCATGGTGGCTCACGCCTATAATCCCAGCACTTTGGGAGGCCAAGGTGGGTGGGTAACCTGAGGTCAAGAGTTCGGGACCAGCCTGGCCAACATGGTGAAACCCCGTCTCTACTAAAAATACAAAAACATAGCTGGATGTGGTGGCAGGTGCCTGTTGTCCCAGCTACTCAGTAGGCTGAGGTAGGAGAATCACTTGAACCCGAGAGGCAGAGGTTGCAGTGAGCCAAGATTGCACCACCACACTCCAGCCTAGGCAAGAGAAAAAAAAAAAAAAAAGAAAGAAAAATCAACAAATTAATCATTACAGCTTCCCACTGCATGAACATGGCAGATAACTGAGTTTTTAATTTTATACCAAAATTATTTTAAATGGAGAAAGAAATTGCAGAAATTGGTGTTACATTTTTTAATATATATATTTTATATCTTAAGTACAAAGTCTTTTGTTATTACTGTGACAGAGTTTTACAACAACTTCTGGGCTACAGAGAAATACCCTCTCTTCATAAATAAATAAAGGCAATTTTACAAAAAAAGCATTTAAAAAATCAAGCATAGGCCGGGCGCGGTGGCTCACGCCTGTAATCCCAGCATTTTGGGAGGCCGAGGCAGGCAGATCACTTGAGGTCAGGAGTTCCAGACCAGCCTGTACAACATGGTGAAACCCTGTCTCTACTAAAAATACCAGCTAGCCGGCCATGGTGGCAGATGCCTGTAGTCCCAGCTACTTGGGAGGCTGAGGCAGGAGAATCGCTTGAACCTGGGAGGCGGAGGTTGCAGTGAGCCAAGATCACACCACTGCTCTCCAGCCTGGGCAACAGAGTGAGAGTCTGTCACAAAAGAAAAAAAAAAAAAAATCAAGCATGATGATATTTGTGTCAATGATGGCTCAATGTTTATAGAAAACAGTGGACATTTTCTAGGTTTTATGGAAATTATGTGATGCAAAAATGTTTATCATGTAATGCAGGTTTTAAAAAATGCATTAAATGACCAGGCACAATGACTCGTGCCTGTAATCTTAGCACTTGGGTAGGCTAAGGTGGGAGGATCATTTGAGCCCAGGAGTTCGAGACTACCCTGGGCAATATAGTAAGACTCTTATCTCTGCAAAAATGAAAATAAATATAATTATATATTTTAAAATACACTAAATGATCGCCATGTAGAATGGAGAACTCAAAATAAGGTTACTACTTTAATTGGTTTTAAAGTGAGAGAAGAGATCACAGACAACATATTTAGAAGTAACTCTTACTCAGTTTAAGTAGATTATATTATGGACAAAAATCATGGAATATTTAAATATTTTTAAGTATTTGTGATGAGCCTGGTGAATACTGTAGGTCTCTTTCAGTTGCAATGGCAAAAACTAAATTAGAACTGGCCTAAGCAGAAAAGGGAATTTATTTACTGGCTCGTCTAAGTCTAGGGGTTGTTGGCTTCAGACACAGTTGGATCCAGGTACTCAAACATGTCATCAATCATCCATCTATCCTTTGTCTGGGCTTTATTCTCAGTGGATGTCTCCCCAAGTCATAACAAAAATGGCCTTCAGCAGCTTCACATTAATTTCCCATCAACTATGAAAGGGTGGATCACCTGAGGTCAGGAGTTTGAGACCAGCCTGGCCAATCTGGTGAAACACCCTGTGCCCTGTGCTTGTAGTAACGTGCACTCTTGACGGTCATCAGGGGAAAAGGTCCTCTGGCCTCCTGCACTTCTAAGGGAGGAGTAAAACCGTTAGCCCCATGTAAACCCTGGAGAGTTGCTCACCCCAATCAGTGTGAGGCACTTCTGCCTTTACTTTGTGAATTGGGAGAGGTCAGTATGACTGTGAGTTTCTCCTTAGGGGGAGAATTTACAGTGCGAACCCGTACAAAAGAATGTTTAAGAGTGCACACCGAAAAGAATTGAAAGCAAGGTCCCAGATAATGACGTGCCCATGTTCATAGCAGCAATATGCACAGTAGCCAAAGGTGGAAGCACTGCAGATGTCCATCAATGAATGAACGAATAAACAGAATATGGCATATGCATGGAGGGAATGTTTACCTGCTTTACAAAGGAAAAAGCCCAGGGGCAGGGGCTCAGGCCTGGAATCCCAGCACTTTGGGAGGCTGAGGCAGAAGGATAGCTTAAGCCCAGGAGTTCAGACCAGCCTGGGCAACATAGTGAGACCCCATATCAACAAAAAAATAAAAATAAAAATAAATAGCTGGACATGGTGGTTCACACCTGTAGTCCCAGCTACTCAGGGGCTGAGGTGAGAGGACTGCTTGAGCCCAGGAGGTTACGGCTGCAGAGAGCCACGATCATACCACTGCACCCCAGCCTGGGTGACAAAGTGAGACACTGTCTTAAAAAAATAAAAAAAAATAAAAATAAAAATAAGAAGCTGTTCAAGGTTTCTGGGACAGAATGCAGGTCCAGGGCCTATAGAAAGCAGTGATGGATCCCTGAGCATCAAGAATGCATTCACGTTTTTCCTTGGTTCTTTGAGACCCTCCCTGAAATCCCCCCCCCAGTTATGCCCTGGTTTCTTGTTTCTCCTCTGGATTCAATTCCACTTTGCAAGCATAGCCTTCCTGACCTCGCCAAGCCACCTGCCTGCTCCTAGTCATGGTAGAATGCTGACTGCTCCACTGCTTGGCCCTCATCCTCTGGGCCTCTTGCTTGACTGCTGATTATGTATGCGCTGTGGCCTTGCCCTCACTGTTGTACTGAGTATTAATTTCTGGTAGCATGACTGCGTTGTAGTGGAAGGGTGACATGGTTAGACTTTTTGTCCCCACCCAAATCTCATCCTGAATTGTAAACACTGTAATCCCCATGTGTCAAGGGAAGGGCCAAGTGGAGGTAATTGAATCGTGGGGGTGATTCCCCCGTGCTGTTTTTGTGATAATGAGTGAGTTCCCACAAGATCTGATGGTTTTATATGGGGCTCTTCCCCCTTCACTTGGCAATTCTCCTCCCTGCCGCTTTGTGAAGAAGGTGCATTGCTTCCCTGTCACCTTCCACCACGATTGCAAGTTTCCTGAGGCCTCCCCAGCCACGCTCAACTGTGAATCAATTAAACCTTTGTCCTTGGTAAATTACTCAGTCTCTGGCAATTCTTCATAGCAGTATGAAAAAGGACTAATACAAAGGGTCTCTAGACAAAGAATCAAGAGACCTGTGTTTCAGCAGCTCTGACTTCATGTCCTCTCCACCGCCCTTCTTCACACATCTCTGGACCTCGGTTCCTCCATCTGCAAAGTCGAGGGGGAGGCTCTGGGATCTCCAAGGGCTTTTCAAGTTCTAACATCCTATCCTCTTGACCTGTTTCTCCAAGGAGAACACAAATAACTGAGTGGATGACCAGGAGCATGTGCCACTGTATAACCCCCCGGAGATTCCCATGTGTTTGGCACCAACTAGTTGATTGATGGGCTAAAGTTTACTTACAGAGCTGATGAAAGCACATTCAAGGACTTTCAAATGAAAGTAATGTTACAGGTCTGACTTATGAAAGGGCAGCACTTGGGTTGTGGCTGCACAGTGCTCCAGCTCAGCCCATTCAAACTTCCCAGTTCAGGAAAAAATCTAATGTTCTTATTAAATTCCAAAGAAATTCCACCAATCAATACTGTAGTTTCATTTAGTGAATTCACAGGGGCTGTGGGGAATGGGGAATTAGTGAATGAGCCGTTTGATACAATAGAGATCACATAGCTAGTTGGTTTGATGCAATTGTCTTCTCTTATTGTAGATATTCATAATGGCATCATGAATATTCCAAACCCAGTTAATTTTAGAATGCATTAAGTTATAACTGAAAACACAAAGGGATTATTGGCTTGACAAATGAAGACCAATTGTCTTTGACAGTAGAGATTTGAAGCAAATCTGGAAAATAAGCTACTATGGTTTGAATATTTTTATCTGCTCCAAAACTCATGTTGAAATTTAATTCCCAATGTAACAATATTGAGAGGTGGAGCCTTTAAGAGATGAGTGGGTCATAAGGACTCTACTCCCATAAACAGATTAATTCATTCACGGATTGATGGATTAATAGGCTAATGGATTGATGGGTTATCATGGGAGTGCAACTGTGGGCTTTACAAGAAGAGGAAGAGAGACCTGAGCTGGCATGCTTAGCCCAGTCGCTATGTGATGCCCTGCACCTCCTCGGAACTCTGCAGAGTCCCCACCAGCAAGAAAACCCTCACCTGATGCAGCCCTCGATCTTGGATGTCTCCGTCTCCATAACTATGAGAAATAAATTCCTTTTCTTTATAAAATATCCAGTTTCAGGTATTCTGTTATAAGCAACACAAGCCAAAATGTCTACCCTTTCCAATGCACTCGGCAACTTTGCGTTTGAATTGTGAGTTCGTTGGAGGAAAATAAACCAGGTCGTGAGGGCTCTTCTTCGGATGGAGTGGTCAAGAAGGGCCTCTTGGAGACCTAAAGAATAAGAATGTATTGCTCCAGGCAGAACACAAAGGAGAAACAAAATCCTGGAGACAGAAAAGGACTTAACCTGCTCAAGAATACGTATCTATCAAGAGATTAGGAGCAAAGGGGAGGCTTGCAAAATGAGGCTGAAGAGGCTGAGGGATTGACCACATAGGGCAGTCAAAGTCACCACACAGGGTTCAGATTTGACTCTAAGTACAATGGGAATGCATTGAAGTCAAAGAGTGACATGATCCTATTTCTATTTCAAAAATATTGCTGTGGCTATATGGTGGCAGTTGTACACATATTAGCAGACTTGTTTTACTCTACTAAGTTCAGTGTTTTCTAAACAAGTTTGATCCTGGAACCATTTTTCTTCCCAGAGAGCACTTTGAAGTTTTATGATTCCATTCAGATAGGACACAGCATAGAGCATAACAGGGTAGGTCGTTCATTTCCCAAAGATTTCTGTTTTTTTTTTTTTTTTTTTTGGAGACAAAATCTCGCTCTGTCGTCACCCAGGCTGACATGCAATAGCTCAGTCTCAGCTCACTGCAACCTCTGCCTACCGGGTTCAAGTGATTCTCCTGCCTCAGCCTCCAGAGGAGCTGGGACTACAGGTGCGTGTCACCACACCCAGGTTATTTTTGTAGTTTTAGTAGAGAGAGGGTTTCACAATGGCTATGCCTATACCTAAGAATCCTTAGTGTTTAAACATCTAAATGTCTAGCAAAGTGAAAGATAATCTGTTCCTCAGAGGCAATCACTAGAATATCATTCCAATATTTTTATGTGTTTTAAATCATTGAGATAACAATAAAAATTTAATTTTGTATCATCTTACTTTTTTCACTCACTACTAGAGAAGAACCACTTTTCTCCTTGTAACTATTGCTTGCAAAGAGAGAAACCAGTGACTTGAAGTCTTCATAAAGATCACAGCCAGGCCAGGCGTGGTGTCTCATGCCTGTAATCCCAGCACTTTGGGAGTTCGAGGTGGATGGATCACCTAAAGTCAGGAGTTCGAGATCAGCCTGGCCAAAATGGTGAAACCCCATCTCTACTAAAAATACAAAAAATCAGCCAGGGGTAGTGGCGTGCACTCTGTAACACCAGCTACTCAGGAGGCTGAGACAGGAGAATCACTTGCAACCCAGGAGGCGGAGATTGCAGTGAGCCACGGTCACGCCACCACACTCCAGCCTGGGCAACAGGAGTGAAACTCCACCTCAGAAAACAAAAAACAAAAAGAAAAGATCACAGCCTGCCGGGCGCGGTGGCTCAAGCCTGTAATCCCAACACTTTGGGAGGCCGA
>NW_012119343.1:73359-80541 GCF_000951035.1 Colobus angolensis palliatus | reverse complement strand
TTGGGAGGCCGAGACGGGCGGATCACGAGGTCAGGAGATCAAGACCATCCTGGCTAACATGGTGAAACCCCGTCTCTACTAAAAAAAAAAAAACACACACACAAAAAAAGATCACAGCCTTCGAGCCTGTATCCATTCTACTGATTCTATTTACATCTAAAAAAAGTTTCCAAAATAGAAAAGTATGTATAAATTTTCATTTAAACGTGATTTATAGTAGTAAAAAATTAGAAACGTCCAGAATTCAAATAATAGGGAAAGGGCCAAACAAATTATGATAAATCCATAAGATGAACTAGCTTGCAGTCATTAAAAATTCTGTTTTCTTGGCTGTGAAATGAGTTGAAGGAAAATAAAATTTAAAAATATGTTTTCTGCAAATATTTATTGGTAAAGGGTAATAATTTACACTGCAATGTTAAATAAATAAAGCAAGACACAAACTATATCTTCTTATCCAGTTTTATCATATACACATATAAATGCACATGCAATTCTACACAGAAAAAAAATTTAAAATATTATCCTAAAAGTGTTCACCGTGATTATTTCCAGGTGGTAGGATTCCAGTGATTTTTATATTGTCAGCATATTTCTCTATAATTTCTAAATTTCCTATAACAAGTAGGCATTAATTATTTTTATCCAGAAGAGGAAAGATATGCTTTTTAGAAAGCCCCTTGATTGAGTTAATGCATAAAAATCATTAGAAAATTTTTTAAAACTTAGATAATTCTACTCTACATATGAATGATAGCTGTAAATAAATTATAATTGTGTGACAGTCCTTAATTAGGTGGAAATAGCAGTACTTGAGAAAACTTTCTCGGGTAACGTTTTAAAGCTTTGGATTCATAAATTCCAAGGTAAGTGCCAGAGCTGTCAGGCCCGTCATCAGTCACTGCGTATCCAGGCCAATTTCTGGATGACATTTTGAAATGTTATTCCAGCAACTCTGGGACTGGCAATGGTCAAGAAGACGAGGAATTGGATTTTACAAACTCGTCAGGTCAGCATTTACTTTTTTTCAGAGACTTAAAATATTTCTGTTCTCTAAAACAACACAGTCCAGCCCCTTCACAGAACAGCAGGCAAAAAATAAATAAATAAATAAAAATTAAAAAGATGTTAATGGTGCACAAAGAGTTTGAATAGATGTCATCATCTGCAGTATAACTCCCAAGTAACAGCCCAGCCCACAAGGCCATGGGAGAGAGGAATGGAGAGAAGATGGGAGAAGAGAAGACAGAAGACAGGAGGGGAGGGAAGAGGAGGGGAGAAAAGGGGAAGGGAGAGGAGGGGAGGGGAGGGAGCAGGAGTGTCCAATCTTCTGGCTTCCCTGGGCCACACCAGAGGAAGAATTGTCTTGGGCCACACATAAAATACACTAACAATACCAAGAGCTGATGAGCTAAAAAAAAAAAAAAAAAAACCTGCCAAAAAAAATTATAATGTTTCAAGAAAGTTTACCAATTTGTGTTGAGCTGCATTCAAAGCTGTCCTGGGCCACATACGGCCCGTGGGCTGCAGTTTGGATAAACTTGGAAATAGCAAAACAGGATGGGGGTGAGCTGCCCATGAAGAATAAAGCAGCTCCAGGAGAAGACACTTGGCTCCAGGGTTCCACTCTTCTTCTTGTCCATATTTGTTTTACCAGTTGAGGCAGAGTATTGTACTGGAAAAAAGGTAGGCTTCAGAGCAAGACTGGAGTCTAAGCCCTGGTTCAGCTCCCTGGAAGCTGAATAACTACTTTAGATAGTTACCTCTCTGAGACTTCAGTCTAAGCATAATACACTGATAAGAATTCTTACCCTGGTGAGACAAACTGAACACACCTGTGGGTGGGGGTGTGGGAGCCAGTATGTTGCTCAGAGTAAGAACCTGGCTAGACGCTTAGTCACTGCTTTGACTCCTGCCTTCTCAACTGTGCGAAGAATATTTTTGACAGCAAATTAGAAATATCCCAACTCGCTCTCTGTGACAACTTGCACTCTGTGACAAGGTAGGATTGAAGATAGGGAGACAGGGAGACCAAGGTGATAGGAAGTGAATCTTGGCAGGCAGAGACCCAAGGAAGCCTGTGAGATCCCTCAGCGGATGAAAATGTCTGAGAGAATAGACTAATGGATAGGACTAGAGAACAGGCAACAGTACTGCATCACTGTAATGTTTGATATTATGTGTCAACCTGACCAGGCTAAGGGATGCCCAGATAGCTGGTGAACATTATTTCCAAGTGTGTCTGTGAGCGTGTTTCTGGAAGAGATTGGCATTTGAATCCACCAGTTGTGTAAAGAAGATTCACCCTCACCATGGTCAGATTCGGTGGTTCACACTTGTAATCCCAGCACTTTGGGAGGCCGAGGCAGGTAGATCACCTGAGGTTGGAAGTTCGAGACCAGCCTGACCAACATGGAAAAACCCCATCTCTACTAAAAAGACAAAACTAGCTGGGCATGGTGACACATACCTGCAATCCCAGCTACTCCAGAGGCTGAGGCAGGAGAACCCGCTTTAACACTGAACCCGGGAGGCACAGGTTGTGGTGAGCACTCCAGCCTAGGCAACAAGAGTGAAACTCCATCTCAAAAAAATGGAAGATTCACCCTCACCAATATGGGTGAGCATCATCCAATCCATTGAGGATGAAATAGAACAAAAAGGCAGAGGAAGGGCGAATTTGCTCTGTGTTTGAGCTGGGGCATCCATCTTCTCCTGCCCTCAGATGTCAATCTTCCTTCTCGGGCTTTTGGACTCAGACTCAGACTTACACTACTGGCTCCCCTGGCTCTTAGGTCTTCAGGTTTGGACTGGAACCACACCACTGGCTTTCCCAGGTCTCCAGCTTACAGAGGGTAGACAGTGGGGCCTCTCAGCCTGCATATTCACACAATTCACCTGAGCCAATCCCTCATAATAAATCTCTTTCTGTGTATCTATGTACATCCTATAGGCTGTTTCTCTGGAGATCTCTAAGTAACAATTGCAAAATGCTAAAGCATGTATGCTAGGGAAAATAGGCAATCCATGTTCAAAACAAGGAGATGACAACGTGTGGACTTCAGTCTCCAAAAATGAATTCGAAAAGGAAACAGGATTTGACCTGGGCTGCAAAAGGAGGGAGGGACATGGAGAAAAAGGAGGAAGGGTCGGGGCTTCAGCCAGAAGCTGGTGAAGGAAACAAAATTGCATGCAAGGGAGGCGGAGGGGAGGAGCTAACTGGAAGTGTTTCCTTTTGCGGGGTAAAGCAGAGTCCCTTGCTTGGGAGAGATCAGACTGCCTCATGTTAGTCACTGGCTCCTAGTTCTTCCTCTGTGACCTCAGAGTTAACAACTATGCTTCCTCTTTCATAGGCACAGATTGAGTCCCAGTGTGTGTCATGTCTTCACACCTGGGTGACTGTGTGACCTTCCTGCCCACAACATCCCCACCATCCTCTCAGTGGTGGGAGAGGAGTGTAGAAGTGAGAGATGCTGAGGGTGCACAGGCTGGGGAAACCCACCTGGCCGAGCGCTGGCCTCCTGGTGCCGCTGTGGGGCAGCGCCTCACCAACAGTCACGGCGGTTTAATCCCCAAGAGGAGCTCTGCATGGAGAAGAGATGGCTCAGAATGCACAAAGCTGACCAGCAGCAGGATGAGGATCGCAAAGTACCAAATGGCTGTTCGGAGCTGGGCTCAAACCCATGTCTGCAGAGGAACAGAGATCAGAGTGGGTATAAGAGCTGCCCAGGGCCTTAGGGACCCAAACAGATTGAAGTCCAGGAAGTCTCTAATTCCAGAAGAAACAGGAAATCCTAAAGCAGGTAAATTGAGGCAGAATCTCATTCAGATGGTCTGAGCCAATGGCACAAGGGCAGAAGAGATTTCCACAGCTTTGAGGCTACTGGGGTTTGAAGGACTTACCCTGCACCGTCAAACACCAGGTTTATAAAAATGGGACTGTTTTTAGGTACTACGAAAAATGAACCCTATGCTTTTAATATTCATTCCACCCTGATCAAAATTAACTCAAGAGGAGTGAATGAAGGAAAGCAATATTTATCAAATATTACCTATGTGCCAGATGGTATGGGAAGTGTTTTGCAGAGGAAATCTCTTTTAATCTTTTTATACTTGTTAGGCCTGTATTATGGACTCAAAGCTATTGTTAAGGAATCTTGGGTTCAGAGAGTTTCGCTAATTTTCCCAAGGCAACGGAACTAGCAAATGATGGTGCAGAGCTTCAAATCTGGAGTGGAATGGACTGAGCCTGTGGGTAGAAGGTGTAAGAATCTCAAGTTGGGGGAACTGAAGCAACAAGAGTCCCCTATTCTTAGACTGTGCATAGATCCCATTCTTACTAGATTCCCTTTCTCCTATTTTCCCACAGAACCAATTTTCAGACCCCAACATGACATAAGTGAAGGGTCATTTGGGCGGAAGACAGACTCATACGGACATCCACATTCGGATCTTTAAAATGGCACTTGCAGGCCTCAAATAGAGCTCATTACTCATACATACACACAGATACAAAAGATAGTCCATCTTATTGAAAGAGCTTGACAGATTTAATAAGTACCAATTAGATGCCTTAAAATCACCATGATGGCAGGGTGTGGTCGCTCAAGCCTGTAATCCCAGCACTTTGGGAGGCCGAGACGGGCGGATCAGGAGATCGAGACCATCCTGGCTAAACTGGTGAAAGCCCGTCAAAGCAGAACTGTCTGCCTGGGGAACGCAGCATGGTGTAGTTTCATGCAAATTAAAGGAGATCATCTTGATTTCTAAAGCAGCACCCAAGCATCTCACACATGTGACCTGGGAAAGAAGGGGCAACAATCTGCATACACTTCAAACTGGTAAATGAACCAGGGAATGGGGCAGAGGAGGATACAGGGCCATCCTTCAAAATCAAAAGCTGAAGTCAATGGACCCTAGCAATCTGACTTTAAAAGGATGTGGATAGCGGGCGCAGTGGCTCACGCCTGTAATCCCAGCACTTTGGGAGGCCAAGGCAGGCGGATCACCTGAGGTCGGGAGTTCGAGACCAGCCTGACCAACATGGAGAAACCCCGTCTCTACTAAAAATCCAATTTAGCCAGGTGTGGTGGTGGGTGCCTGTAACCCCAGCTACTTGGGAGGCTGAGACAGGAGAATTGCTTGAACCAGGAGGCAGAGGTTGTGGTTAGCCCATATTGCGCCACTGCACTCTAGCCTAGGCAACAAGAACAAGACTCCATCTCCAAAAAAAAAAAAAGGGATGTGGATGTCCTTGTAAAGGGAGTGAGAGATTCCTCCATGTGCTGAATGGAGGTGGGGACAGAACCCTAGCGCTGTGGCTTTCAGGCTACATCACTGGACCCAACACCACATCTGCAAGGAGGCTGCTACATGAAGTCTGCCCTTCAGAGTACAGCCTTGTTGAGGCAGCTCAGCGTTCCTACGAGGTACACAGGCAGGAAGAGACAGGAAAGCTGGAATGGGAGACCCAAGACAAGACAAGGAGGCAGCAACTGGAGAACTCAGACGGTGACTGAAGGCTGAATACCCGTAACAACAAAAATTTCAAGTTGTGCTTTTCTTCGTTTTAAATATAACAGGCAGGGGAGAAGAAAAAAATGGAAGCACCATCAATTGTGAGGAAGAGAACAAAATTTTCGCGTTAAACACTTTGGAATGTTAACAGATTATGAAGCTAACTCTCTAGAGTGTGGCTAGGCAGCTTAGTGAATTAAGTGCTTATGAATTAAAAATAAATGATTATAAAATAGATTTCTGTACCTTTTACATACATATAATGTCTGTCAATAGATAAGCCACGTGGGTAAGGTACACAGCCCTGGTCTGTTCAATCCCAGCCGAAGTCGTGCCTGGCCATCTGGTAGAACTTGAGGTTGAAAGGCCGGTAGAACTCGCGCAGCCTGCGCACCACCTCGCGGTCGATCTCAGGGTGGGTCCTGCCCTTGGTCTTGCCCAGGCAGTAGGGCCGGCTGCTGCCCTCCGCCTTCTTCAGGCAGGGGAAGCCCTTGGTCTTGCTGAAGTAGAAGTGCTTGTCCGTGATGATCCGCTTGAGGCCCAGGAAGTCCTGCACGCGGCCCAGCTCGCCGGCCGGGTCGCTGATGAGCCGCTCGCCGCTCACGAAGAGCATCTGGCGGATGGGGAAGTGGCGCAGCCAATGCTCCAGGTGCTTGGCGTAGAGGCCGATCTGGATGGCGCTCCACGACGTGTCGATGAGGCCCGTCGTCCTGTTTTTGAACGTCAAGCTCTCGAAGGTGGGGATGTCGGGCCGCTTGGACAGCGTCTGTGTGTAGTCCGAGATGGCCCTGGTCACCGGGTCCCGCACCACCACGATGAGCTTGGTGTCCTTGGACATGGCCGAGATGCGCGCGGGCGCCTCCCGCGTGACGAAGTAACTGGGCGTCTTCTCCATGGTGATCTGCCCGTCCAGGGTTCTGGGCATCAGGTCCCTGAGAAAAACAAGCAAAGAAACCGGGGTCAGAAGGTGACGCCTCTCTGGCCACACGTCTTAAGGTCACCACTTGTAATCCCAGCTCCCTCTTATTTCTGGAAGCAGTGGAAGAAACATGTAAAAATGCAAGTGGAACTTTAGAGATGAAAGGTACATTAGCATCCCACCTGGTTTGGAGGGCAGGTACCATCCACCGGAAACATGAAGGCCCCTTCACCAAGGTTGAAAGAGCAAGCTACCTGTTTCTCTAAGATCCTCTTGTGCGTATAACCTTCCCTTATTTTTGCAGCTTTCAGATTGCCCCAAGCATCTCGTGCCAAAATACAGAGGCCTTTGGCCTCTGATAAGTGCCTTTCCTAAAAATATAGCACCCAGGACTCCCAGAGATTTCACTGTCCGTGAGTCCTGCCGCTAGTCCGCCTTCCCACACTTGCCAAACCCAGGCAAATGTGCCGTGGACACTGGAAGGAAAACATCCCTCGGGTCCAGCCCAGTTGTTCTAGCTTTATCACAGCGACTGCTGACAAAGCCTTTACTCCACAAAGCACACAGCAGTCAAAAAATTCGGTGACATCAGGTAAGTAAACTGATACAAACGTGCCACGAGAAAATTCCCAAGACACAATTCTAGAAACCTCCAAAAATACTTTAGAGGGGGTACTATGCTCACTACCTGGGTGACGGGATCCATGGTACCTTAAACATCAGCATCACGCAATATGCCCATGTAA
>NW_012119343.1:69822-72539 GCF_000951035.1 Colobus angolensis palliatus | reverse complement strand
TTTTATAATAGCATTATTCAAAATTGACAAGATATGGAAGCCACTTAAGTGTCTATCAACAGAGAATAGATTTTTTAAGTGTAGTATATATGCACAATGAAATATTATACAGCCTTTAAAAAGAAGGAAATTCTGTCATTTGCAATAACATGAATGCAACTGTAAGACATTATGTTAAATGAAATAAATCAGCACAGAAAGACAAATACTGTGTTATCTCATTTATATGTAGAATCTAAAAAAGTTGATCTCACAGAAAGAGAGTAAAAATGTGGTTACCAGAGGCTGGTTGGGGGATTAAAGGGAAGATGATGAAAGACAAGATGTTGATCAAGGGGTTCTAAGTTTCAGTTAAACTGGAGAAATAACTTGTAGTGATATATTTCAGTGCACAGTGACCACAGTTAATAATAATGTATTGTGTATTTCAAAACTTCTACAAAAACAGATTTTCAAGTTTACCACACATAAAAAATGATAAGTTGGTGAGGTGATGGATATGTTGATTTGCTTGAATGAATCTTTTTTTTTTTTTTTTGAGGCGGAATCTCGCTCTGTCACCCAGGCTAGAGCTCAGTGACATGGTCTCGGCTCACTGCAACCTCTGTCTCTCGGGTTCAAGCAATTCTCCTGCCTCAATCTCCTGAGTAGCTGGGACTACAGGCACCACAACCATGCCCAGCTAATTATTGTATTTTTAGTAGAGATGGGGTTTTACCATGTTGGCCAGGGTGGTCTTGATCTCCTGATCTCATGAGCTACCCGCCTTGGCCTCCCAAAGTGCTGGGATTAAAGGCGTGAGCCACTGCTCCTGGCCATTGATTAAACCTTTCTAGAATGTAAACATAGATCAAAATATCATCTTGTACCCCCAAAATATGCACAATTATTTATCACAAATAATTTTTTTAAAAAAGGAAAAAAATTAAAGGAAAGTCATAAAGCTGACTCAGTTTAGCTTAAATTAGCTCCTTAAATTAGTTAAGGAATTTGGGCTCTAAAGTCAGACTGCCTGGGTTTAAATCCTGACTCTACCACTTATAAGTTATGTCACTTTGAATAATTTAACTTTTTTGGGCTTCCTGTTCACGTCCACAAAAATGGAGCTACCAATACGTATTCATGGAAGTTTAATGACGATTAAACAATTAATAATTACAATATGATTAGAACACACCTGACATATGGAATATACTTGACAAATATCAGCCACTACTACTGTCATTATTATTATCATTATTAAGTTGCTCAATACACAGTTTATGGCATGTGATAGAACCAAAATTCAGCATATGTGTATAAGTGCTAGTGTGTATACATGAAAAGGAGGTGTGTTATCTAAGTGGATACTAAGCTTTGGCCACAGATCTACAATCAGGCAAGTTATTATTTACGAGTCAGATAATGTATTGTGTGCCTGCGATTATTCTAGATACCATGTTAGAAGCGATATCATCTATTAGGTATCTACTATGGAACAGAGATTTCTGATTGATTCCTGCCTAGGAACAGGAATTAAAGGGAAAAAAAAGAGACAATTTCCACATTACTTTTGACCCAATATTTACCTCTCAGTAAGGCATTCTAAGCTTCAAGCCATCTTCATCCACAGGGACCACAATAGCCCTGTCTAGCACCGATACAGAAACCACAGAAACTTTATCACAGGATCCGGAAAAGGCAATTTCCTGGAGGGCAAGCACTCCTTCCGGACTGCCAACAGGGAGTCTGAAGAAGGGTGCTTTTCCCTTAAGGAAGATTGCTCAGCAGCACTGGAGTCAGCCTTGGTTTAAGCTAAAGCTGGATGGACCCACTTTGCCCATTAACCACTTAAAATAATGTAGCAGTGTCATCAGCCTAATGTGGTTGAGGATTAGAGAGAGTCTCGGCTCGCAACTTATTTTACATTTGACCCAAAAGCAGGTCAAGTCAGATAAAGCCCAGCTTCTTTTTCCTCTGCGTTAAACCATCCGCAACTAGACAGTTTACAAGAGGTTAATATTCAGAATCAAAGCATTATCACCACGATTGAAGGAATATACCAAACCCCAAGGTTCTTCAGGGCCATTGCAGAGAAGGGGGTTTAGGGGCATACTCGGTGTCAGTCTGACCTAGCATGGGCTTGGAAGTCAGGCCACCAAGTTTGACTCTCAGCACCTCCATTTACTAAGGTGTGTGACCCTGGGGGATACCATCACTTAATCTGTTCATGCTGCAGTTTTCTCATCTGAATTAAACAAACAAACAAACAAACAAAAGATGATGTCTGCCTCCTAGGGCTTTTGAAAGAACTGCAAAGTTAGCTTTGGTACCCAGCCTGGTACCTAGTAGGCTGTTAGAAAAATGTTATCAATTATCTTCTGTTGACAGGATCTTGGAAAGGATGTAAGGAAGCAAGGTTTTTGCGCAGGGGACTTGGCACTCATTCAGTTCTACCCCACAGTGGGGCAATGAGGGAGGTTTGGCTCCTGGAAGAGGCTAAGTGCAGGAATGCTGGATTCTGCTTTCAGCCTGCCTGGGGTCCACAACCTTCCCTGAACTCTGCAGCCGGAATTTCCTCACTGGCCCTAAAGAAGGGTTTGTCAGTAGCTGAACAGAATGCTAAATTGGCAATTGTATATGAGAAACCACATAATAAAGCTAGTAAAAAGGAAATGAGAGATCAGCCATAAATAAAGATTCCCTGAGCTGTGGGTAGATTTACTGTGCTCGACCGC
>NW_012119343.1:62706-66777 GCF_000951035.1 Colobus angolensis palliatus | reverse complement strand
CTGGGGGATACCATCACTTAATCTGTTCATGCTGCAGTTTTCTCATCTGAATTAAACAAACAAACAAAAAGATGATGTCTGCCTCCTAGGGCTTTTGAAAGAACTGCAAAGTTAGCTTTGGTACCCAGCCTGGTGCCTAGTAGGCTGTTAGAAAAATGTTATCAATTATCTTCTGTTGACAGGATCTTGGAAAGGATGTAAGGAAGCAAGGTTTTTGCGCAGGGGACTTTTCACTCATTCAGTTCTACCCCACAGTGGGGCAAGGAGGGAGGCTTGGCTCCTGGAAGAGGCCAAGTGCAGGAATGCTGGATTCTGCTTTCAGCCTGCTTGGGGTCCACAACCTTCCCTGAACTCTGCAGTTGGAATTTCCTCACTAGCCCTAAAGAAGGGTTTCTCAGTAGCTGAACAGAATGCTAAATTGGCAATTGCGTATAAGAAACCACATAATAAAGCTAGTAAAAAGGAAATGAGAGATCAGCCATAAATAAAGATTCCCTGAGCTGTGGGTAGATTTACTGTGCTCGACCGCCTGCTGGTCCCCTCAACCATATGAGAGCCCCTCTCCCCAGGACAGTCTGGTGTTTGTCTACATGTGTCAGAAAGCACTCAAAGAGCCCCAGAATTTATTTTGATTATTGTCAAAATAACGGAGCCAGGGGGACTACTGCTGCGATAAAGAGACTTCTAAGCCCTTGTCCAGAGGAGGCTCTGGGGCTGCTCTCCCCTCAGCATGCTTGGGTGCAGACAAGCAGTGGCTGAGAAGTGAGATCCACAACAAGATTTCTCATTTTGGCAAATGCCTCCTGAGCCCTCTCCGAAGGCTTCCGGGACACATCTGTAGTAGGCGCTGGGCTCAGACCCTGGCATCTCCCAGCATGCCCCTGTGGATCCATCTGTTACAGAAAAAAATTACTCAGCCGGGCTCGGTGGCTCACGCCTGGAATCCCAGCACTTTAGGAGGCCGAGGTGGGTGTTCACTTGAGGTCAGGAGTTCGAGACCAGCCTGGCCAACATGGGGAAAACCCATCTCTCCTAAAAATACAAAAATGAGCTGAGCATGGTGGCACACATGCCTGTAATCCTGGCTACGCGGGAGGCTGAGACAGGAGAATCTCTTGAGCCTGGGAGGCGGAGGTTGCAGTGAGCTGAGATTGCATCACTGTACTCCAGCCTGGGCAACAGGGCGAGACTCTGTCTCAAAAGAAAAAAAAAAAAAGAAAAAATTAGTCAATCACGCTTGTTAAATCACAGTAGCAAAGACTTTATTCAGGACCATCGTGATAGGTATAGAGACCCACTGCAATGGAGTCTTGCAGTGATGGGGAGACAGATTGGCCTCAACTCAGAACACAGCGTGGGCAAGCGGGGTTCATAATCAAGGATCAGGGTGGGGTCAGTGGGTAGAAAATTACTACGAAGTGCCATGAGGGACAAGGGAAATTCTGGCTAAACCGATCTAATAGGACTCTCTCTGAAGACAGGCCAAAGTGACCAGACATCACCTGGGGGCTGGTGGAGGCTGAGGAACCTGATAAAATATCAAGGGTGAGGAGTTCATGCTCAAATGACTTATCAGGGGCCTTTGCTAAGACTGGGTTTTACAAGGAAGTGCACAGGAGGTCCCGGGAGAAGGTTCAGGAGGTGGACTGAAGTTTGGACGGTCAAGCAAAGAACCTTTGTCACACCAAGTGAGAAGCATGGCAGGCCTGAGAAGTGTGTGAACGGCTCCTGGCACAGAACCATCCAGGCAAGTCCCTCTTTGCCCCTTTGGCTGCTCTTCTTCCGCCACCCTCACCCCACCACCACGCAGTCCTGGAGTCAAGTTCTTTCCATTCACTAACTGGGCACACCTTCCTCTTCCTCCGCCCCTCCTCTAGGCACGCTTTCCTCACTCTCAGAAATCTCTCTGATCTCAACAGTGGCACAGAGAAGAAAGGATGAGGATGTGGCCAAGGGTGAGACCCCCTGACATGGAATCTGTGTGCCCATCCCAGCAACCTCAGCAGCCTGTCCAGCCCCAGGCTGGCCTCCAGAGTGAGCATATGATGCAGGGTTAATTGAGTCACTCATTATGAAAGCCAGTTTCTCAAAGGGATAGTCAGAGCTCATAATTATATAGCGCCCTGGAGCTTGCAAACTTTCACCTGCTTTATCACCTACTTTAGCGCCTTTGTGGTAGTTACTGTAATCTCCAGTTCAAATGAAGACACTGAGTCTAAAGGAGAGAGGGTGACTCGCTTGGAGATGGGTCACCAACTGCAGGTCAGAGAGTTGGGATGTGCAGTCAGCTCTCCTGATGGGCCTCCTTCTATTCATGATGATCCTCTCTCTTAACCCACCTTTGCTTCTTCTTAATATGATTTAGAATATGTAGAGCTACACACTTGTCCTCTCTTTAAATAGATTTCTGTATTTTTTTCTTTCATTCATAGATTAGTAGCCTAATAGGTATTTCAGTGCTAATCAGATCACTGCCAATCATAACTGTTCAAATAGGCCTCCAATTTCAAAACAATAAGATTCTTTGGTTTACATGTTCCCATTGTTAACTGCTTTCTATGGGGCCTGCAAAATTACCAATCATTGCAACAGCACCTCCTCTCCAGCAACACTGCCCCACCTCTTCTTCCCCTTTTTACTGCATGGGCAGGAAGGAATAGCTTTTTGAAAAGCACATGAATCTGGCACATATCACTAATAGACGTTTGTGAGGCCGATGGGGCTAAGACAGCATCTCCAGTCCAAAGCTAAGGAAGACACAATGCTCACAGCCCACAACAGTATTCCTTGGGACAAGCCTAGGAGATACTATCCAGGTATGTGTGCCCACATGAACACAGGGTGACAGAACCCAAGAAAGATCCTACTTCTTCAATTAAACCTAAGGGCAAAGCAGGCTTGTCACCCCATTAAGGTTTGGGGATGACAAGCACAGTGAACTTCCAGGACCACCAGTGGCCTCAAAACCTGGGCCATAGTGCATGATTCTGAGAACCAGGAGGATTTGTAGTATTTCAGGCTTTCAATTTGTTTAAGGACATTTCAAGAAAGGTATTAAGCCAGGCTGGGTGTGGTGGCTCACGCCTGTAATCCCAGCACTATGGGAGGCCGAGGCAGCTGGATCACCTAAGGTCAGGAGTTCGAGACCAGCCTGGCCAACACGGTGAAACCTCGTCTCTAGTAAAAATACAAAAATTAGCCAGGCGTAGCGGCTCCCACCTGTAATCCCAGCTACTTGGGAGGCTGAGGCAGGAGAATCACTTGAACCCGAGAGGTGGAGGCTGCAGTGAGCCGAGATGGTGCCATTGCACTCCAGCCTGGGCAACAAGAGCAAAACCGCATCTCAACAAACAAACAAAAACAAAGAAAGGTATATGGGCCGGACGCGGTGGCTCACGCCTGTAATCCCAGCACTATGGGAGGCCGAGGCAGCTGGATCACCTAAGGTCAGGAGTTCGAGACCAGCCTGGCCAACACGGTGAAACCTCGTCTCTAGTAAAAATACAAAAATTAGCCAGGCGTAGCGGCTCCCACCTGTAATCCCAGCTACTTGGGAGGCTGAGGCAGGAGAATCACTTGAACCCGAGAGGTGGAGGTTGCAGTGAGATGAGATTGCACCACTGCACTCCAGCCTGGTGACAGAACAAGACTCTGTCTCAAAGAAAAAAAAAAGGTATATGCCACCTCTGTGGCACTCAGTTTCATCTTAGTTGCATTTTAAATCATGCAGGGTGCTTTCAACCAGCATTAAATGTCTGGCCCCTCCCCACAGCCCTTGAATCAGGCCCTGAATGGGCGGAGCTTCAACATGGGATTATTTTAGATGATTCTAATGTGCAACCAGGACTGGAAACCATTATGCTGTGGTATCTGTGGGCCTGGAACTTGTCATGATCTAGTCATTTATTCTGCTGATATTCATGTGCGCCTAAGTGGAGGCACTATGTGGTATAGATGTCCACCATTGTGGGGGAAGAAAGTGAGAAAACAACATTGTCAGCAGAAATGAAACTTGTTCAGCTAATCCAAGACTAGCTATTTGAGTCAAGGCTAGAGGAGTGAGGGTCACAC
>NW_012119343.1:57388-62656 GCF_000951035.1 Colobus angolensis palliatus | reverse complement strand
AAAGTGAGAAAACAACATTGTCAGCAGAAATGAAACTTGTTCAGCTAATCCAAGACTAGCTATTTGAGTCAAGGCTAGAGGAGTGAGGGTCACACACTCAGATGCCTGTAGACCACCTCCCAGGGCCAGTGAGGGCTTGTGTCCTGATGGTCTACAAACTGCAGAGAAAAGAAAAGCATTCCAATCAGGCAGGCCAGGTGCGAGGACTCACGCCTGTAATCCCAGCACTGTGGGAGGCTGAGGCGGGCAGATCACCTGAGGCCAGGGGTTCAAGACTAGCCTGGCCAACATGATGAAACCCCATTTCTACTAAAAATACAAAAAAAAAAATTAGCCAGGCATGGTGGTGGGCTCCTGTAATCCCAGCTACTCGGGAAGTTGAGGCAGCAGAATCACTTGAACTTGAGAGACGGAGGTTGTAGTGAGCTGAAATCTTGCTACTGCACTCTAGCCTGGGTGACGGAGCGAGACTCCATCTAAAAAAAAATCCAATCAGGCTAAGATACTTGTTGCCACTAAACACACACTCACACCCCTCTGAGAGTTGGTTACCCAATAGGAATCAGGCTACCAGTAAAACAAAACAAATGAAAGGAAACTAGAAGAAAGATAAGTCTACCTCTACTGGTGTGATAAAGAAAAGCTAACAGAGGTATCTAATTCTTTCATCATCAAAAGTTAAATAATATTAACCTAAGCAGAAGAAAGACAGGTAAAGAATAATACTAAGTTGTCTAATTTATGCTTGTATAAGAGTTTGTGGCTGCAAATTAAACTCAGTGCTCTTTTAGAGCGTATGAGTGCACTCTGCCTCTCACCGTGGGATGCCTCAAGCAGCCTCAGGACTCAACAGAGTCCCCACCAGCAAGAAGGCCCTCACCAGATGTGTCCCTGAAATCTTGGTCTTGTCAGCCTCCAGAACTGTAAGAAATAAATTCCTTCCTTTATTTAAAAAAGGAAAGAAAGAAAGGACAGAAGGAAGGAAAAGGAAAGAAAGGCACTAAATTCTCCTTTAAAAGAAAAAAATTCCATGAAAGTAAGATGAATTAATGGCATGAATTCTTGTTTTCCTTTTTCCCAATCTTGAGGCAGGATGCTCAGAATCACGTTTCAGGAATTAGAATTTCCATCCACAGTCGGAAGATAGCCTCTGCTCCTTGCCTTTCCTCTCCAGAATAGAGAGGTCAGCCGAGAAGATGCGCTGACTTCCTGCCAAATTAGTTTCTCACTGGGGAACGGCGGGTGGCGGTCCCAGGGCTTTGGAGAAACACTAGACTTTACCACTCAGCATCCCAGCTTTTGCTGGGGCTCTTAAATACTGCAGCTAGAAATGGACTATTAAAAACCAACCTTGAAGGCTAAAGGCGTAGGAAATTAAAATGAACCAGAGTAGTTCTAAAAAACCCCATAACTCTGATGTTACCCAGTACCAAATGTTGCCCTAATTTCTTCTGCTTCTTCCTTTCCTCGGGTGATATCCTTCCTCCTATAGCCCGGCAATTGAAGTTACTGTTTGAACTGGTAAATTACACAACAGTAAAAACGAAGATCATTGAAATGGGAGTAACCTAGCTCACAACAGGCAAACAGATGCCTGGAAATGTATGTAAAACAGATGATGGAAGTTAATGTGCTTCAGAGAGGAGAGCAAGCTGCAGCCCACATTGAGTGGGGGTAGGCCCAGTTTTCCAAACCAATTGAGGAAAACTGGGAAGAGCAAAGGAAACATTCATCCCACCCACTTCTCCTGGCCCGTTAGGAAAATGACTTCCTTGTTTAGTTGCAGAAATACCCCATGTTTTCTGAACTCCAACAAAGATTCTTTTTCTTTTTTTAAACGTACTTTTTAACTTATATAGAGTGAAAGTCATTCTTGGTGTCCAGTTCCAAGAATTTTGACAAATGCATAGAATTATGTAACCACCACTATCACCAAGAGGGATAACAATTCTAGCATTCCCCAAAATCCACTTATTCAGCCTCTTTCGGTGAAGATTTTACAAGTTCCCTTTGAAAGGGCCAAAGGTTGCCCAAATCCTTGTTTTGACACTGCTTTGGGGAAAATATTGATTGAAATGAAAAAATGGTCAGTAGAGACATAGAAAATTTTTTTCCTTTTTCTTTTCTTTGTTTTTTTTTTTTTTTTTTTTTTTTTTTGAGATGGAGTCTTGCTCTGTTGCCCTGGCTGGAGTGCAGTGGTGTGATCTCGGCTTTCTGCAACCTCCGCCTCCTGGGTTCAAGCGATTCTCCTGCCTCAACTTCCAGAGTAGCTGAGATTACAGGTGTCTGCCACCATGCCCAGCTAATTTTTGTATTTTTAGTAGAGATGGGGTTTCATCATGTTGGACAGGCTGCTGTCGAACTCCTGACCTCAAGTGATCCACCCACCTTGGCCTCCCAAAATGTTGGGATTACAGGCATGAGCCACTGCATCTGGCCAAATCTTCATGTAACTGATACATTGACTGTTGTTGTTTATTTTTTTTCTTTAAAGACAAGCTATTTTTGTGAAGATATCTGCTCCTAATTGGCATGTCCCAGTGGTTACTTTCCTGGGTTTCAGCTTCCTCATCTGTAAAATTAGCTCAGCAGTGGAGTCTCCAGAGGTTCTGCCCATTCTGATAAACTGTTCTCACAGCAATCCCAAGAGCTTCAGCTTTTCTGGGCCTTTCTGGGCCTCAGCTTCCTCATCTATAAAATTAGTTCAGCAGTGGAATCTGCAGAGGGTCTGCCCATTCTGATAAACTGTTCTCACACCAATCCCAAGAGCACGGGACAGGAAATTGTGACGTCACATCTGCTTTACCTTCCAGGAAGCCCAGGTCCAGCCTCTGAGAAGTCACAACTCAAAAATGTGACAGAGAGAAATCTTTACAAACACAAGAATCAAGATTTCTAGGAAGGCTATGTTCCCCCGCTCCCCGCTCCAAAGCAAAACTTGTTCCTAGCATCTACACAGTCACAAATCTGTCTAGGAAAGAAGGATGCCTCCTTAAAAAGAGCAAAGGAAATAGAGAGCGCAGGGTTTTGAGTGCCTGATAAACCGACCAGCATCAGCAGCTGCTAAACTCAAAAAGAAAACACTGGGATTCTGGGGGTTGGGTGAAGGGCAAAAAGAGATGATTCAGAGAATATTTCAGGGCAGTGAAACTACCCTGCAGGAAAATAACATGTAGGTTCCATGTCATTACACGTATGTCCAAACCCATAGACTATGCAACACCACCAGTGAACCCCAGTGTAAACTATGAACTTTGGGTGATAATGAGATGCCAATGTAGGTTCATCTATTGTATCACTTTGGTAGGAAATATTGATAATGGGTGAGTTTATGCATGTAGGGGTGAGTAGGAGTATATAAGAAACCCCTGATGAGCCCGACGTGCTGGCTCGCCTGTAATCTCAGCTACACAGAGGCCCTGAGGAAGGAGGATTGCTTGAGCCCAGGAATTTGAGGCTGTACTGGTTATAATTGCGCCTCTGACTATCCACTGCACTACAGCCTAAGCCACACAGTGAGACCCTATCTCAATAAATAAATAAATATCTGTACCTTCCCTTCAATTTTGCTGTGAACCTATAACTGCTCTTAAAATTAATTAAAAAAAAAACATGAAAAAACACTGGAATCTGGCAAAAGGTTGAGGAGGGCGAACTGCTTGAGTCTAGGAGTTTGAGACCAGCCTGGGCTAGCATAGTGAGATTTCATCTCTACACATTTTTTTTTTTTTTTAATTAGCCAGGCATGGTGGTGTGCACCTATAGTCCCTACTACATGAGAGACTGAGGTGGGAGAATCGCCTGAGCCTGTGAGGTAGAGGTTGTGCCACTGCACTCCAGCCTAGGTGACAGAACAAGACTCCGTCTTAAAAAAAAAAAAAAAGGTATATTTTTTAAAAAGTGCTCAATAAATCCGTGTTAGATGAGTAAAAAAGTAAGTAAACACGATTTATACGAATGTATTATTCATTGACTATAGAAAAGGATTTTAAATGGTCACCTTTGGCTTCCTCCATTAATAAGTATTTTAAATCAATGATAAGGTAATGATCACTGCCTTTCTCTCTTTACCCCATTACTTCCCACACTCATCCACCCACACACTTGGGGATCTTCCGTGGGAACAGGATGTTTACTGCTTTGTGTATCTGTGTCAACTGGCAGCACTAGCATATGCTAAGTGCCCGGAGGCAGACTGGAACAATCAGAGAAGAGGGCACCAGGGACCAGCCTGACAGCACATCAAGAGGAAGGGCTGGACCCAGCCAGGAGAGTTTCCGGTACACAAGGCCAGGACGGGCAGGGAGAGGCTGCTCAGCTAGGAAACCGCACCAGGAGCTATCTGGAAGAGAATTACTGGTCTCTAATTGTGTGCTCTGTATGTCTCTCCCCAGGGAAATTGTACTTCTTTAATGGAAGTAAGAACGAAATTTTCTATTTCTTCAACGTCTCAGGCAACAATGTTCAACGTCTTCTGTGCACTTCCCGACGTGCCCTTTTCATAGGCCTTTAGAAACGCGAGGAAAAAGGCTGCCTTTTTCAAATCCACAAGAGTTCTTGGCACCACCGAGGAAGCCTATCCGCAAAGGCTGGGGCTGGGGCGTTTGTGAGCTGAGTCCACCTTGGGCAGCCCGAGAAATGGGTGGGCTTATCAGTGCCCACGAGGAGAGATCCCCTCTCCCCTCCGAGGCTGTCCAGGAGAGCCTGCCTTCCCCTCCTCTGGGTAGGAGCGGCTGCAGGGCCCTGTGCACACGGCTTAGGGTTAGGAGGACTAGCCTTACATGAGTGAGCAGCGGGGAAGGTGCTGGGGAGAGGGCGGATCACTCGGTCTGAGTCCAGGTGAGATTCAGGAATCGGAGGGGGCTTGAGACTTACTGGCCTTTTCCTTTTCCTCCTCTCCTCTCCATCCCAATCCTTCCCACTTTCTCTTCATCCAGTCATTTAACGGGCCAAATTATGGAAATGAAGGTATTCTGTGTTATCTCCTGAATCTGCGGAATCGCCTTACGGGCACCCATTATAGAAGGGGGTGGAAAGAGGATTATCCATTTCTTTCCCCCAAAGAGAAAAGGGGGCGGGGAAAGGGAGAAACGAAACGCGTGCTCTTTGCAAACTGACTCAACTAAATTCACTTTCTCGCCAGCGACCCCTCCCGCTCCCCAGATCCAAAATAAGGTCGGAAAAAGCTGAAGTGTCCTCTCTGGCTGTAAAGAATCCACTAGGGCCCACGTCCTGCCAGCGAGGGCTGCATAAGGCGAGGCGGTCTCC
>NW_012119343.1:52131-56783 GCF_000951035.1 Colobus angolensis palliatus | reverse complement strand
GCAGCGCCCCCGGCCACCCTTCCACAACGGGATGTCCAAGCCAACGCCCCCTTTGCTCCCGAAAGGAGCGGACACGTGGCAACATCGTGGGCCGCTGGGGCCCTGCTGCACACTTCCGTCCCCAGACCTGAAAAAGGGGGGCGGCTCTCCCCCGGCTCCATTCATTAAATCACGAGTGGGGGATTCTCACTGCTCTTCCCAATGTTTCTTTCACTCTCCATTTGCTTCTCAAACCTCACATTGCCCAGAACCATCTTTCAGCATTTTGTGGGTTTCTAAGCAAGTGTAACGGTGTTAAGTAGCGTGGGGCAAAAACTTGGGAGAAAACAGGGATTCTGAATCCTCCGTGTAAGGTGCTTCATGGACAGACATGGACTCGTTCACATTCTAGGCAATGCTGTTTAAAATAGTGACCCCTTGGCGAGACAGTCTGGGCTGAAACACAATCAACTTGATATTAAACCAGAGTCTTCTTTGCCATATGTAGAACAAAAATATCTTATTCCAACCATGTATGGTGGGTGTACTTTTTTTACTGTCCGGAAAATATAAATTCCTCTCGGGCAGTACTCTTTAACCAGCTCTAAATCTAAAGATACGCGCTCATAATTTTTACAAACAGCAATCTTTGGGAGGCAAAACCTGTGCAGTACAACTTTGCTATTTAAACATGTTTCATCCACGACACAATGAAGTAGATTTTCTGAATGAGCCAGTAACAAGATATTTTTGATATTTTTCAGGTTACAGAAATGTGTGTGAAATTTGTATTTAAAAGAACTTATAAAGGAAATTAATACCACTTTTATCTATGTACAAATAAAATTAATGGTGGGTTTTATTAGCATTAGCAGTATTTTAACACATAGCCTCTTGGCTGCCATAAAAATTATTTATTATCATTTTATTAAGATGGTAATTGCTTCTCACATCCTAAACTTTTCCCCAAATCTCTTGACAAGGAAAATCAGAAATAAAAATCAGCATGCATGAACATCAGTTTTATGTGATGTTAGTTTTATTTTGGCGTAGTTGGAGAGAAATCTGAGAGTTCCAACAAGGTAATGTTTTAAATATATAAAAAGTTTCATGCTCTACTTACAATTAGTTTTCAAAGATATCAGTATCTCATTTCTTTTCGGTCATGGTAAATGTTTTCATGACCCTTTAAAATATGCCACATACTTGGGGGACTCATTTTGCTGGAATTCCTGACTGTAACAACAGCCTAGGATTGAAGTTTCTCTTACTGTCTGAAATCAGCGACTGTTAAAAATGAGAGAGGTAGCGCCCTATTTGGAAACTAACTCTATTCACAGCAGAAGAAATGCTCATGATGCCCTGCCTTTAGAGTAGGCATTTTGTGTTTCTGTCAATCAACTGAATTCTGAAGCTTTAAATAAATGTCACCTCCCTGATTCATAAAACTAGCTGACTGGTGAGTTTGTCTTTTTAAAAATTCCTGGTGTGCTTTTAATTATAAATAATTTTAGTGATTCAAGGAGTCATTTCATATAACCAGAAAACCTTATTCCTACAACATATTATAAACCAAAAGATAAATTAGCATACATATGTAGCATGAGGTTATGTGACACTGACTGTTCAAAATATTAAAAAGTTTTTTTTTTTCAGACTAAAACATCAAACTAGAAACTCAGAAGCTGTGACAGGTCATTTTAAAGTTTCAACTTTAGCTGGAAAATTCTCTTTCACAAATACTAGTCTGTGCTAAATTATAAATTTTCAATTATCAGATTCCATTAAAAAACATAATCTAGCTTAGCCAACATGTAATTCCTACTTGTAGTATTCTATTTTGATAAATATTTTTGAAGACATGTACTGCAACCTAATTTTTAGAGACCTGTTCAATAATAACATATCATTTGGAAGATAATAAGTGTAATCTAATTCATATATTTTAGCATCGTATTTATCTAAAACAAATGGGTTGCTATTAAATTTTGACTATTTTATTAACTCATCTGGGAAAACACTTATGATTAGGTTAATTTATGTTATATTTTCCCTTCAACTTGTAGAAGATTAATCAACCATTTCATGGTCTAATTTAGGTGCCTAATTAAAAACAGAGTTCAACACATGCTCCACTGTCTTGCTAATAAATCTTGACAGCTTTGTAACATGATGGTTTGTATTTCAAATTGTTGCATACAAATGTAGATTTTTTTTTTTTTATCTTCACCCAACATCTTGGAAGTGAGTTACATACTTGGTTTAAACTCTGGGACTGAGAGAGTGCAATTACTTCAAAATGGATTATCCCCAATCAGATCTTATCTTAAATTTCCCTCAGTGAAGACAGAAATATTTTTTGCTACCAGGTTTTCTGAAGTAGACTAGAAAAATAGGGGGCAGTTTTGTTTTCTCAGTATTTGTTAAATTGAAAATGTAGAGAATATTGCTATTTTCAGCTATTAGCCTTCAAGAGAGAGATTTCTGAAGTTACAGGATTTTCTATTTTCATTCTAAACAAATCTGCTAAAAGTGTTAGCTGTAATTGTCTGCTGATTAATCAGTACAAGTCAATTATGGACTTGATTTGGGGGCACTCTTTTTTATGAATAAATTAATTCCAAGAAGTTCTGGAACACGTCATTTAACCCCACATCCTCTCAGCCTTAAAAAGGGCAAATGGCAGAAGATAAATCTCAAGAGGGACACTCACTATGTTTTCTCTGTCCGGATGCTTGAGGGATTTTTTGTCATTTTAGTGACTCCCTTGATTCTAACTGTCCTTTGCAGAAAAATGAAACTGACACAGTGGTGTGATTATCCTCACTCTTGTTATTAACCAATGTTAGATGCAGTAACTAGCCTGTTTGGGGGCTGATCTTCTTTTCAAGTGAATGACAAAATCTGCAGTCTGCACTGAGACCACTAAAGGCATGTCAGAAAGCTGCCAAACTCTTCTAAGGCAAACTCAGTTTTGGACCCATGCTGTATGATAAATATCCTGCTTTGATCATTTAAGCGAGGAAGCATGATCCAGAATGATCCAGAATGATCTCTGAAGCAGAACTGCCTGGGTTAGTATATTAGCTTTGATTCTTCCCAGCTGTGAGATCTTGGGCAGATTGCTTAACCTCTCTGTGCCTGTGTTTCCTCATCTGTAAAAGTACCTACTTCACAGAACTGTAATGAGGATTAAATTTGATAATCCTGTAAAACTTGAAACAGTGCCTGGCACATAGGGAAAACATTCGGTAAGTGTTAGCTACCACCATTATTATCCACACACACACATACATACAGTATACTTTGTTTAATGTTGGCCAGAGCATTAAAGTGTCAGCTTATTTTGTATAACTCAGAATGGGAAAGGGAGGCGGAGGTGGTAGAGGGAGTTTCTGCCGCTGTACAGTCTAAGTCGTATTTTTGTATAACAAACAATAATTACGCAATATTTCGCTAACTTAATTCCCAAACGGAGGTCATTAAAATTTCAGAATATTTACCAACACTTAAGTAAAATCACAAAGTGAAACTTTAAAAGTTACAGTTTTTTTTTTTTCTGACCATTCAAAGTTTAACATCCCAAGCCTAAATAAATGTACAGGGCAGGTGCTTTCTCCACCTTGGCATACGTGAAATTCTCCTGAAACACAGCCCCATGTTTCCTAAACACTATGGGGTACCCGTGGAACAGGAGATAACACCCAGTTTCACCAGCCTGCTTGATGAGCCTCTCTCTGTGGTGCCTGCTACGTTTGGGAGGCCTGATTCAAGAGGGCTGCATAATGAATTGGAAAAGTCAACCGAGAAGAGTCATCATCGCAGACTAAAACCAACTGGAGTTCCAGTGTGGATGGACTGTCTGTACTAGCACGTTTGATTTTTGCAGGGTGAAGGAGGTAGAAAGGCTCCCACTCTCTGGCCAGTGGCAGGGTCAGCTCTGTGCACCACCTCGGTGGGTTCCATCTCACCATGACCCCTCCTGATCCGGCTGATGGTGTCTCCTTTTGCCAAGTGGAAGGAAGAGCAATCAAATCCCGAGATGTCATGCAAATCTGCCAGGCCCTGGGCTACTGGTTAGGCCACTAGCAGGCTGGGTATCAACCGATTAAACCCGTTAAAGACTCCCAGACACAGCCACGACCTCATTCTCTAACAGATTACGATGATGATCCTCAGACTCAACCATCCGTGCCCATCGTTTTCTGTTCTTAATGCCTTCAAAATGTCTCCCCACTCTCACATTCTCTAGTGTTTGAGGACTTGTTTTAACCAGGTTTCTGAATTACAACTCTCCCTGGTTAATTACTATTTATACTCTTCTCCAGTTGGCAGCCTGACTGCAGGGACAGAGCGGAGGTACAATGGCGCACACCTCTGGCAAGGAGCAAAGCTTGGCAGACAGGAGAGAACTCCAACAAGGGCGAAGGGTGCACTCTGCGCACCAGATTTCCCGTAAAGCGCTCTGGGTCAGGAGTCTCCTCCTGGCAGCGTGGTCTGTTTAAAGTTAAAAAAGCCGCCTTCAAAATAATTGTGACGTCCATATCTTTGCCCAGACATCCATTCATTATTCTTAAGTAATTAAAAATTTTAAAGTAAACAGATAGCATTTAAAATATTTTTTCCCCCTTAGAAAATATCCACCAACCCTGCGGCCGCGCCAGGCGCTGCTG
>NW_012119343.1:51213-51896 GCF_000951035.1 Colobus angolensis palliatus | reverse complement strand
CAAGTCCCCACCCGAACCTCCCGGGCTGCGCTCTCCGCTGCTGGCGCGCGGCGAGGGTTTCCATGCGACTTCATTCTTCATTCAGCGTTTTTGAGCCAATCAAAAAGAACGTGGCAGCTGGAGGGCAGCCGCCTAAGAGACTGAGCGAGCCTTTCTGTGGGGATTTCCATAGCTTGCCCCAGGTGCTTCAAAACCGCCTGACGTTAAGGGTTCAGTCCTTTTCCTGCCAGTTCCTCCCAACCCGGCCCCAAGCGTGTCTGATCTCAGAAAGTCCTAGGCTGCCTCGGGGCTCTGGCGGGTTCCACCTGGAAGGGCGCTAGTTATAGCCTGCCACCAGGCCCTAGAATCGCCATCCCAGGAGGAGGGGGAGTGCTGGTGGTAGAAGTAATAACAATACAATCGATGACAATAGCTAACAATTAGAGAGGCCCTCACGTGCCTGCGAGGCATCTTACCGTACCAGCGCATTCACTCTTCCCATCCCTGCCCAGAACCTGCATTATTCCCACTGCACAGATGACAGCATCGAGGTTCACGCGACTAACCAGGACGTGAATCCAGGCGGCGGACTCCAGAGCCCCCATTCTCGTCCACCAGTATCCCGAGAATGGGTCACAGCCCGGGAACGGTGGGAAGGGTGACTGTCACAGCTGGCTAAACCTCGAGACTTGGGCAACTCCTGA
>NW_012119343.1:45651-49914 GCF_000951035.1 Colobus angolensis palliatus | reverse complement strand
CCAACCAAAGGGGCGCAGAACATTCCCAGCGTCTCGGACTCCGGGAGGAAAAATTTAAGACGGGTCATAAAATGCTATTCGAGTCGGATACCGCCCTGGTTGGAGGGTGGCTCGCTTTGCTGAGGGCGGTCTCAGACGCTGCCCTTCTTCTTTGCGGCGAGGTCGCCTGATTAATTCAAGGGCACCATAGACCACTGAGCCGCCAACGCTCCGCGAGAACTTTCTGGTGTCGTGACGAGAACCGAGAGGAGCGCAACCCTCACCGCACCCAGACAGGATGCGCGGCGCAATCTGCGGTGGATTCCCTGCCCCGCCCCGGGTGGTCGGAAGTGGTAACACTGCCACTTCCCTATCATACGCCGTGTCTCCCTTCGTTCAGGTTCTGAATCGACGATGGAGACCCTGCCCCTGGCAGGGAAACTCACCGGTACCAAGCGAGGCCCTTGTCGTAGCCGCGATCGAAGAAATGGGGCTCCGCGCCCACGGCGCGCACGTCGGGGTGCACGCGCAGAAACTCCAGCAGCGCCCGCGTGCCGCCCTTCTTCACGCCGATGATGATGGCCTGCGGCAGCTGCTTGCTCCCAGACCCACTGAAAAAGCTGGAGATGGGGCTTGGGGAGTCCGGCACCTCGGGACTCTGCTCCTCAGGGCTCGCAGCGCCCTCGGCCGTCTCCTTGCCTGAAGCCAGTGGGGTGGCTGGCTGCGCCCGGAACGGCAGCCTGGGGGGCGTCCCGTCCGGAGCTGTGGCCAGGGCTGGCGGGGCGTGTGCGGCGCGGGACCCGGAGCCCAGCAGCAGCAGCAGCCCCCGCGCGGCGGCGCAGGAGCCGGCACAAGAGTACAGGAACATATAGAGCCAGACGCAGAGCATGGCGAAGAGCAGCGCGAGCTTCCTCCTCACCGGCGGCGGGGGCGACGGCGGCTGCGGTAGGAGCCGGCCGGGGACATCGAGGCAAGATCTGCCGCCACTCAGGCGCTGCCCCATGCGCTGCCCGCGGGCGCGACCAGGGGCATGGCTCAGCACATGGCGTGGGTCCCGCCAGGCAGTGAGCGCAGAGAGGGTTTCCCAGCCCGCTGGACGCCTGTGTGGCTCGGTTTATTGCCCCCGCGTGCCCGAGGCCGCCGCCGCTGCCGCTGCTCTTCCCCAGGTGGCGGCGGCAGCTGGGAGTGGGCGGTCCCGGCCTTCCAGAGTGACAGGCTGCTCTACCTACCAAAAGTCCCGAACGCCATGCAAATACAGGCACTTCGCCCACGGCGCTCACAGCAGCCAACCCTCTCCCAAGACGTGGGGGTGTGGAAAGGCTTCTGGGCGGGTGTAGGGCGGTCGGGGATTGCCATTGGCTGCGGAACAAGGGGCGGGCCCAGAGGGGCGGAGTTAGGGGCTGGTGACAGGAGCAGATGGTGGGAAGAATGCTGCGGTGACCGAGCGCTGGGAGAGGTCCTACCCTACTGAGTGGTGCGTTCCCGCACCCGCATGCATTTCCGCACTCGTTCCCTAGAAGTCAGCCTTGGCGGTAGTTGCCCAGATGTTGGGACACGAGTCCCCATCCAGATGTTTCGCAGGAGGTTTCGTGATGCTTACGTGTTGCAGAGTAGGGAGGCGGTTGGAGGAGGGAGACCAGGGCCGGAGATGCACTAGGCACTCGAACCCCTCCTCCCCAACCCACGCCGGAGACTTATTCGGAGGCCCTTCCTGAACAGGCACGGGATTAGGAAGTTAAAGCAGAAAGGGTGTTTGGAAATCGCTGTCGTGTGTGTGTGTGTGTGTGTGTCTTCTTTGCCTGGTTAGCGGTTAACTGAGATCAGTGTAAAGTGTCCTTAACAAAAATCTCCAGCCTTCCAAACTGCCGAAAGTAGACTGGGGAGGGGAAAAGAGACAGGAGAAATTAACAGGAAGAGAGAGTCTGGTAAATGAAAGTTTCCTGGTCGAAACGTGTGTGGGGGAGTCAAGTGTAGGAAGTTTTATCTGGATATGAGTTTGTTGGAGACTTTAGGTTTGAGAAAATTTTCCATCTCCCCCTTTTCCCTGAATAGATATAAAGCCAACATTTGCCTTAATTTAGGAGACAGTTTGATTTGCTAACCTGTGACACGGATTTATTTCGTGTTGTCATTCGCCACAGCTATTTTAAAAGTCAGACATCAATTTGGAACAAATCCATCACTGAGGTGCACTTATTTAATAGTGAAAGTCTACTCGAAGGTACTCCCAACCACATTTTCTTTGGCAAAATGACCCACGCACCCGGGACTGGGGCGGATAAGCGCGTCTTCCAAGAAACAGCAACCGCTAGCTGGGGGAAGTGTGGGTGAGCGGTGCTACGCTTTGCTGAATTCTCGCCCAGGCGTTTGGAGTTCGGAAGCTCGAGATCAAGTTCGTACTGGTGGTGTTCAGGAAGTTTTCGATGTCTGCAACCCAACCTCTGCGGGGCCAGAGAACCTCCAACTCCCGGCTGCAGGCGGTTCCGGGAACAGAACATTCCTTCCGATTCTGACCCCAGCGCGCCCCCCGGGGCTGAGTGTCACTCACGAAGTGACTCACCGGGAGCCGCCGCCCGCACTGTACTTAACATCACTGTCGGCGAAGGCGGGCGCAGCGGAACCGACCTGAACCCTGGTCCCTCGACCACGCTGTCCAGGACCAGCCGCCAGCAGCCCTCCCCTCTCACTTCCTGAGTAAATGTTCCCAAGTGTCCCCGAGTTTACGCAGCCCCATCCTGGGTCCGGTCCCCCACCTTCGGAAGCAAATTGAGAAAAGCCAGATTGACTTTAGCACCTCTGGTTTGAAAATGTGCCTGAGCAGCGGTAATGGTCAGAGAGGATTCAGATAGCACAGCCGCCAGCGCCGGACGCGTGCGCCCCCGCTGTGCTCCGGGAGACTTCTTTGCAACTACTTTGAGCCCAAGACGTTTTCTTACAAAACTGTTGAGGGAGAAATAAATGAGGCAGAGGATTTCCCTCCCGCTTTTATATTCTCAGCAATAACTTCTTTCTAGCTTTTCTTTCCCTCTCTCACTGGGAGGTTGTGTTTGTTCTTCGAAATGACTTATTCGCTCTTAATTTTTTAATCTAATCCATTTATTTTAAACTTCTAAAACATGAGAACAAATGTATTTCTGAGCACTAACCCGACTCTACTTGGAAATGTGAGGAGAAAACAGTGTCTCCGTAGGGAGCGTCTTCAAATTTTATGTTATTTAGGTGGAAAACTCATGTTGTATAGGTGTGCGTTAGGCGAATTGTAGCTCCCATGTGGCTAACTTCAGGCCTGCCTGGGTGTGAGTCTTCCAGTGTTTTGAGGATTTTGGTAATCCCAATAAAACAGGTCCCTGTTCTGAGGATTAGTACAGTCTAATAAGTGAGCAATTACAAATCGAGGCAGCTGAACACATTTGACATTTCTTTTTTCAGGGGGTGGATTAGGGAAGGAGGGAGTAGAGGTAAAGATGTGGGCGTCGGAAATTGTTCTGACTGCAGAGCAGAGCTGAGCTCCCACAGCTGAGTCTCGGGCGGGGCCCACCCAGCGTCCATTCAGTTCTCACTATTGAGAACGATAAGGGAGTTCGCGGTGCTCACCGTGCCGCGGGGCCTTCCCGGCACAACGTTGGAGAGTCGTCTGGGGCCTGGACAGCGCCCGGGCGGGCTGGGAAGCGGCGCCAGAGGACGACCTGGGCGGCGAACTCACGCTTTGGCCCTTTTGCCCACGCAGCTGATCCTCCCATTGCTCTAGAGAGTCGCAGTCTCTGCCGTGAATTTCCCACGCTCGGCAGTCGCTCTTGGTCCACCCTTGGCAAGCGCTACCTCTCCCAACCATATTCCCATTCCGCAGATGCAGAAGCCAAGGTTCAAACCTGGACAGAACTGGTAGCCAAATTAACCGTGAACCCAGTTTGAGCTTCTGCCCTTAACCTTTGCTCAGCAGTGCGGTGGTCCCCACGCTTGGATCCTGGGCATCAGCAAACTGCCCCCACTAAAACTGAGGGAAAGGTTTACCTCTGATAAACTCATTCAAAATGTTTGCATTTGGAAATGGAGAAAGGAGAGAATTCTATTTCAGCACGCCTATGTGGTTTGTGTTTTATTTTGGTCGGTTTATTTGGTATTACCTAATGGGGTGCGCAGCTAGGGCCTCTGAGGGCATCTGGTAGGCAGCTCCTCTCTTTTAGGACAGGGCAGGGCCGCCACAGGGGCTCTCTCCTCTCCCTCTTTCCCCAGGTACTGCTGCCAACAACCCTCTGTGCGACCCCAATCGGGTCACTCTAAAAT
>NW_012119343.1:43303-45274 GCF_000951035.1 Colobus angolensis palliatus | reverse complement strand
GCCCCCCGGGAAAGGGAGCGCTCTGGCCCCGGTCTCGCAGCTGCGGGACAGCCGGCAGCGGAGCAGGGGGCAGCCGCGGCCAGTTGTCTCCCCAGTGCACCGGGAAAGGAACTTTATCTCGGCCTGGACTCCCGCTGTACCTTTGATGGGGGTGAGTGGGGAGACTGCGGCCGTCGGAGCTCCTGGATGTCGCGGGCGCCGCGGTCCCCTCTTCCCCTACAAGGGCCGAGGGCGCTGCTCGACGCTCGGGAACCCCTGGCCAGAGACGGGCACTGGCGCAGCCCCGCGGATGCCGCTGGCCAAGCCGACGACAGAGATGAGAAATTCCTTGCAAGAGTGGCTGGAAGCCTCGGCGGAGAGCGAATAAGCGCTTCCCAGAGCGAGCTCCCGCTGCGCCTGGGGAATGGGGCACTCTCCAGTCCCAGCTGGACCCTCTGACATTGTCACTATGAGGAGCCCTCTGCAAACTACAGGCGAAGGATGACTGCTCTTGGCCTATCAATAAGATTCTGACACTCAGGTTGGTTTGATGACTTGTGTCATGAGGAGTAGGGGTGTGGGCTGATTCCAAATTCTTCTTCCACGCGGCATCCTGCGCTGGGCCGGAGCCTCCCTTGTCTCCTAGAGAATGGGGCAGGGAATGGAAGGATGGGGAGCCTGAGGGAGAGGCCCCTATTCCGCAGGCTGTCTCCTGGCTGGCTCCTGAAGGGCTGGGCTGCTTCCTCCACCTGGAAGTCCAGGCCCCTGTCGGGAAGTCCTCTCCGCACAGCCTGACAATCGCCCGGTTCTGTTACAATTGTTCTCCTCACGCTTCGGGCCGAGGACGACGGCAAGGACAGCTCCCACTTACCAGAGCCAAGGCACGATGCCGTTCCTGGGTGTCCTCTTCTCCTCCAGCTCCTTTGTAAGTCACATGCTCCTCTATTGACCGGCATATGATACACCAGAGCTGCCTTGCTTTTCCGAATCTGGTCAAGCTGTGGAAGACTTCTGAGCCTCGGTACCACCAGCCATCTGTGGCCCTCCGGTTGTCCTCTTCTCCTACAAATACCTCCAGCCCCTCTCTTCTTCCATGATGCTTCTAGCATTGGAAATCCTCCAGGACGATTCTGCCTTCAACTTTCTTGACCTGAGCCACTGAGTTGATGGAGGGAAACGTGATAGAGATGACTGGTCCTGCTTTATTTTTCGCATTCCTATAAGCACATAAAGGTGCTCTGCCACTCTTCTAAGTGTCCCCAGGAGGCCCGCTTTCCCAGTCTCTGAGACAAACATTTCTTAGCCTTTTCTCCTGCAAGAGATATTTCTCAAAGTGTCTTTGAGCATGTAGATGCTGACAGGGGATGATCTATCCCTTCCACCACCAAACCTCCACACCAGTTGGCACTCTACCCTTGTCATAGGGGAGGAAGTTGCAGGCTAGTTCCAGCAGACAGTGAACCTCAGTAGTGCTTTGCTTTTCAGCCTTTGCCATCTCCTCGTCCCTGAGCCATCTCCCTGTGGCGGACACTGATGGGCCACCAACACTGCATCAGTGAAGGACTTGCTGCCCTGGCCACTGGCATGCTGTCAACATGGCCTCCTGCAGCCCGCCTCTCCACCATTGCAGAGAGCAGCTAGGCTGGAGGGTAGGTATGCTGCTTCCCAGGTGACCCCTAGCCAGTGACCGATGTAGAAACTAAAGGCTTGCTCTTCTCAGCCCAACTTCAGACATCTCGGAAGGGCTGTCCAATCTCTAGAGCTTCTTGTGAGTCGGGCAAAGGATGTTGGGCTCCATCATAGCTGACCTTCTCCCCGTGCCCACGCCTGCTTCCTCCTCCTCCCTTCTACAGGTGCGGGTGCTATATGCATTGGTTTATACGCTTCCTGTACACTTCCCAAGGAACTCAACCTGCACCTCTCCTCTACAGTATGGTTCCCATCAGCATCCAAACATACTCCTTTTTTTTTTTTTTCATGTCCCTGTCTTTT
>NW_012119343.1:40175-42472 GCF_000951035.1 Colobus angolensis palliatus | reverse complement strand
CAAAAGAAAAAAAAAAAAAAGTACAATGCTTGTGTCTCGATTCATTTTTTAAACTACACATTTTCCCTGTTGACAGCATTTATTCACTCCTTAATCTTAAAAAATAGGTAAATTAGCATACATCCTTGCTTTCGTCCTTCCAACTTAAAAAAATGAAGCAGTGTACATTTTATTTTACGCTATCATGATTGATAATAATTGTAGTCTTAACTACAATTCCTGGAGTTCTCTACTTTCAGTTTTATGTTTATGTGACTCACAGGAGCCAAGAAATCTGAGAACTTCATTTCTGATACATTATAGTTGGCTGGCGATCACGGAATGATTGGTTATTGTTTGCTGTTTGAGAAGTATTCATCGATGCTGTATTTTTTGTTGTCTTACCTGCTTGAAAATATCTGTCTGGTGCCTTTAAGACTTGATGAAAAATTTGATGGAGTAGAGAATCTTTGGTTAAAATGTACTATTTCTTTCCACTTAGAATTGAATGAAACTTGTTTTATTCTCTACTGGCAAAGGATGTTGCTAGTTCATTCTTTGTATTCATTCTGCAATTTCTCACATTCACTGAATTTTTTTTTTTTTTTGAGACAGAGTCTCACTCTGTCGCCCAGGCTGGAGTGCGGTGGCGCGATCTCGGCTCACTGCACGCTCCACCTCCAGGCTTCATGCCATTCTCCTGCCTCAGCCTCCCAAGTAGCTGAGACTACAGGCACCCGCTACCACGTCCGGCTAGTTTTTTGTATTTTTAGTAGAGATGGGGTTTCACCGTATTAGCCAAGATGGTCTCGATCTCCTGACCTCATGATCTGCCCACCTCGGCCTCCCAAAGTGCTGGGATTACAGGCGTGTGCCACCGCGCCTGGCCCATTGAATATTTTATTTCAACCACTGTATGTGTCATATCCAGCATATCTATTTTTTAACTGTTAGTTTTCATGCCTCAATTGTCTATTTTTTTTCTTAGTGAGCTCATGTTCCTGGGGGCTATCAGCTGCTTAGTAGATAATATTTAGTTGGGAAGGACAAAAATCCCAGGCCATAGCCTGTGCCCACTCCACTTGCTTTTTTAGGGTAATGGGAACCCTGGTGTTGTCAATGGAGCTCAATTACTACCTATGGAACCTTCTTCCTACTAACTTCAGATGACTCCCACTGTCAGGGCAACTTCAAGTACCTGAGCTCAGGGTACCATTATTTCTTTTATTTTCTTTTTTGGGACAGGGTCTCACTCTGTCACCAGGCTGGAGTGCAGTGGTGCCATCATGGCTCATTACAACCTTGAACTCTGGGTTTAAGCAATCCTCCCACCTCAGCCTCTGGAGTAGCTGAGACTTCTGGTGTGTGCTACCACACCCAGCTAATTTTGCTTATTATTTTGTGGAGACGGAGTCTCACTATGTTGCCCAGGCTGGTCTTTAACTCCTGGACTCAAGCAATCCTCCTGCCTTGGCCTCCCAAAGTGCTGGGATTATAGGCATGAGCCACCACACCCCAGCTAGCACTGTAATTTCTCGTTGCTGCATCCTTACATTGTAATTACGTGTAGGGGAGGTGGTGGGGAAACAAAGCTCCTCCTTCACCTATTTCTTATGGTGGCAACTGGCCCCCTTCTACTTTAGGTACCATTTTTCTTCCCCACAATGAAATACAAAAACCTTCTACCTTCCTAAGGCTTCTGGTGTTCTCCCCACCCTACAGTCTGGGATCCCTTGCTTCGGTGGCATCTTTACAGTTGAATGCAAGGGAAGAACTTTGCAAAACATGCTTTTCCAAAACTTTGATTCAAATTATCTGCTACTTTTAAAGCTGAATAGCTTCACTAGCAGCTATTTTGACGTTGACTTTTCTGTATCAATTTTAATTGAAACATGTATGTTTCCAGCTTTATGGTTTACTTACTGCTTAAGGAGTATATTTTTAGTTTTCTTTTTTTTCTATTTTGCTTGTTTTATTTCTGTTTTTCAGAATACGGTCATGTGCTGCAAAACAACCTTTTGTCAACAAAAGGACCACATAGAAGACAGCGGTCCCGTAAGATTATAATACTGTGTTTTTACTGTATCTTAGGTACACAGTTACCCTCATGCTATGATTGCCTACAGTACTCAGTACAGTAACATACTCTACAGGTTTGTAACCTAGAAGCAATAGGCTGTACCATACAGCCTAGGTGTGTAGTAAGCTATGCCATCTCGGTTCATGTAAATACACTCTGTGATGTTGGTACAACAACAAAATGACCAAGTACACACTTCTCAGACATATTCCTGTCATTAAGCAACATGTGACTCTAC
>NW_012119343.1:32592-34145 GCF_000951035.1 Colobus angolensis palliatus | reverse complement strand
GGTTACATTAATGGACCTCATTAATCCACACCACTTGGCATTTATATCCTTACATTTTCATCTCCCATACTGATTTCATTTGACACAGATTTGACCATGCGCCTTGATTTGTCCAATGACACATCAGCAAACATGACTCAAGTGGAGTTGTAAGAAGCCCTTGTGCATTGGGGCATATTGGAACATTGCCACCACTTTCTTCATGATGAATGATCTCTTGGAGACAGAAGCCCAACCAGCTCATCTGCCTCCGAGACTCAACTGAGCTCAGTTCCCAACTGCCCCTCCAGATGAACATTGCCACCTAAGTGGGATGCATAAAAGAACTACCCAGCTAGCCAACAGGATCACAAGAAACAATACACTGTCATCTTAAGTCACTAAGTTTTGAGGTCGTTTCTTATGCAGCAATTGATAATGGAAACAGTGGGTATCTTTAAGTTTGTTACAGATATATGCAAGAAATTAATAAATTTTTCAAAAAGTTGATCGTAAATGTATTTTTATAAACTTTTGGTTATGTGTCAGTCTGATTGGTGTTTTGCCTCTATGTAACTGCATTATCTAGAAAATTGTAAGTATTTCTCTTTGTTCTTGGAGTTGTTGGATTTCTCAAGATAGGTAAAGTTCCTGACAATCCTTTCAGGAATTTAGTAAAGCTCTTCAACCCAGAGTGTCAAATCTTCCTCTCAAGGTAAATTCCTTCTTGTTGGTTGAACTATTGCCTCCCCTTCCATTCAGTTTACTCCCATTGGCATTTTTATTTTTTACTTGTTATAACTCCTTGACTTAATGCCAAGTATTCCATCTTTTCCTTCCTATTTTCTTTTCCTGTGGAGTTTTTGCTCTGATCTTGGAAATATTTCTTTCACTTGATCTTCCAAACAACTTGTTTGGAACTCACCAGTGTCTACATGGTCCATCTACTGAATATTTTGTTCCAAATTATGGGTTTAAAAAATTCACCATGTTCAGCCAGTCACAGTGGCTCATGCCTGTAATTCCAGCACTTTGGGAGGCCGAGGCGGGCGGATCACCTGAGGTCAGGAGTTCAAGACCAGTCTGAACAACAGGGAGAAACCCTGTCTCTACTGAAAATTCAAAATTAGCCATGCGAGGTGGTGGGTGCCTATAATCCCAGCTACTCGGGAGGCTGAGGTAGAAGAATTGCTTGAACCTGAGAGGTGGAGGTTGCGGTGAGCCGAGATTGTGCCATTGCACTCTAGCCTGGGCAACAAGAGTGAAACTCCATCTCGAAAACAAACAAACAGACAAACAAAAAATTCACAATGTTTTGTTTGTGTTATACTTAAATGTCCGAAACTGTGCTCCTTTGTCTTGTCTTCCCCCAAGAGCTTTATTTTTTAAGGATCTCTTGTGAAGGTTCTGCTTGCTCCTTCTCTCTCCGCCTGCTGGGTCCCCTTGGTGTGTTACTCTCTTCCCCAAGTCCTTTCAATGGGGCTCCATTCCTGCTGCTGTAGGACAATAAACGGTGCCGTCTTGAGTGGTGACAGGGTCAGCAGCCTGTCCCCAAGAGCCTACAGCCAGCGAGG
>NW_012119343.1:32276-32542 GCF_000951035.1 Colobus angolensis palliatus | reverse complement strand
TGGGTCCTATGGTAAGAATATGTAAAAAACTGCCAAACTGTCTTTGAAAGTGGCTGTACCATTTTACATTCCCATGAACAACAAACGGGAGTTCCCGTTGCTCCACATCCTTGCTAACATTTTGTCTTGTCTACTCCTCACTTTTTAATAAGATTTAAAATATAATTCCTCTGTGAACTATGCCTTTTTCTTTTACTCAGTTTTAAATAATACATTTTAAACAATGTATTCAGAAATATTTAGAGAATAGTTTTTAAAAACACAGA
>NW_012119343.1:26438-27151 GCF_000951035.1 Colobus angolensis palliatus | reverse complement strand
CAGGGTCAGCAGCCTGTCCCCAAGAGCCTACAGCCAGCGAGGCAAGGTTGTCAACCCCCCACAGAAACATACAAGGAAGACTCCATGTCTTTGAACTCCCATCAGAATGGAAAGAGATGACTTGGGCCACCTCTTTACACTTTCTGGAGTCAGGAAGGCCAGGAACTGGAACCCTCATGTGAATGGAGAGCACTTTCTCTCCCAATTGTCCATGAGTCTGTAGTAGCAAAATTCAGACACTTGCTTTTGGCTGCTTCTTGTCTCTTGGAAGGAGTTTGGCGTTGAGGTTTGCACACAGTTGGGATGACGCCATCTTCCCAGAGTCGCCTGATTCTCCCAGGGAGCCAGTGCACACTTTTCTGTCCTTATCTTGCATAGGATCTCAGCAGCATTAGATACTATTGACCATTGTGTCCTGCTTGATACTCACCTCTTTTGGCTCCTGATACCTCACACTCTTTTGTGTTTTGTTTTGTTTTTTTCATCTGTAAATTAAAAATAAAATTCTAACCCCACCCTCACCAACCAAAAGAACTCCCTGTTGGCCAAGGGTGCCACAGAAAAAACTTAAAACGAAGTTCCCAGTCATGATGGGATGGCAGGTCAGACATGCCTCATTATACCCTCTCTCCCATCTGTGGTTTAGACACAACTGACCAGCAGTAATGTTATTATTTTATTATTATTATTTTTTGAGACAGAGTCTCACTCTG
>NW_012119343.1:18373-20773 GCF_000951035.1 Colobus angolensis palliatus | reverse complement strand
AAAGTGAAGTTGAAAACTAAAAAGAAATGTACTAAATAAAATTAGAGATTAGTGGACATATTATACATCATATCAGATACAATTAACAACAGAATTAGTGAACTGGAAGATAGATCTAAGTAATCACCAAGAAAGCAGCACAGAGAAACAAAGAGTGAACTATATCAGAGTTTGAGATACCTGGAAGGTAGACTCAGAAGGCTAAAATGCATCTAACAAGAGGACCATTGCTTGATGTTATTGTGTCATTTATTGTGCCTTTATAAAGGAAGCTCCGACAGCTGCCTTCCCTCTTCCATCATGTGAGGAAATTGCCACAAGGCACCACCTATGAACAAGGGAGTGGACCCTTACCAGACACCGAATCTGGTGAAATGACGTTTTTAAAAAGTACCAGAAGGAAATAATAGAGAAAATGGACAAGATATAATACTGAAGACATATTGGCCAAGAATTCTCCAGAATTGATGAAAGACAACAATCTGAGTTAATGACTCAGGTTCAGGAAGCTGAACAAGCTATCAGCAAAGAAATCTAAACGTGGATACATCATGGGAAAACTACAGATCAACAATAACAAGGAAAGGATCCTTTGAGAGAAAGGATGTATGACGTGAAAAGTAATGTTGCAATTGACTAATCAATAGCAACATTGAAAGCCAGAGAATAGCAGAGAAATATTTTCAAATTGCTGAGAAAAATAACTGTCAATATATAAGGATGCACTAAATAAAACGATTTTTTTCCAAAAGTAGAGTAAGGGAAATCATTTCATACAATGAAAATGAGAAAGTTTTCTGCCAACAGTTAATTGAAGGAATTTTTGAAGGGTATACTTCAGATAATGATACTAGAAATATGGTTTGACACGCAAGAACGGTGAGCAAAGACACCAGGTGGGTAAATATATAGAAACATTAACTATATAAAATAATAATGTTGAAGATGGAGTGAATGGACTTTTCCCTGTTCCTCCTGCTGAGTACAATTAAAAACCCTGGATATTATACAGAAAATAAACGTAAGAAGACTCTGAATGGTGGCGAGAAGAACGCAGATCAGCCAGTGACCTCGGGACCTGAGGGACAGCACAGTGGTGAGAGCCCCAGGTTTTCTTCTTGCCTCATGTATCCCGAACTGGATGGTGGAAAAACTGGCAATCTGAAATTGTCAAATATGTAGATTAACAAAAAAGCAAACTTGAATGTACAAAAGTAGCAGTGGCTTAATCTAAACAACAAAGAGAAAATAGACTGAAATAATACAGAAGAAACAAAGGCCCCGGACATGTGGGATTCTAGCAAAAGATCTCGGGTTTGTGTCATAGAAATCCCAGGAGAGGAGAAAGAGGGTGGGGCTGAAAAGTATTCAAATAAATAATGGCTAAAAATTTCCCAAATGCGGCAAAAAGCAGAAACCTACATATTTAATATCCAGAAAGGATAAAGAAATCACAAGACACATCGTAGGCAAACTTCTGAAAACTAAAGACAATGAAAAAAATCATAAAGCAGCAAGAGAAAAATGACACCTCACTATAAGGGAAAAATAATAAGTTACAGCAAATTTCTAATCTAGACTATGGCAGCCAAATGGAACTGGCACATTTTTCGAGGCCTGAAAGAAAAGAATGCTCAACCTGTGAAAATATGAAGGTGAAATCAAGATATTCTCAAATGAAGTGAAATAAAGAGATAGTGGCACCATGTCACCAGCAGACCTACTATAAAATAATGGTTTAAAGGAAGTCCTCTAAATAGAAAGAAAATAATAATAAAAGAAAATCTGGGTACATTAGGAAAGGAAAAAAGAGCAGAATAAAAGTGTATAAAAAGCTATATTCACCTGCCTAAGAAGTCTCAGTAATGATACATGAGAAACTAACATCAGTGGCCTCCAAGAAAGAAAATTGGGTAGCTGGAATGGGGAGACTATTCACAGTATCTTTCAATAGTTTTAAAATTTTGAATCATCTAAATGTATTCCTAAATTAAAAGTAAAAATGTAAGTTTGATTAATTCTATAGAAAAAAGTGGGATTAAAATACTGATCACGAATACCATTTGGGATTGCTAGTTTTAATTGTCAGTTTGGCTGAATTAAGGGATGCCCAGATAGCTGGTATAGCATTATTTCTGGGTGTGTCTGTGAGGATGTTTCTGGAAGAGATTGGCATTGGAATCAGTGGATGGCATGAGGAAGATCTGCCCTCACCCACTGTGGGGAGGCACCATCCACTGGATTGAGGATAAAAGTGCAGAGGAAAGGTGAACTTGCTGTCTCTCCTGAAGCTGGGATAACCATCTTCTCTTGCCCTTGGACATCAGGATTCCATGACCTCTGGCCTTCAGACTCCAGGACTTGTGCCAGCAGGTCCCCAGTTCCTCAGACCTTCAGCTT
>NW_012119343.1:15335-17268 GCF_000951035.1 Colobus angolensis palliatus | reverse complement strand
AGCACTCTGGGAGGCTGAGGCGGGCAGATCACGAGGTCAGGAGATCGAGATCATCCTGGCTAACATGGTGAACCTCTGTCTCTATTTAAAAGAAATACAAAAAATTAGCCAGGGGTGGCGGTGGGTGCCTGTAGTCCAGCTACTTGGGAGGCTGAGGCAGGAAAATGGCGTGAACCTGGGAGGCAGAGCTTGCAGTGAGCTGAGATGGTGCTACTGCACTCTAGCCTGGGCAACAGAGCAAGACTCCATCTCAAAAAAAAAAATCTGGTTAGTGGCCGTGCACAGTGGCTCACACCTGTAATCCCAGCACTTTGGGTGGCCAAGACAGGTGGATCATGAGGTCAGGAGTTAGAGACTAGCCTGACCAACATAGTGAAATGCTATCTCTACTAAAAATACAAAAACTAGCCAGGCATGGTCGCGTGTGCCTGTAATCCCAGCTACTCAGGAGGCTGAGGCAGGAGAATTGCTTGAACTTAGGAGGCAGAGGTTGCAGTGAGCTGAGATCATGCCACTGCACTCCAGCCTGAGCGACAGAGCAAGACTCTGTCTCAAATAAATAAATGAATCTAGTTTAGTTTCATTAATGTCCCTAAAGCAGCCTTTAAAGCAAAATAACTGGCGAAAAAAAATGATCCATTACATGATAATAAAGTATAATTTAATTAAGAAAAGTCAATGCTTCTAAACTTATATGCACCTAACAATACAGCTTTAAAATGTAAAAAACAGAAATTGATGGAACTACAAGAAGAAAATGATAAAACAACCATATCGGAAAAGTTTTACATACCTATTTCAATGGTTGGTAGATCAGGCAGACCGGAAAGTTTAGAAAGTCTATATAACATTTTAGTAACATAATTAACAAGCATGATCTAATGGACCTATATACAGCACTGCATTCAATATTTCAAGAATTCAAATTCTTTTCAGTCTCTCAGGGAATGTATATGAATATTAGCTCCATAAAAGACCATTAAGAACATATCAACAGTTTCAAAAAATGAGTATTATATAGGCCATCTTTTCTAATTACTAAGTAACTAAATGTGGAACTGATAATAAGATCATTTTTAAAAGCCATAAACGTGAACATTGTAAAGCATCTTATCATAATATAACATATAAAATAAATGCTTATACCTTTGAGTTTCAAAAAGTCACAGAAATAGTTATTCAGTCTAATTTCATTTATATAAATTCAAAAACAAGCAAAACTGAAAATATATTGTTCAGAGATATATTTTTGTGTGGTAATAGCTGTAAAGAAAACAGGAACAAATAACAATAAAATTTAGAATAGTGATTACCACCAGTGAAAGGATGAGGGATGTGATTAAAGGGGAATACACAGGATTCAAATATATTGAAATATTCTCTCACTTAAATTGTGTGATGAGTGCAGAGGTGTTTCATTTATAACATTTGTTTTACGCTTTCATGAGAAAGAGATCTAGCACCCAATATGATCTAACATGCAATGTGTATGTAGAATATATATGTGTTTATACAGAACATATACTTAGAGAATATATACACACACCTTATTTACTATATCTCGTGGTAGACTTATTACAAAATAGGCTTAATTTTTGCTATTCCTGTATATTTTCCTCTTGCAATGTAAATCTGCAACTCCTCCCCATAAGTCCATTTTCTCACTTCTTGAAATTCTTACTCTCAAGCAATACATCTTCCCATTTGTTTTTCATAATAAGCAGCCATTTTCCATTAGCCTTAATTCGCGCTCCCTTTTCTTGAATTTATGCAATTTTCCCTGTACCCTCATGACCTCCTTAAAAATTAGGCATCCTGGCCTCCATTTTTTCACATGTAAATTGTCTGGCTTATTTTAATTATTATTTTATTAATAACTCTTGAAGCTACCTAAAGGTACCTGCCTTCTTAAATAGAGAATACTTGAAAAGCC
>NW_012119343.1:10541-14270 GCF_000951035.1 Colobus angolensis palliatus | reverse complement strand
TTATGTGTTTGGGGGAAGAATATCACAGAGGAAAATGCCAATCTAATAAAGTATCATTTTTTAAATCCCATTTTTCTTTTTTCTAAGGTAGATATGAGCATGTAAGAGTGAACACGTACAGAAAAAAAATGACTTACAGAGGAATAAATCAAAATGTCACCCATATCACAAGGAGGTGGCCCTCGCTGAGCAGAGTCAGACTATGCCTCCATCCCATATTACAGCTGCTACTTGGTCAATCATCAAACCTGAGAGAAAGCCAGGGAGGAAGTCTGCAAGGGAAGAAGGATGAAAGATTTGTCACAAGAGTCATTTCTACTTCAAAAAAAACCTTCAAGCATAGTGGGTCCACCAGAGTGTTCCTCTCTTCTTTCTTTCTCTATCTGCCTGTCTTATGTCTCTTTCCCCTTGTTTAATTAATTTAATTAAGTCATTGTTTTATCCTCTCAACTACTATTATTGAGTGCACTGAAAAATTGAATAGACACCAAAACATCATCCCTATCCTGAAGGTACTTACCTTCTAATGGGATAGAGGTAACTGGTAACAAATAAATGTCGTGAAGAAAAATAAAATATGATAAAGAGGAATAGATCTGAGTGGAGAAAAGGGGATTTTCTGTCTTAAAGAAGGGAAAACTTTCCCTCTACACTTTAAGGGTTTGGTTATTGAGTCTGAAATAAATTGACAGTAGGCAGATTAGCAGGAAAAAGGAATAAAGATGTATCATATGCATGGGGACATCACAGGGGGAAAAAATGAATATCCGTCAACCCACTAAGATGTAGATGCTTACATACCCTCTTCACAGGGGAGAGAGGTTGGGGATGCAGGTAACTTAGGGGAGAGCAAATAATTTCTGGAAAAGATGAATAGGCCTTCCGAAGAACAGATGGTATCTTGTGATGAAGTCTGTCTGAGTGTAGGGTCAATCCCCAGTCTCCTGTCCTGGGAGGCAAGTTGAATCTTCCCTGGTTGATGAGATTCCCGGGGAGGGGACTCATGACAATTGAGATGTTTTTGAAGGATCTGTCTTTAGGTGGATAAAATTCAGAGAAAAGCCCCTCAAGGCATTTGCTGTTCCCCAAGTACCCTGAGTTTGAAGTCCAAAGTGGAATATTTGGGGGTGGCATTTCCTGAACACCTTCATTGTTTTAGAGAGTGGTCGGGGAAATCTTCTCTGATGAGAAGACACCTAAGAAGGGATTAAGGTTCCAGACAGAAGAAATGGCAAGGGCAAAGGCCCTGAGGTGGGATTTGAGGTCTTAAGAGGTGTGCTGGAGAGATGGGGCAGTGACAGACCATGTGGCATCTTGGAGATACACATCTTCGAGGCTTTTATTCTGTTAGATGGAAAACCGCTGGTGGCTTTTTAGATGAGACAGTGATATAATCCAAACTAGATCTTTAAAAGGTTACTTTGGCGTCGGTTTGGCGATTTGTATAGGAATGGGAGAGCTGGTGGTGCACCTTGGTAGGAAAACTCCTTAGGAGATAATTACATTAGACAAGGCAACAGAAGACCACCAATTGAACCAAGGTGGTAGCAATGGAGGTGGAAAGGCCTAGGTAGATTTTGTATATAATTTGAAGGAAGAAAAAAGGGATGTGCTAATTAATTGCATACAAAATGTGAGTTTCCAGGTTTCACACATATTCACTACTAAAAAAACAAAAACAAAAACAAAAACATTACTTCACCCAAATTTTCAGCCTTTAGATATATCTAGATCTGACAGATCCTCACATGTACACTCTCTGAGGAGATAATGGAAAGGAAGACTTTTTCCATTTATTCCTCTTTTCAGTTCTCTCCTTTCTTCCCCAAAAGTCATCTACTCTAATATACTTATTTTTTTAAACATGCTTGTATCCTTGTTAAATCCACTGTGTTGTTTTATGTATATTGTATTTCTAATTTACCAAGACATCAAACTTCAAGATCTTTTTTTTTTTTTAACCTAACACTGTGGTTTTAGGATCTGTTCATGTTGCTGTTTGTACATCTAGTTCAAAGATTTTCCTCACTGTGCAGTATTTTACAGTATCTATAACCTTACTGATGAATATCTAGGTTGTGCACAAATTCGTGCTATTACATCGCTTTTAGAAATATCCACGTAAAGATTGCATTATGGGCCTCTTTGTAGGTATCTCTGTGATAAGGGATCGATAATTCTGTATTCCTATTCATATCCTTTACTTTTTTTATTTTTGGAGTTCCTCACATTCTAGATACTAATCCCAATCAATTAATCACATATTACATTTATTTCCAGTCTGTCACGCATCTGTTAACTTTATTACAGTTTATTCTATAAATATTATTTATAATATTGAACTGAAATATTTAATTTCAATGTGGTCAAATACCCGAGATATGAATATATTTTTTCACTGGGCACTGACTGCATACCTGTTCTTCCTACAACCTGTCATTGTCATCCCAGCGTTTGCTGGTTCCTAGAGTTGGTTTTGTTTTTTTTTGCTGATTCCTAAAGAGGCTGTATTTAGTCTCTGCTCCCCAGTGCCAAGCGCAGTGCCTGCAGGTGGTAGATACTTAGTGCAGGTTTAAGGGAGGATAGACAGAGGATGGGAGAGATGAAGGGGAGAGGAAGGGGGAAAGGACAGTTTTAAGCTTATATAGAATTCTACTTCTTTAGTACACTGTCTTGAAACAGTGTAGCTAGTATAGCTATCCAATATGGTTGCCACTAGCCACATGTGGCTATTAATATTAAAATTAATTGAAATAAAAATTCCATTTATCATCAGTCGTATTTCAAATGCTCCATAGCCACAAGTGGCAAGTGCTACTGTATTAGAAAAAGCAGATGTAGAACATTTCCATCATTGCAGCAGGTTCTATTGGGCAGACCCTAGAAACTTCCTAAATGCCCATAAAAGTTTTGTTTTGGGGTAATAGGGAGGTGCTTGGTGGTCGTTTTGTTAAGGATGTGGTGAGAAAATGAAGACCCCAGATCTTAGACCCTGAATGTAATATAGGCAATTCTCTTTATTTCTTTGAGAGGATAAGATTTTTGAAAAGAAAAACAAACAGAGAAATAGTTGGCTTATCTAAATTTAAGAAGGTAAAATAAACTTATGATGTCATGGCCCTAAGGCACAAACCTGAAAAAAAGGTAAGCAAAAAAGAAAAAAAAATCCGTATGATTAATTACTCCTATTACTCTTAATTTTAACCTATGTTTGAAATACCATCACCCTGCAGCAGAGACCGTATCTGTTAGGCAAATTAGCAAGCCCTCTAACAGCAAGGGAGCATCAGGCATAAAACCTCATTGATCTTAATCCACTAACACAGACTCTGTGAAATTGCAATTTTTTTTAATGTACCAATTTAGTTAATTATATAGAAACTCTAAAGGAAATTCTGTTTTTAGGCAATCTTTAAAAAGCACCCAATGTGCACATATTATATATTTTTTACACTTATTAAAGTGTATTCCAGCAGAACTTCTGCTTAAATAATTTTTATTAGCTTAGTTTTTGTTATATTTACTCAAAAGAAATAAAGTAAAAACAAAATTCTTTAGTGCAGAATTTTTATTAATTAAGTCAGGGCCTCTCTCTCTACCTCCTGACCCCTCTCTCCTGCAAGCTACATTGTGAAATAGTGAGATTTTTGGCTGGGCACGGTGCTCACACCTGTAAACCCAGCACTTTGGGAGGCTAAGGCAGGAGAATCACTTGAGTCCAGGAGTTCA
>NW_012119343.1:6039-9206 GCF_000951035.1 Colobus angolensis palliatus | reverse complement strand
CTCAGAAGTCTTGGCAATGCTTCCTTGCCCTATTGTCATTAAAATACCATTTATATATCCATGAACTTAGCCATTAGCTCCCTCCTGCCTTTTCTGAAATTACATAAGCAATGTGATACATATACTGAACTCCAGTCCAGAACTCTCATATGAACTCCAGGCTGCCCTGCCCTCAACCTTGTTCCACCAATGGTCTTCTGCATCTCAGTCAGTGGAAACTCAATCCTTTCCCTCACTCAGGCCCAAAACCTTGAAGTCATCCTTGCTTCCTCTCTCATCTCTCATGCATAAACTCAACAAATCCTGAATCTGATCACTTCTTACATCTTAACTGCTATCACCCTAGTCCACTTGTTCTCAATCCCATTTGACAATTTTGCATCTCAGTGGACATTTGGCAATATCTGGAGGCATTTTGGATTGTCACATGGAGAGGGTTCTACTGGCATCTGGTAGAGGTTCTACTGGCATCTAGTGGATAGAGGTCAAGGATGCTGCCAAACATTGTGCAATGCACAGGACAGCACCTCACAAAAAGAAATTATCCAACATAAACTATTAATAGTGGTGGAGAACCTGCCCTGGTCCAAGTCACTATCTCTTCCCTGGATTATGTCTGCAGCCTTCTAACAGTTCTCTTTGCTTCCATTCTTGCTTCCTTCTCCATAATTATTCCCTGCATAGCAATAAGAGTTATCCTGTTAAATAAGTCAGGTTTGGGGGAGTGGTAGGAATCTCCATGAATGAAGGAGTGTTGAGGTGCCTAGGGGTTCAGTACTAAGTACTACCAGGCTTCTTAGAGTCTCTCTCATGCAATCCCACCCAATCATGCACCTAGAGCTCTACTCCCCAAACCCAACCCTAGACTCAGGTCCCTTGGCTATTGGAGCCAAACATCATAGCCCCCCCAATCCCAACCATCTGCTGAGGGGAGAAGAAAGAGTCAGATAGTCAGAGAGACTGAAGGATTGAAGAAGTGGCTCTCCTTTAATACTGCTTCATCTTGAATCACTGGAGACCAGGTGAAGCTGGAATGCCCTGAGAACAGAACACTAGAAAGGCCAGGGGCACCAAGTCTTCCCCTTCACCCACTGCTCCTAGCGCAGACTTGCTAGAGACACTGCAGACAACGTGTTTGCTGCCAGCAAGGCTCTTTAGCTGTCTCTATGAATAATGTAAAATGGAACATTTCCATTTCTGTGATATCTATCTCTCCACAATTTGCACGCCCTCTTAGGATTATTAAATTTCTTTGAGTTCCTTCAAAATAAAAATGAAAGTCATAGTGTGCATTTGGGGAGTCACTGGAAAATTAGGGAGACCCCTGTAAATGCTGTCACCCTCAGTCAAGTTATAAGAAACACCCAGTAATTACTTATAATAACAAATGCTTGATAAATCTCCCAACTGTTGCATTTTAAAATAGCTTGGAAGAAAAGTAAAAGGGTCCTTTATAAGCTGCTAATGAGTTTTTGGCATCTTTCTTAGAGATATTCCCTGGGCAAGTTAACACCCAAATTAAATAGTGAGCTGAGGTAGATGCATAGTAGCCACTCCATCAGTATTTTAATTATAAATAATGAGAACAGATGAACTTTCCCATCAACAGGACTTTGAACAAACAAATGAAGAAATCTGCATTCATGGCCCTTCTCTCGGCCTCAGCAAGACCCGGACTTAATATGGTTTGGAGGCTCTGGGCTACTTTCTCCTTTTCTCCATTTTCCCTCCAGGTGCAAGAAATGGAAAAAGAGAAAAAGACACTACCTTCTTCGCCACTCCTGGCCTTTGAGGTGACGATGGGTGTGGCACTCCTGCCACACAATGGTAGAATGATCCTTTTCAGGATTTGCTACCGGAAGGAGTTGACCAACTGCCCATAGCAGCCCAAGGCTCCAGCTGCCATTTGAATATAATTTATTGTGTTCTGAAAGAAAAGTGGAAAGACGAAAATGTATGGATGGGCAATAATACAAATGAATTGTGATGGATGACATTCAGATTTCAGTTTCAAAGGAATATGCTTTTAAGTCGATAAATGATTGCAATGGTAAGATGAAGTCTCCACAGCTGTGCCAAATGGGCCCTTCTAAATGGTCAGCGTGCCTGTTGGAGTCCACGAGGGAGTGAGATGGACAATTATAATAAAGAAAATTAAAATAAACACATGGTGTTTAAGAGCAACGACACCATAAACAGACTGTGGATTTTAATCCAAGCTCCAGCCTTGAGCAAGTTACTTAATGATTCTGTGCCTCATTTCCTCAGGTGTAAAATGGGAATTCTAATACCTGCTTCTAGCGGGATTTCTGGGAGGATTAAATGAGTTAAAATACAGGAAGTCATTAGAGCAGTGTCTGGCATGTAGTGAGCACTAGATTGATATTTGCTCTTTTTGTTGTGATTCATGGTGAATGTTGCACTCTACCAGGTCCTGAGCGAAGCCTGTTTGTCCATGACTTCACTTCACTATCACCACCTCTCTCCCGTGACCGTCATTGTGCTTACCCTTTACAGGAGGAAATGGATGGAGAGCTATACACTTGTCTTCCAAATACAGAAGAATTTCTGACTTTGCTCTTATTCTCACTTAGGTTTTTGTTGTTGTTTTGTTTTGTTTTTGGAGATGAAGTTTCACTCTTGTCGCTCAGGCTGGAGTGCAATGCTGTGATCTTGGCTCACTGCAACTCCCAGCTCCTGAGTTCAAGCAATTCTCCTGCCTCAACCTCCCAAGTAGCTGGGATTACAGGCGCACACCACCATGCTCGCTAATTTTTGTATTTTTTTAGTAGAGACGGGGTTTCACCATGTTTCCCACGCTGGTCTCAAACTTCTGACCTCAGGTGATCTGCCCTCCTTGGCCTCCCAAAGTTCTGGGATTACAGGTGAGAGCCACCATGCTCAGTCTCTCACTTAGGTCTTATATGAGTGTCTTCTGTTTATATATTTGCAGTTCCAATTAGGTATAGGAAAAAATTTTAAACACTGGAAATAAATATTCCAAGCTGTTCATAGTGATTGTTTCAAGGTGATAGGATTATGAGGGACTAGATTTCTTCCTTCTATCTTTCTGTATTTTGATAATTTCTAAAACTAGTTGTGTATGTATATGCATACATGTTTATTTACAATAAAATGTATAAAATGAATGTTTAAATATGAAAGAA
>NW_012119343.1:3533-5989 GCF_000951035.1 Colobus angolensis palliatus | reverse complement strand
GCTATACACTTGTCTTCCAAATACAGAAGAATTTCTGACTTTGCTCTTATTCTCACTTAGGTTTTTGTTGTTGTTTTGTTTTGTTTTTGGAGATGAAGTTTCACTCTTGTCGCTCAGGCTGGAGTGCAATGCTGTGATCTTGGCTCACTGCAACTCCCAGCTCCTGAGTTCAAGCAATTCTCCTGCCTCAACCTCCCAAGTAGCTGGGATTACAGGCGCACACCACCATGCTCGCTAATTTTTGTATTTTTTTAGTAGAGACGGGGTTTCACCATGTTTCCCACGCTGGTCTCAAACTTCTGACCTCAGGTGATCTGCCCTCCTTGGCCTCCCAAAGTTCTGGGATTACAGGTGAGAGCCACCATGCTCAGTCTCTCACTTAGGTCTTATATGAGTGTCTTCTGTTTATATATTTGCAGTTCCAATTAGGTATAGGAAAAAATTTTAAACACTGGAAATAAATATTCCAAGCTGTTCATAGTGATTGTTTCAAGGTGATAGGATTATGAGGGACTAGATTTCTTCCTTCTATCTTTCTGTATTTTGATAATTTCTAAAACTAGTTGTGTATGTATATGCATACATGTTTATTTACAATAAAATGTATAAAATGAATGTTTAAATATGAAAGAAGGGCAGATTTAGTTCACCTCTTTCTTTTCCTTAAATAACCAATCAACTTCCTCATCAGAGCACATTAATTAAGAAATCAGGAACTCAGTGTCACATACAGGACCAAGACTAGCTGATGTGAATTCAGTTCCACCTGTCAGCAGTACCTATCCGAGGTGTAGCAGGAGGAAGTGAGGTGGAGGCGGTAATTTCCCTCCTGCTTCAGCTGCTGTTGCTGGGAAACACGGGCACTGGGAAGGGTGTTTTTCTGTATTACATTGCACAGCTCCTAGTTTTATGGGCATGAGAAAGCAGAGGCAGCAACCTGAGCAACAGTAGTTTTCTCACCTTTGGGATACAGCTATGAGGTGAGATTTTGAGATCAACGATTCCAGTGGTGGCCTCCCAATTTTCATATCCTGGCTGTGTCAGAGGCAGCAGCAGCCCTTGTGGTCAGTTTAGCAGTGTTTTTCCAGAAGATATTCTTGGAGAACCAGCCTAGAACCCACCATTCCAGCCCCTGATTAAGCACCTAATTCTACACTAAATCCCTCTCTGCTTGAGATAGAAAGGTCGCAGGTTTGATATCTGTATCTTGCATGATACATACAGTTACATAAAATAACACAAATCTTTAAAACAAATAAAGGAAAATGAAATGAGGGAGGAAACAAGGAGCCAAGCACAAGATTAATACAAAATGTGTATCATCAAATGGTCTCCATTTGCAAGGGGTAAATCACTCATTTGGCTCCAAGCTTTCTAGGAGTAACTACAAAGAGAAAAAAACATTATTTGATTCACAAAATCCAATAAGCCAAAACATTCTGTTTCATGAGATTTCTTTCATGAGTCTCAAAAGTGCTGTTAGTGAAAATAATACAATAAAAATTATCTGGGTCTAGTAACTCACTGACTGATTGAAAACAAAAACAAAAGCCAAAAAAAAAAAAATCACTCAGTAATACCTTAAACCTTTTATTTAAATTAATTCTGTGAACATACATTCATTCTCCAATCTTTCAATGCCCTGTCTTTGATGAAAAGTCCTCTGATTTGAACTATGGTGCCATTTTTCTTATATACATCACATCCACAATACATCATCTATGATTTTGAATTTCAGTTTATTTAAATTGGAGTGTGAAGTTACATAATTTGTGAAGCATTTTGATGATATATTTCTTCTAGGCTTTTAAATAGTATTTTCCTCATTAAACATTTTTTTATTTGTATTATGCATGGAGTGCAGGTACAATTGGCTACATTGATGTGCTGCATTGCAGTGAAGTTAGGACCTTCAGTGCATCCATTCCTGGAGCAATGTGCATTGTATCCCCCAAAGCGACCTCCTACTATCCACCCCCTCAAGCCCCAACCCCTCCAAGTCTTCATTGTCTGTCATTTCACACTCTGCTTCCATGTGTACATATTATTTAGCTCCCACTTACAGGTGAGAACATGTGGTATTTGTCTTCCTGTGTCTGAGCTGTTTTCACTTAAGATAATGGCCTCCAGTTCCACCCACGCTGCTGCAAAACACGTGATTTTATGTTTTTGTGGCGGAATAGTATTCAATTGTGTATATGCACCACGTTTCCTTTATCCAGTCTTCTACTGATGGACACTTAGACTGATTACTTATCTTTGCTATTGTGAATGGTGATGAGATAAATATATGAGTACAGGTATCTTTTGATGTAATCTCTTTTTCTTTTTCTTTCTTTGAAACAGTCTCATTCAGTGCAGGTTGAGGTACAGTAGCATGATCTCGGCTCACTGCAGCCTCCGTTTCCTAGGCTGAAGTGATCCTCCCACCTCAGCCTCCCAAGTAGCTGGGACCA
>NW_012119343.1:0-1208 GCF_000951035.1 Colobus angolensis palliatus | reverse complement strand
TCTTTTGAATATAATAGCATTTTACATAAAAGTTAAAAAGAAATTTAAAAACAAGAGCCTTAGTGCTGGAGAAATCTCGGAAACTTGTAGACGGGGAAGGTGTGCTTCCTTCCATATCTTCCTGTTTGAGTCCATAGAAGAGGCTGAGTTTAAGAGACTGGGGAATTCCCCCAAGGTGCCCCAGGGACTGGAGGTCTTTCAGTAAGAGGAGACCTCAGCCACAGTCAACCACATCACTACAAGGTGGGATTTTAAGCTGCTGAACTGCAGGGAACTTCCAGTGGTTTCCCAAATGTGGTCTGTGAAAGACTAGAGTCTGCGGGGTAGCTGTGGAGGAAGAGCTGGGCGGGCAAGTGGACTTCAGGGACCCCTATCGCTATTGTCTATTTTGCTTGTTGGGACTTAATTTGGGGTTCAGCAGTAACAACGGTGGAAATTTTCTGCTTCCATTGAGAGGGAATTTGGAGTTAAACAAAATTTACTTAAACTCCTTGAGTCTCAGTTTCCACATCTTTGCAATACAGATAACTCCCTGTCTCCTAGAGCTGTTGTGAGGATAGGATGAAATAATGCAAGTTAAGTGTTTAATGCTTAATAAATGGTTGCTTAAGAAAGGAGGTCAGGTAAGTGGTAAATAGTAGCACAACTAAGGCAAGAGGATGGGCTTGGGACTTCTTACAACCTGGGTCCCCAACAGGGACCGGTACTGGTCCATGACCTGTTAGAAACCAGGCTTCATTGCAAGGGCAAGGGAGCATTACTGTCTGAGCTCAGCTTCCTGTCAGATCAGCAGCAACTTTAGATTCTCATAGGAGCATGAACCCTATTGTTAACCAGTACATGTGAGGGATCTAGGTTGCCCAATTCTTATGAGAATCTAATGCCTGATGATCTGAGGTGGAGCAGTTTCATCCCGAAACCATTCTCCTCACCCCGTCCATGAAAATATTGTCTTCCACAAAATTGGTCCCTGGTGCTAAAAAGGTTAGGGACTGCTGCCTTACACTGTACCATTGTCTTCTACTTTCCCTGTCATCTTTAGATATCATGCGTTTCAGAGACAGTTCCATTGTCACCGACATGTGCTCTGGGTGCCTATTTATCCTTGGAGCTTCCTCATTGTCTGCCTGAAAAAGCCATCTCATTTTGCAAGGTCAGGAATCTAAATCCCTGTCAGCCTAGGAGAAAAGAAAGGCATTCAAGTCCCA
>NW_012119342.1:6001-6788 GCF_000951035.1 Colobus angolensis palliatus | reverse complement strand
AAAAAAAAAGAATTTACAGCCGGGCATGGGGGCTCATGCCTGTAATCCCAGCATTTTGGGAGGCCAAGGCAGGCAGATCACAAGGTCAGGAGTTCGAGACCACCCTGGTCAGCATGGTGAAGCCCCGTCTCTTCTAAAAATGCAAAAAATTAGCCGGACACGGTGGCTTGGTGCCTGTAATCCCAACTACTCAGGAGGCTGAGGCAGGAGAATTGCTTGAGCCTGGGAGGCAGAGGTTGTAGTGAGCCAAGATCACGCCACTGCATACCAGACTGGGCCTGAGCGACAGAGCGAGACTCCATCTCAAAAAAAAAAAAAAAAAAGAATTTACAACTGAGGCTGGGTGCAGTGGCTCATACCTGTAATCCCAGAATTTTGGAGGCCAAGGTGGGAGGATCACTTGAGCCCAGGAGTTGAGACCAGCCCAGGCAACACAGAAAGATCCTGTCTCTACAAAAAATTAAAAATTAGCCACGCCTCATGGCGAACACCCGTAGTCTCAGCTACTCAGGAAGCTGAGACAAGAGGATTGCTTGAGCCCAGGAGACTGAGGCTGCAGTGAGCTGTGACTGTGCCACTACATTCCAGCTTGAGTGGATAGAGCAAGACCTCGACACTTAAAAAAAAAAGAATTTACAAATGAAAGGAAACCTACTATCTATCACCCAGGGTGGAGTATAGTGGCATGATCGTGGCTCACTGCAACCTCCGCCTCCTGGGTTCGAGCAATCCTCCCACCTCAGCCTCCTGAGTAGCTGGGATTACAGGTGCACACCACCACGCCCAG
>NW_012119342.1:0-381 GCF_000951035.1 Colobus angolensis palliatus | reverse complement strand
GGCACGTGGATCTCTTGAGCCCAGCAGTTCGAGACCAGCCTGGGCAATATAATAAGATCCAGACTTTACAAAAAATTTTTTAATTAGCCAGGCATGGGCTGGGTGCAGTGGCTCACACCTGTAATCCCAGCACTGTGGGAGGCCAAGGCGGGCGAATCACGAGGTCAGGAGATGGGAGACTGTTCTGGCTAACACGGTGAAACCCTGCCTCTTCTAAAAATACAAAAAATTAGCCGGTTGTGGTGGCAGGCGCCTGTAGTCCTAGCCACTCAGGAGGCTGAGGCAGGGGAATCGTTTGAACCTGGGAGGCACAGGTTGCAGTGAGCCGAGACTGCACCATTGCACTCCAGCCTGGGCGACAGAGCAAGACTGCGTCTCAAA
>NW_012119341.1:5998-6360 GCF_000951035.1 Colobus angolensis palliatus | reverse complement strand
GCCACCACGCCTGGCTAATTTTTTGTATTTTTAATAGAGATGAGGTTTCACCATGGTAGCCAGGATGGTCTTGATCTCCTGACCTTGTGATCCACCCACCTCGGCCTCCCAAAGTGCTGGGATTATAGGCATGAGCCACCGCGCCCAGCAGAGCTTGCACAAATTAAACAGAGATGAATATCAGTTTTGGCGGGACTCCAACAAAAAAAGATACTCTTTATATAATTATAATAGTAGGAATAAAAATTAGTTATTCAAGAGAGGGAGGCCGGGCGCGGTGGCTCAAGTCTGTAATCCCAGCACTTTGGGAGGCCAAGACGGGCAGATCATGAGGTCAGGAGATCGAGACCATCCTGGCTAAC
>NW_012119341.1:0-878 GCF_000951035.1 Colobus angolensis palliatus | reverse complement strand
ACTAGAAAAGTAAAAGATTTGGGAGTTTGAAAAATAAACAGAACTTCTCCTTTGGCTATGATTAATGTGAGAGGCTTTTTGACCACCCAGGTACAAATAAGATAGGCTATATATATACATGACTCTGATTGCTTCTAAGCCTTTTGGCCAAGATCAAGTGATATACAACTCTGGAAGTCAGGGGGAAAGCCATCAGTGAAAAACTTAGAAGACAGCCCATTATGTTTTGACAGCTCTAGTTATCAGAAAGTTCTTCCCATTACACTGAGGTGACTATAAATGTTATATAAATGTGATGTCCATTTCCATTTGGGGCTCCTGAAAAGTACGTATTTTTCTAAGCACATCAAATATTGGAAGAGAGTTATCACATTCTCTCCCAACATCTTTTATTTTATTTATTTATTTATTTTTGAGATGGAGTTTTGCACCTTTTGCCTAGACTGGAGTGCAATGGTGCGATGTCAGCGCACTCCAAGCTCTGCCTCCCAGGTTCAAGCAATTCTCCTGCCTCAGCCTCCCGAGTAGCTGGGACTACAGGCATGCACCACCGCACCCGGCTAATTATGTATTTTTAGTAGAGATGGATTTCTCCACGTTAGTCAGGCTGGTCTCAAACTCCCGACCTCAGGTGAGCTGCCCGCCTCAGCCTCCCAAGGTGCTGGGGCCTACATCTTATATTTTCTAATCTAAACAAACAATCCTAGTTTCTCCAGCTGTCCTTCATGATCTGTTTCCAGATGTCATCATCCTGGCTGGTCATATGCGTTCTAAGGTAGGATGCCAGGCCGGGCGCGGTGGCTCAAGCCTGTAATCCCAGCACTTTGGGAGGCCGAGGCGGGCAGATCACAAGGTCAGGAGATCGAGACCACGGTGAA
>NW_012119340.1:6172-6574 GCF_000951035.1 Colobus angolensis palliatus | reverse complement strand
GTCCTGCCTCAACCTCTGGAGTAGCTGGGATTACAGGCATCTGCCACGACCCCCAGCTACTTTTTGTATTTTTAGTAGAGATGAGGTTTCACCATTTTGGCCAGGCTGGTTTTGAACTCCTGACCTCAAGTAATCTACCGGCCTCGGCCTCTGAAAGTGCTGGGATTACATGCATGAGCCACCGTGCCTAGCCTGTTTATACATTATTTATGGCTGTTGTATTCTTACTAATTTTTCTTTCCATTTGTTTCATCAATTAGAGAGAGAGGTAGTGAAATCTCAGACTGTATGGATTTGTCTCTTTATAATTTTTGCTTCATGTAGTTTGAAGCTACTATTAGATGCATAAATGTTTAGGATTGTTATGTCATCTTGATGAACTGGCCACTTATATATATATAT
>NW_012119340.1:0-1762 GCF_000951035.1 Colobus angolensis palliatus | reverse complement strand
GAACAGAAAGAAAAGCATCATGTAAAAATGAAAGCCAAGAGATGTGCCACTCCTGTAATCATCGATGAAATTCTACCCTCTAAGAAAATGAAAGTGTGAGTAGCCACAACTTCTTACTGCCAAGCGTAGACATATTGTACCTTGTATACCACTTGTAAGTTTCTTTTCTGAGTTTACACTTTAGATTGAATAGAATAAAATTAAAAATGGTACATCTGCAATATGTTTGGTGTACCTCAAGCTTGAGAAATGCCTGAAACTTTGACCATGGTGAGGTGAATTGTTACATGTGTCGTGGAGGGCACTCACATCTTAGCTGGCATAGGTTTTACCTCTTTTTGTTTTTATGGTTAATAACAGGCAGCATACATGATGTTTGTTCATATTTTTATTAGTTAAGAATATATTTTGCTGCAAGTAATAGTCTATTCAACTGGAGTGGTTTAAAGAATAATGAATTATTTGTTCACAGAGGTCTAAAGTGGTTAGCTGCTGGCTTTGGTTCAGTGGCTGATTTTTAGCTTTTTTTTTTCATACTTGCTCTTCAAGATGCTGCTCTGTATTTCTTAGCTTTTTTCTTTTGCTTGTTGTCTCATTGGCACAAGATGGCTGGTATATCTCTAGGTGTTATATTTATGTTTAAGAGAAGAAGAGAACGGTAAAGGAAAAAGGGCAGCATCTATACCAGGAAACTTAAGTCTTTCCCAGCAAACCTTAAATTTCCTTTCATTTGCCTAGACTTGTGTCACTTGGATTCCCTAGTTGCAGTAGAGGCTGCTGAAGCAAGTACAATACTTACTTGTAGTTTAGTGTGTTAATTCTCCTCCTGAAATTGGGGTTTTATTAATAAGAGAATAGATATCGGGATGGCAATTAACTCTGCCATTTGATCGTTTGATGGTGAGCAGTTAGAGTCCCTCCTTACTCTTCCGAACCACGACTAGGTAACTCTTATCTTGATAGAGGTTGGCTTTCTCAAAGTTTACTCATTGAAGCCATTAGTATATATGATGTAATGATACTATTGGAAGAATCATGTGGTCAAAGCATGCTTGTTATCCTATAGAATGAGAAAAGTTAATCCATATGCAGTAGATTTGGGGAGGAGGGTACAGGCTATGCTTCAGGGAATTGAAAACATTTTTTGTTCTTTTGAACTCAAGTTCTAACAACAAAAAGAAGCCAGAGGAAGAAGGCAGTGCTCAAGATACTTCTGAAAAGAATGAATCTTCCCCAGAGAAAGTCAAGGGTAGACATACTGTGCCTTGTATGCCACCCATAAAGTAAGTTTTTTTCCTGAATTTAAACTTTAGAATGAATGGTGTAAAATTACAGACTTACATCTCCAATCTGTTTGGTGTACCTGGAGGTTGGGAAACTCCTGAAGCTTTGACCATGGTGAGGTGAATTGTTACATGTGTCCTGAAGGGTGCTCAGATTTTTAAATTTTTATTTAATTAATTAATTTTAAAGACAGGGTCTTATTCTGTTGCCTAGGTTGGCGTGCAGTGGTGCGATCATGGCTCACTGCATCCTTGACCTCCTGGGCTTACCTGATCCTCCCACCTCAGCCTTCCAAGTAACTGGGACCATAGGCATGTACTATCATGCCTGGCTAACCTTTGTTTTTTTGGCGACATAGGCTCACTCTGTTTCCCAGGCTGGAGTGCAGTGGCATGATCTTGGCTTACTGCAACCTCCGCCTCCCAGGTTCAAACAATTCTCCTGCCTCAGCCTCCTGAGGAGCTGGGATTACAGGTGT
>NW_012119339.1:5954-6575 GCF_000951035.1 Colobus angolensis palliatus | reverse complement strand
GGTAAGAATACCAGGAGAGACAAAAACCATATAATCGTCTCAATAAATGCAGAAAAAGCATCTGATAAAAGTCTACATGCCTTCATGATAAAAACTCTCAACAAGTTATGCATACAAGTAATATACCTTAACATAATAAAGGCCATATATGACAAACCCACAGCTAACATCATACTGAATGGGAGAAAGCTGAAAGCCTTTACTCTAAGAACTGGAACAAGACAAGGATGCCTGCCTTCACCAATCGTATTCAACACAGTTCTATAACTACTAACCAGAACAACCAGGTAAGAGAGAGATAAAAGGCTTCTAAATTGGAAAAGAAGGGGCCAGATGCAATAGCTCACGCTTGTAATCCCAGCATTTTGGGAGCCCAAGGTGGGCAGATCACTTAAAGTCAGGAGTTAAAGACCGGCCTGGCCAACATGGTGAAACCCTATCTCTATTAAAAATACAAGTATTAGCCAGGCATGGTGGTGGGCACCTGTAATGCCAGCTATTCAGGAGGCTGAGGAAGGAGATTCGCTTGAGCCCAGAAGGCAAAGATTGCAGTGAGCCAAGATCACACCCCTGCACTCCAGCCTGGGCATCAGAGCAAGACTCTGTCTCAAAATAAAATAA
>NW_012119339.1:0-789 GCF_000951035.1 Colobus angolensis palliatus | reverse complement strand
TTTCCATAATGCAAATCAGTATCCAAAGGAAAGGAGGGATATCTGCACACCCTTGTTTATTGCAGCACTATTCCAAGAGCCAAGATATGGGATCAGCCTAAGTGTCCATCAACAGATGAATGGAAAAAGAAAATGTGGTACCTATACACAATCTAATATATCCAGCCAAAAAAAATATGGAAGCCCTCTCATTTGCAGCAATATAGGTGGAACTGGAGGTCATTATGTTACGTGAAACAAGCCAGACACAAAAAGACAAATTTCACATACTCTCATTCATGTGGGAGCTAAAAAAAAAAAAAAAAAATTGAAATTAGAGAGTAGAAGGATGGAATACTAGAGGCTGGGAAGGGGTGGAGGGATGGAGAGAGATTAATGGGTACAAACATACTATTGGATAGAAATAAGTTGAAATAAATAATAAGAAATAAGTTGATAGTACAGTAGGGTGACTATAGTTAACAATAATTTATTGTATATTTCAAAATAGCTAGAAGAGAAGACTTGAAATGTTTCCAACACAAAGAAATGATAAACGTTTAGTCAGGCCCAGTGGCTCACGCCTGTAATCCCAGCACTTTGGGAGTCCTAGGCAGGAGGATCACTGAGGTCAGGAGTTCGAGACCAACCTGGCCAACATGGTGAAACCCCATATCTACTAAAAATATGAAAATTAGCTGGGCATGGTTGTGGGCACCTGTAAACCCAGCTACTCGGGAGGCTGAGGCAGGAGAATCGCTTGAACCCGGGAGGCAGAGGTTGCAGTGAGCTGAGATCACACCACTGCAC
>NW_012119338.1:6415-7762 GCF_000951035.1 Colobus angolensis palliatus | reverse complement strand
TGTCTCGAAAAATAAATAAATAAAATAAAAATAAATATATAGAAATTTTAAAAAAGATAAAATTGAATGCATTCCTTACACTCTTCACTATAAGAAATGAAACCGGCCAGGCACAGTGGCTCACACCTGTAATCCTAGCACTTTGGGAGGACAAGGCAGGCAGATCACTTGAGGTCAAGAGTTTGAGACCAGCCCGGCCAACACAGAGGACCCCCATCTCTACTAAAAATACAAAAATTAACCGGGCATGGCAGCGTGTGCCTGCAGTCCCAGCTACTTGGAGGCTGAGGCAGGAGAATCACTTGAACCCAGGAGGCGGAGGTTGCAGTGAGCTGAGATGGAGCCACTACCCTCCAATCTGAGCAACAGAGCAAGACTTCGTCTAAAAACAAAAACAAAAACAAAAACAAAAAACCACAATAATGTATCACCTCACAGCCATTTGGATGACCAGTAAAAACAACAACAACTAGATAATAACAAGAGTCATTGAGGGTGCAAGGAGCTGGAACCCTTGTGCACTGTTAGTGGGGGTGTAAAATGGTGCGGTCATTATGGAAAACAGTATGGCGGTCCCTCAAAACATTCACAATAGGATTACCATATGATCCAACAATTCTACTTCTGAGTATATACCCAAAGAATCGAAAGCAAGATGTTGAACAGATATTTGTACACCCATGTGCACAGCAGCATTATTCGTAATAGCCAAGAGGTAGAAACAACCTGTGTCCATTGATGAATAAATGGATAAAGAAAATGTGGTCTATCTATACAATAGAATATTATTCAGCCTTAAAAAGGAAGAAAATTCCAACATATGTTACAACATCAATGAACTTTGAGATATTATGCTGAGTGAAATAATCCAGTCACAAAAAGAAAAATATAATATGATTTCACTTATATGAGGTCCCTATATTAGTCAAATTTACTGAAAAAGTAAAAGGATGGTTACCAGAGGCTGGGGGAATTAGAAAATCGAGAATTATTGTTTAATTGGTATAGAATTACAGTTTTACAAAACAAAAAGAGTTCCAGAGATTGGTTGTACAACAATGTAAATGTACTTAATGCTGCTGAACTGTACAATTTAAAATGGTTAAGACAGCAAATTTTGGATTGTGTGTTTTCTTTTTAACCACAATTAAAAGTGCATTAATTCAATTTTTTTGAAGAAAGAAATGACTACCGTTTAGGATTACTATGTGTCAGGCACAGAACCAGGCTTCTTCTTTTTTTTTTTTTTATACTTCATGTTTTAGGGTACATGTGCACAACGTGCAGGTTTGTTACATATGTATACATGTACCATGTTGGTGTGCTGCACCCATTAGCTTGTCATTT
>NW_012119338.1:0-330 GCF_000951035.1 Colobus angolensis palliatus | reverse complement strand
GATACTCAAGTTCTGTCTGTTTGTTTGTTTAGAGACAGGGTTTCACTCTTTACTGATATGGTTTGACTCTGTGTCCTTCCTCAGATCTCATGCTGGATTGTAATCCCCACATGTCAGGGGAGGGCCTTGGCCGGGGTGATTGGATTTTGGGGGTGGATTTCCTCTTTGCTGTTCTCCTGATAGTGAGTGAGTTCTCATGAGATCTGATGGTTTAATAGTGTGGGCACTTCCCCCTTCACTCATGCTTTCTCTCTCTCCCTCTCTTTCTCTCCTGCTTCACCATGGTAAGACACGCGGACTTCCCCTTTGCCTTCCTCCATGACTGTAAGT
>NW_012119337.1:5803-7138 GCF_000951035.1 Colobus angolensis palliatus | reverse complement strand
GTGGGTGGATCACTTGAGGTCAGGAGCTCAAGACCAGCCTGGCCAACATAGGGAAACCTCTGTCTCTACTAACAATACAAGAATTAGCCAGGCATGGTGGCACATGCCTGTAGTCCCAGCTACCCAGGAGGCTGAGGCAGGAGGATCACGTGAACTCGGGAGGCAGAGGTTGCAGTGAGTCAAGATCACTCCACTGCACTCCAGCCTGGGCAACAGAGAGAGACTCTGTCTCAAAAAAAAAAGTTTTTTTAAATTATCTTACCATTGTTTTTTAAATAAACTGTTGTTAGATTTCTTAAAGATGTAAATAGATTATAAATGTAAAAGAAATGTCACTGGCCTATAATTATATTAAATTTAATAAACTTTTTGTTTGGTTCCTGTGATTACTATTAGAAGGAAAAACCCTTAAGTTATATTTAGTAGAATTTATTTCAGTAAGGAAAAGAGAAAAGAAAAATTCATCATTTAAACAGCCTCAGAACCAGAACAGGTTCAAAAATCTCTAATCTACAATGTGATCAGGCAGTATTTAGGGACAGAAAACAAAAGTGAGGTACAAAAATGGCTAAATTGGTTACAAAGACTGGAGGCTGCCACCCAGGCTACAATGGCTATTGCAATCCCGGACTGCTTGGCTTTCTTCTCCTTAAAAGTTTGGCTGCCTTTAAGACTCTCTTGATCAGTGGTCTTAAGTAAGTTGATTCTTCTGCTTGAGATTATCTGAGCTTTGCAATCTGAGTGTTTATAGCTTTCATCAAATTTGGAATTTTTTCACGTAGTATTTCTTAAAGTGTATTTCTCCGTAACTTCCTCCTTCAGGGACTCCTGTTACCTGTACATGAGGGTGCTTAAAGCTATTCCACAACTTACTAATGTTTTGTTTTTCTCAAAAAAAAGTCCTTCATGTGTTTTATTTTAGTTTTATTTCTATTACTTTAAGTTCCCTAATCTTTTCTTTGGCAGTGTTTAATTCCACGTCCTGAATTTTTTACAACAGGTATTACATTTTTTTATCTAGGACACTGGATTTTTCATGTATAGACATTTGTGTCTTTTCAAAAAATATATCTCCCATGTCTCTACTTAACACGTTCAATTTTTCCTCACCTTTTTGAACTTGTAGGTTTCAATATATGTATAGGTTTTAATAACTGTTTTAATATACTTATCTATTAATTCTATCATTGCTAGCATTTCTGAGTCTCTTCTGTTGATTGACTTCTCTCCTTCCACTCTTTTGCGTGCCTAGTGATTTTTTAATAGATGTTAGCCATTGTGAATTTTGTCATGTAGCATGCACTGGCTTTTTTTTTTTTTTTTTTCGAGATGGAG
>NW_012119337.1:0-342 GCF_000951035.1 Colobus angolensis palliatus | reverse complement strand
ATCATCTACATTACCATTCAGTAACACAGCGGCTGGAGGTGACTGAAAAGAAAAAATCCTTAGGGAGCCCCAGGAGGCAAAATCTATCCCTGTGCGGTCTCTTTTGCATATTTTATTGAAGTTTTCCCTATCAAATCTTGTCTATCGTTTGACCTCACTACAAGGTTCCCAGGCGGCTGTGCCTGGCTTTTTCCCTGGCTTTGTTTCTGGAGGCATTCTTCTCCTAGGACAGTGGAGGGAGAGCCCCTAGGGCCCTCTGGCTTTCTGCCTGAAAGAGCCCTGCGGGACCCCAGCCTCCAGTTCCTCCCACTGCTTTCAGATTAGGTTGCTCCTCATTGGCAG
>NW_012119336.1:3839-4139 GCF_000951035.1 Colobus angolensis palliatus | reverse complement strand
TTCCCACCTATGAGTGAGAACATGCGGTGTTTGGTTTTCTGTTCTTGCAATAGTTTGCTGAGAATGATGGTTTCCAGCTGCATCCATGTCCCTATAAAGAACATGAACTTATCCTTTTATATGGCTGCATAGTGTTCCATGGTCTGTATGTGCCACACTTTCTTAATCCAGTCTGTCATTGATGGACATTTGGGTTGATTCCAAATCTTTGCTATTGTGAATAGTGCCACAATAAACATACATGTGCATGTGTCTTTACAGCAGCATGATTTATAATCCTTTGGGTATATACCCAGTAAT
>NW_012119336.1:0-1196 GCF_000951035.1 Colobus angolensis palliatus | reverse complement strand
TGTTGTATCTTTGTTCTCATTGGTTTCAAAGAACATCTTTATTTCTGCCTTCATTTCGTTATGTACCCAGTAGTCATTCAGGAGCAGGTTGTTCAGTTTCCATGTAGTTGAGCAGTTTTGATTGAGTTTCTTGGTCCTGAGTTCTAGTTTGATTGCACTGTGGTCTGAGAGACAGTTTGTTATATTTTCTGTTCTTTTACATTTGCTGAGGAGTGGTTTACTTTCAAGTATGTGGTCAATTTTGGAATAGGTGCGATGTGGTGCTGAGAAGAATGTATATTCTGTTGATCTGGGGTGGAGAGTTCTGTAGATGTCTATTAGGTCTGTTTGGTGCAGAGTTGAGTTCAATTCCTGGATATCCTTGTTAACTTTCTGTCTCGTTGATCTGTCTAATATTGACAGTGGGGTGTTAAAGTCTCCCATGATCATTGTGTGGTGGGGTGTTAAAGTCTCCCATGATCATTGTGTGGGAGTCTAAGTCTCTTTGTAAGTCTCTAAGAACTTGCTTTATGAATCTGGGTGCTCCTGTATTGGGTGCATATATATTTAGGATAGTTAGCTCTTCTTGTTGAATTGATCCCTTTACCATTATGTAATGGCCTTCCTTATCTCGTTTGATCTTTGTTCGTTTAAAGTCTGTTATATCAGAGACTAGGATTGCAACCCCTGCCTTGTTTTCCATTTTCTTGGTAGATCTTCCTCCATCCCTTTATTTTGAGCCTATGTGTGTCTCTGCACATGAGATGGGTCTCCTGAATACAGCAAACTGATGGGTGTTGACTCTTTATTCAATTTGCCAGTCTGTGTCTTTTAATTGGAACATTTAGCCCATTTACATTTAAGGTTAATATTGTTATGTGTGAACTTGATCCTGTCATTATGATATTAGCTGGTTATTTTGCTCGTTAGTTGATGCAGTTTCTTCCTAGCATCAACGGTCTTTACATTTTGGCATGTTTTTGCAATGGCTGGTACCAGTTGTTCCTTTCCATGTTTAGTGCTTCCTTCAGGAGTTCTTGTAGGGCAGGCCTGGTGGTGACAAAATCTCTCAGCATTTGCTTGTTTGTAAAGGCTTTTATTTCTCCTTCACCTATGAAACTGAGTTTGGCTGCATATGAAATTCTGGGTTGAAAATTCTTTTCTTTAAGAATGTTGAATATTGGCCCCCACTCTCTTCTGGCTTGGAGAGTTTCTGC
>NW_012119335.1:3525-3782 GCF_000951035.1 Colobus angolensis palliatus | reverse complement strand
CAGGCCAACATTCAAATTCAGGAAATACAGAGAACACCACAAAGATATTCCTCGAGAAGAGCAACCCCAAGCCACATAATTGTCAGATTCACCAAGGTTGAAATGAAGGAAAAACTGTTAAGGGCAGCCAGAGAGAAAGGTCGGGTTACCCACAGATGGAAACCCATCAGACTAACAGTGGATCTCTCTGCAGAAACCCTACAAGCCAGAAGAGAGTGGGGGCCAATATTCAACATTCTTAAAGAAAAGAATTTTCA
>NW_012119335.1:0-1740 GCF_000951035.1 Colobus angolensis palliatus | reverse complement strand
GAATCCAGCAGCACATCAAAAAGCTTATCCACCACGATCAAGTCAGCTTCATCCCTGGGATGCAAGGCTGGTTCAACATATGCAAATCAATAAACATAATCCATCACATAAACAGAACCAATGACAAAAACCACATGATTATTTCAATAGATGCAGAAAAGGTCTTTGATAAAATTCACCACCCCTTCATGCTAAAAACTCTCAATAAACTAGGTATTGATAGAGTATCTCAAAATAATAAGAGCTATTTATGACAAACCCACAGCCAATATCATACTGAATGGTCAAAAACTGGAAGTATTCTCTTTGAAAACCAGCACAAGACAAGGATGCCCTATCTCACCACTCCTATTCAACATAGCATTGGAAGTTCTGGACAGGGCAATAAGGCAAGAGAAAGAAATAAAGCGTATTCAAATAGGAAGAAAGGAAGTCAAATTGTCTCTGTTTGCAGATGACATGATTGTATATTTAGAAAACCCCATCGTATCAGCTCAAAATCTCCTTAAGCTAATAAGCAACTTCAGCAAATTCTCAGGATACAAAGTCAATGTGCAAAAATCACAAGCATTCCTATACACCAATAACAGACAAACACAGAGCCAAATCATGAGTGAACTCCCATTCACAATTGCTACAAAAAGAATAAAATACTTAGGAATCCAACTTACAAGGGATGTGAAGGACCTCTTCAAGGAGAACTACAAATCACTGCTCAAGGAAATAAGAGAGAAAACAAACAAATGGAAAAACATTCCATGCTCATGGATAAGAAGAATCAATATCATGAAAATGACCATACTGCCTAAAGTAATTTATAGATTCAATAGTATCCCCATCAAGCTACAATTGACTTTCTTCACAGAATTAGAAAAAACTACTTTAAATTTCATATGGAACCAAATAGAGCCCATATAGCCATGACAATCCTAAGCAAAAAGAACAAAGCTGGAGGCATCATGCTACCTGACTTCAAACTATACTACAAGGCAACAGTAACCAAAACAGCATGGTACTGGTTCCAAAACAGATATATAGACCAATGGAACAGAACAGAGGCCTCAGAAATAACGCCACACATTTACAACCATCTGATCTCTGACAAATCTGACAAAAATAAGCAATGGGGAAAGGATTCCCTATTTAATAAATGGTGTTGGGAAAACTGGCTAGCCATATGTGGAAAACTGAAACTGGACCCTTTCCTTACACCTTATACAAAAATTAACTCAAAATGGATTAAAGACTTAAACATAGGACCGAAAACCATGAAAACCCCTAGAAGAAAACCTAGCAATACCATTCAAGACATAGGCATGGGCAAAGACTTCATGACTAAAACACCAAAAGCAATGGCAACAAAAGCCAAAATTGACCAATGGGGTGTAATTAAACTAAAGAGCTTCTGCACAGCAAAATAAATTATCATTAGGCCGGGCACGGTGGCTCATGCCTGTAATCCCAGCACTCTGTTAGGCCAAGGCAGGTGGATCATGAGGTCAAGTGATCGAGACCATCCTGGCCAACATGGTGAAACCCCGGCTCTGCTAAAAATACAAAAATTAGCTGAGCACGGCAGTGCACGCTGGTAGTACCATCTACTCAGGAGGCTAAGGCAGGAGAATCACTTTAACCCAGGAGCTGGAGGTTGCAGTGAGCCAAGATCATGCCACTGCACTCCAGCCTGGCAAAAGAGCAACATTCCATCTCAAAAAAAAAAGAAAGAAAGAAAGAAAGAAA
>NW_012119334.1:2999-4148 GCF_000951035.1 Colobus angolensis palliatus | reverse complement strand
TTTTTAGTAGAGACGGGGTTTCACTGTGTTAGCCAGGGTGGTCTCGATCTCCTGACCTCGTGATCCGCCCGTCTTGGCCTCCCAAAGTGCTGGGATTAGAGGCTTGAGCCACCGCGCCCGGCCCCCAATCTTGTTTCTTCTGTACGGCCAGATTGTTTTGAATCATGCTGGGTTTTTAAAATTGAAGTTTTAATTTTTACTTAGTTTAGACACTTTGGAAACTCTGCAATATCACCAAAAAGTTCGCTGCACAGAAAATCAAGAAGTAAGGACTATGATGTATATAGTGATAATGATATCTGCTGTCAAGAATCAGAAGATAATTTTGCCAAAGAGCTTCAACAGTACATACAAGCCAGAGAAATGGCAAATGCTGCTCAGCCTGAAGAATCTACAAAGAAAGAAGGAGTGAAAGATACCCCACAGGGTAAGAGTCAAACTACTTTATCATTTAAAGTTTGTCTAGAGAAGCAGTCACAGTTGTCCATGTATGGACAGAGGATTTTTCCTTGCACTTTTTCTCATGGTAAGACTGTGGTTTTCATGGATATTTATACCAGACATGAGCTTGCATGGCCAGAGACCTCATCTGAGACCTGGCCACTTGGTGCATTAAATGCTCAGTTTGTAGGAGGATGGAGGATGGAGGCGGGTTATCAAAGGCCATGTCTATTTCTAAAGGGAGAATGCTAAAGCCCTGGCTTCTGCATGTATGAAGGATAGGATATCCTGTTTGTATTGTTGTCATTTAAAGAGGAATTGACTGGAATGGTTGTATGTCAGACTGTAACTCAGAAATATATCCTTCTGGATTACTAAAATGAGATTTAGCCATAAATATGAGGGTAAATGGCAATTATAAATGAAATTTTTGGCCAGGCATGGTGGCTGATGCCTGTAATCCCGGCACTTTGGAAGGCCAAGGCGGGTGGATTACTTGAGGTCAGGAGTTCTAGACTAGCCTGGCCAACATGATGAAACCCTGTCTCTACTAAAAATAAAAAAAGTAGCAGGGTATGGTGGCACACATCTGTAATCCTAGCTACTCTGGAGGCTGAGGCACAAGAATCACTTGAGCCCAGGAGGCAGACGTTGCAGTGAGCCGAGATCACACAGTGCAGTCCAACCTGGACAACAGAGCGAGACTCT
>NW_012119334.1:0-1019 GCF_000951035.1 Colobus angolensis palliatus | reverse complement strand
GAAGCCAGAGAAGATCAAATAGTCATGAGGCATTTCAAAGGCCACTGAGTCTTACAAATTTTTTACTATCTAAAGTCCCTCATCCTGGCTCCCTCTGGAAATTAAAAATGAATATTTCTGATCATTGGCCTTACCAAATCTCCCCATCTTCCTATATTTTGATTCTGTTTTTTAGAAGTTCCTTTTCCTTGGTCTGTAGATGTAATCAGGGTAGAATAACAAGTACCTTTTCCGGATTCCACTTTTCTGAGGGCTTTTAACTGGATAGCAACCTTTTTTATTACACTTGGTTATAGGGGACAAGGGTAAAGGGTGGTAAAATATTAGAAATGCCAAATATTCTAGATTGAAAAGCATTTATATACAGTCTATCCCCTGCCTCCGTATTTTATGAATGAGGAATCTGAAGCCCTATGGTTCAGATAACTACCCATAGTCACACAGGGCCAAGCCAGGACTAGGATTTTGTTTCCCAGCGCCCTGTCAGTATTCTCTTTGATTTGATTTACACGGCTCAAATGATTATTCAGCCAAAACTGACAGCCCTTCTACACAAGGAACAAATTCTAAACATACATAGTAGAATTTAATAACATTACCAAATGAAACAAAAGATTTAAACTAGCAGATATTTATAAGACATAAATTTGATGGTGCTAAGTGGAAATTTGACATTATTGTAAATGACTGTACAGTCAGCTCCCTTGTTTGCACATACTGTATTCCTAAGACTGTATTCAAAAATTTGGGATACAGAAGCTATAAGTGGTAGCATAAGTTAACATGTAAAAATTACCTTATGTTTCTGAAGAGCTTAAATGCATTATAAAATTTCCTTCTTTTTTTTTTAATATGAAAATCTCCTTTTATACCTTTATCACCATCTTTGATGGTGTATTGCTACTTGTGTTTGTTAACTTGGGCTGATAAGTGTGCTCAACTCACACCCAGTGAGCATCTCATTGAAACTATAGATTCCACTGCTTTTGGTTCACTCTGGTTTCCAACTTTGTCTCTAT
>NW_012119333.1:3648-4016 GCF_000951035.1 Colobus angolensis palliatus | reverse complement strand
CCAGTTAGTACTTCAGTTTGTTTTCCTACCAAAACTGAGATTAAAAAAATCAAAGTTATGTTTTCAATCCACTTGAATGTTTAATAGTATACAGACTAAAACATGCATGCGTGTGCACAGGTGCAGACATGGAACCATACACGCAAAAAAAGCAAATTAATGATAATAATAAAAAATGAAAAAGTTGTGATTACTAATTATTTTTAAAAAAGGATTTTGGGAAAGCAAATAGCTACTTATTTCCTTGGTTTCCTTAACATATTTTTAAGAAGATATAAATAGGGTTGAGTTCAAAATCCATACATATATTATTATTCCAAACTTTTGATAATACAGACATAAATGCAAAATAATATTTTATTAGTTAT
>NW_012119333.1:0-1034 GCF_000951035.1 Colobus angolensis palliatus | reverse complement strand
GCCTCGCGGGTTCACACCATTCTCCTGCCTCAGCCTCCCAAGTAGCTGGGACTGCAGGCACCCGCCACCACGCCCGGCTAATTTTCTTTTTTTTTTTAAAGGCAAAAATGTCTTTATTTGCAGACAAAATCATGTATGTAGAAAATCCTAAGGAATCTACAAATTAGCTACTAGAACTAATAAGAAAATTTAATGATGTCTCAGGATACAGGGTCAATATTTAAAAATTATTGTATTTCAACTTACAAGTGATGAATGTTTGGATAATGGGATTTAAATAATCCATTTACAACAACATCCAAAATATAAAATATCTAGCAACAGACTTTATAAAAACATACAGTGAAAATTAAAGCATGTTGTTGGGAAAAATAAAAAAAAATCCAGAAAAAGACATTATATTCATTAAATGGAACACTAAGTATTTTTAAGATGTCAGTTCTTATCAAATTTATGTGTAGACACAATTCAATCCCAATCAACATTCCAATGGAAAAGCAAAGTGTAATACCTAGAATAACCAAAACAATGTTTAAGAAGTAGAATAAAATTGAAGAATTTATGCTATCTTATTTTAAAAGACTTACATTAAGCTACAGTACTCAAGTCAGTGAGGCATTGACCCAAGAATAGACATATAGACCAGTGGAATAGAATAATAGGTGAATTCAGAAATATATATCCATATTCCCCACAGAAATACTTGCTTTTCAAACAAAATGCTAAGGGCTAATGTAATTAAACGGAGAAAAAAATGGGATGGGGAAATTTTAAGTTCATTGGGATCACATCAGTGGGACTTAAAACTGCAATTACTTTTGCACCAACCTAATGTTTTCAACAAATGACACTGACTTTATTGGATATCTATATAGAACAAAGTGAACATTTATCCTTATTTTGCACTATACAAAAATGTTAACTTGAAATGGATTGTAAACCTAACCATAAAAGCTAAAACTTATAAAAATTCTGTAAGAAAACACCGGAGAAAAATCTTTGCAACCTCGGAATTTTAAAAAAGGCATTTAGAT
>NW_012119332.1:719512-719809 GCF_000951035.1 Colobus angolensis palliatus | reverse complement strand
TTGGTCATGGTGGATAAGCTTCTTGATGTGCTGCTGGATTCGTTTTGCCAGTATTTTATTGAGGATTTTTGCATGGATGTTCATCAGGGATATTGTTCTAAAATTCTCTTTTTTTGTTGTGTCTCTGCCAGGCTTTGGTATCAGGATGATGTTGGCCTCATAAAATGAGTTAGGGAGGATTCCCTCTTTTTCTATTGATTGTAATAGTTTCAGAAGGAATGGTAACAGCCCCTCCTTGTACCTCCAGTATAATTCTGCTGTGAATCTGTCTGGTCCTGGACTTTTTTTGGTTGGTAG
>NW_012119332.1:710130-719151 GCF_000951035.1 Colobus angolensis palliatus | reverse complement strand
TCATTATGTTGGTACATCTTTATTATGTTGGTACATCTTTATTATGTACATCTTTATTATGTTGGTACATCTTTATTATGTTCATATGTTGGTACATCTTTATTTCTGCCTTCATTTCGTTATGTTGGGTAGTCATTCAGGAGCGGATTGTTCAGTTTCCATGTAGTTGAGCAGTTTTGATTGAGTTTCTTAGTCCTGAGCACTGTGGTCTGAGGCAGTTTGTTATCATTTGTGTTCTTTTATATTTACTGAGGAGTGCTTTACTTCCAGCTATGTGGTCAATTTTAGAGTAAGTGTGATGTGGTGCTGAGAAGAATGTATATTCTGTTGATTTGGGGAGGAGAGTTCTGTAGATGTCTATTAGGTCCTCTTGGTGCAGAGTTGAGTTCAATTCCTGGATATCCTTGTTAACTTTCTGTCTCATTGATCTGTCTAATGTTGACAGTGGGGTGTTAGAGTCTCTCATTATTATTGTATGGAAGTCTAAGTCTCTTTGTAAGTCTCTAAGGACTTGCTTTATGAATCTGAGTGCTCCTGCATTGGGTGCATATATATTTAGGATAGTTAGCTCTTCCTGTTGAATTGATCCCTTTACCATTCTGGAGTGGCCTTCTTTGTCTCTTTTGATCTTTCATGGTTTAAAGTCCGTTTTATCAGAGATTAGTATTGCAACCCCTGCTTTTTTTTGTTTTCCATTTGCTTGGTAGATCTTCCTCCATCCCTTTATTTTGAGCCTATGTATGTCTCTGCATGTGAGATGGATCTCCTGAATACAGCAAACTGATGGGTCTTGACTCTTTATCCAATTTGCCTGTCTGTGTCTTTTAATTGGACCATTTAGTCCATTTACATTTAAGGTTAATATTGTTTTGTGTGAACTTGATCCTGTCATTATGATATTAGCTGGTTATTTTGCTCGTTAGTTGATGCCGTTTCTTCCTAGCATCAATGGCCTTTATATTTTGGCATGTTTTTGCCATGGCTGGTACCAGTTGTTCCTTTCCATTTTTAATGCTTCCTTCAGGATCTCTTGTAGGGCAGGCCTGGTGGTGACAAAATCTCTAAGCATTTGCTTGTCTGTAAAGGATTTTATTCCCTCTTCACTGATGAAAGTTAGTTTGGCTGGATATGAAATTCTGGGTTGAAAATTCTTTTCTTTAAGAATGCTGAATTTTGGGACCCACTCTCTTCTGGCTTGGAGAGTTTCTACAAGAGATCACTTGTTAGTCTGATGGGCTTCCCTTTGTCGGTAACCTGACCTTTCTCTCTGGCTGCCCTTAACATTTTTTCCTTCATTTCAACTTTGGTGAATCTGACAATTTTGTGTCTTGGAGTTGCTCTTCTCGAGGAGTATCTTTGTGGCATTCTCTGTATTTCCTGAATTTGAATGTTGGCCTGCCTAACTAGGTTGGGGAAGTTCTCCTGGATGATATCCTGCAGAGTGTTTTCCAACTTGGTTCCATTTTCCCCGTCACTTTTAGGCACACCAATCAGATGTAGATTTGGTCTTTTCACATAATCCCAGATTTCTTGGAGGCTTTCTTCATTTCTTTTTACTCTTTTTTCTCTACTCTTCTAGTCTTACTTCTTTTCCTTCATTTGATCTTCAATCACTGATACTCTTTCTTCCAGTTGATCAAGTTGGTTACTGAAGCTCGTGAATTTGTCACGTAGTTCTCGTGTCATTGTTTTCATCTCTATCTGTTCTTATATGGTCGTCTCTGTATTGATTATTCTACTTATCCATTCTTCCATTCTTTTTTCAAGGTTTTTAGTTTCTTTGCGCTGGTTACGTAGTTCCTCCTTTAGCTCTGAGAAGTTTGATCAACTGAAGCCTTCTTCTCTCAACTCATCAAAGTCATTCTCTTTCCAGCTTTGTTCCATTGCTAGCGATGAGCTGCGTTCCTTTGGAGGGGGAGATGAGCTCTGATTTTTTGAATTTCCAGCTTTTCTGCACTGCTTTTTCCCCATCTTTCTGGTTTTCTCTGCCTCTTATCTTTGATGATGGTGACGTACTGATGGGGTTTTGTTGTGGGTGTCCTTTCTGTTTGTTAGTTTTCCTTCTCACAGTCAGGACCTTCAGCTGCAGGTCTGTTGGAGATTGCTTGAGGTCCACTCCAGACCCTGTTTGTCTGGGTATCAGCAGCGGAGGCTGCAGAAGATAGAGTATTGCTGAACAGCAAGTGTTGCTGTCTGATTCTTGCTCTGGAAGCTTCATCTCAGAAGTGACCCAGTTGCGTGAGGTGTGAGATGTCGGTCTGCACCTAGTGGGGGATGTCTCCCAGTTAGGCTACTCAGGGATCAGGGACCCACTTGAGCAGACAGTCTGTCCGTTCTCAGATCTCAACCTCTGTGTTGGGAGAACCACTGCTCTCTTCAAAGCTGTCAGACAGGGACTTTTACATCTGCAGAGGTTTCTGCTGCTTTTTGTTTCACTGTGTTGAATTTAAGTGGTGAGAGTTTGCATCCCTGTGTTGTTCTGGATCTTAGATAAAAGGGTTTCAATTTTTCAACAATGAATATAATGTTGTTGCCTTATCATATACAGTTACTATTGTGTTGAGTGTTGGGGTGATCAGACCCAACACCAGTTCGTGGGGGCCCCCACACCTCCCAACAAGTGTGTGATGTTCCTCTCCTTGTGTCCATGTGTTCTCATTGTTCAACTCCCACTTGTGAGTGAGAACATGTGGTGTTTGGTTTTCTGATCCTGTGTTTAGTTTGCTAAGAATGATGGTTTCCAGCTTCATCCATGTTCCTGCAAAGGACATGAACTCATTCTTTTTTATGGCTGCATAGTATTCCATAGTATATGTGCGCCACATTTTCATTATCCGGTGTACCATTGAGGTGCATTTGGTCTGGCTTTAAGTCTTTGTTATTGTAAATAGTGCTGCAGTAAACATACGTGTGCATGTGTCTTTATAGTAGAATGATTTATTATCCTTTGGGTATATACCCAGTAATGGGATTGCTGGGTCAAATGGTATTTCTGGTTCTAGATCCTGGAGCAATTGCCACACTGTCTTCCACAATGATTGAACGAATTTACACTCCCACCAACAGTGTAAAAATGTTTCCATTTCTTCTGTTCATCTCCAACATCTGTTGTTTCCTGACTTTTTAATGATTGCCCTTTTTACTGTCATGAGATGGTAACTCATTGTGGTTTTGATTTGCATTTCTCTAATGACCAGTGATGATGAGCTTTTCTTCATATGTTTCTTGGCCGCATAGATGTTGTCTTTTGAGAAGGGTCTGTTCATATCCTTCGCCCACTTTTTGATAAGGTTGTTTTTGTTTTTTTTTCTTGTAAATTTGTTTAAGTTCCTTGTAGATTCTGGATATTAGACCTTTGTCAGATGGGTAGATTGCAGAAATATTCTCCCATTCTGTAGGTTGCCTGTTCACTCTGATGATAGTTTCTTTTGCTGTGCAGAAGCTCTTTAGTTTAATTAGATTTCTTTGTCAATTTTGGCTTTGGTTGCAATTGCTTTTGGTGTTTTAGTCATGAAGTCTTTGCCCATGCCTACGTTCTAAATGGTATTGCCTAGGTTTTCTTCCAGGGTTTTTATGGTTTCAAGCTTTGCATTTAAGTCTTTAATCCATCTTGAGTTTCTTCTTTTTTTCTATTCCATTGAGGTATAATGTTAGGTTATTTATTTGAGCCCTTTCTTTTTTCATGTGAACATTTATTTTAATATACCTTTCTCTTAGAACTATTGTTGCTGCATTCCATAAGGTTGGTATGTTTTCATTTTTGTCTCAAGATGTTTTTCAATTTCCTTTTAAAATTTTTTATTGACTCCTTGGTTGTTCATGAACATGTTTAATTTCCATGTATTTGTGAACTTTTTAAATTTCTTCTGTTATTGATTTCTGGTTTTATACCATTGTCATCTGAAAAGTTACTTCATATGATTTAAGTTTTCTTAAAATTGCTATGACTCCTCTTGTGGCTTAACCTATGGTCTATCCTGGAGAATGTTTCATGGGCACTTGAAAAGAGTATGTATTATAGTCTGACTTGATGGACTATTCTCTGTATGTCTTTTGTTTCCATTTGATCAAAACTGTTCTTTGAGTCTTCTTTTTTTATTAATTTTCTGTTTGAATACCTGATAATTATTGAAAGTGGGGTATTTAAGTACCCTGCTCTTATTGTATTCCAATCTATCTCTTCAGATTCTTTAGTATTTTCCTTTAGTATTTAGGTGCTTCAATATTGGGTACATATAAATTTGCAATTTCATATATATTCTTTTAACAAATTGATCTTTTTGTTATTATAAAATGTTTCTGTGTCTCTTTTTGCAGTTGCTTTTACATAAAGTTTATTTTATCTTATATAAATACTTCTACCCCAAATCTCTTTGGGTTTTCATTGCATGGAATACCTTTTTCTATGCTTTGACTTTCATTCTACATGTATCCTAATATCCAGAATAATAGAAAAATGCCCACTTTTGCCACTTCCACTCAATATAGTATTGAAAGTCCTTGTCAGAGAAATAAGGCTAGAGAGGAAATAAAAGACATCTAAATGAGAAAGAAATTGCTATCTGCAGATGTCATGATCTTATATGGAAAAAATTCTAAATATGTCACTAAAAATCTAGAACAGGTAAACAAATTTAGTACAGTTTCAGAACACAAAATCAAGAAACAAAAATCAATAGATTTTCTTTATATTAACAATGAACTATCTGAAAAATAAATCAAGAGAGAAATTCCATTTACAATAACTATTTCAAAAAATAAATAAATGAATTACTTAGGAACAAATTTAACCAAAGTAAATGATCTATATAATGAAAACTACAAAAACATTTATGAAAGAAATTAAAAAACATAAGTAAATAAAAAGTTAGCCCATGTTTATGGATTTGAAGAATTATTTTTTTAACGTTTATACCACTCAAAGTGATCTAAAAATTCAGCACAATTCCAATGTCATTTTTCTTAAAAATAGAAAAAAATCCTAAAATCTCCAATTGTTAAGACAATTATGAGCAAAAAGAACAGAGCTGGAGATATCACGCTACCTGATTTCAAACTATCCTACAACATGGTAGTAATTCAAACAACATGGATCTGAAATAAAAATAGATGCATCAAAAAATGCAACAGAATATAGAGCCCAGAAATAAATGAATAAACTCACATATATATGGTCTATTGACTTTCAACAAAGGTCTCAAGTATGTACAATGAGAAAAGGACAATGTTTTCAATAAATGGTGTTGGGGAAACCAAATATCCATATACAAAACAATAAAATTTGACCCTTGTCTCACACATTATAAAAAATTAACTCAAAATAAATTAAAGACTTAAACATGAGACCTAAAACTACAAAACCCATTAGAAGGAAGCATAGGAGCCTGTGCAATGTTATTTAATACTTGACTCCAAAAGCAAAAATAGACAAATAGGATTACATTCGAATAAAACATTTCTGTGTAACAAAGGAAACAATTAATACAGTGAAGAGACAACCTACTCATATGGATAAAATCTTTGAAAGCCATATATTTGATAAGCAGTTAATGACCAAAGTCTATAAAGAACTCAATGAACTCCATAGAAAGACAACAAACAATTCCATTAAGAAATAGGCAAAAAACATGAATGAGACTTGAGGTCATTATTGTTGAGTTTAATAAGCCAAGCACAGAAAGACAAATCCGGCATGTTTTCACTGACACTTCCAGAAAACTAGGTATATATACATTGTGTCTATTACATTAAAATTTGCATTAGACACAAACATAAAAACCATGAAACAAGCCACCATTCTCCAACAATTTGAGCAAAGATAAAACTCTGAAGAACAACATGGATGGCTTGCAAAGGATGAGCTCTTTACACATCATAAAAAAGGAAGCACAAATGAATGAGTGTGTTCACTTGTTACAATGAATTGAAGCTTTGGTATTAGGAATCACAGCATTTTGTCATATAGGATTACCATGTATTATAAAAGGGCATAGTGTCAAAGGCATAGAAACAGCAGCATTCAAATGCAGCTTCATAAACTAGGCAGCAATAAAAGCATATTTCTCTGTCATCCATCACTGAATACACCACTAGCAACTTTGAAATTTTAAAAAAGTAAGAAAAGAAAAAATGAACTATAATGCCTTTTATTTTCTCTGTTTAAAATCAAACAGAAAACAAGCATCAATTCTGTTATACACTAACATCTTCAAAATATGTCGTTTGTACAAGAGAAAGTCTAAGAACAAAAAATATGTTTTCAGAGATCCAAGCATAACTGAGTGATAGTGCCTCTCACACAGCTTTACAATGGTACTCAAGAGGAGCCACTTGATAATCACTGGCCCTACACAAAGTTGCAGAATTCTTTGCAGGTGCTTTAGGAAATCATGAAGATAATTCAGTAATAAAGCAAGGCTCTTCTCATCCAGTAGTGTATAGGCCAACATTGCTCCAATTTATACAAATAATCTCAGTAAATATGGCACTTTATACACCAGGAAAATGGCTGCATCAGGGTGATCTGCAAGAATTTCAGCATACTGTTGTCTCAGATTTGTAGGGTAGGTGGGTGCCCAACATTACGTTGAAGTATTCTTTTATCCCTCGCATAACTTCATTAACAGCATAGTCATTATCTGTGTTTCCATGAGATTTCTTGTAATTTGCATGATCTTTTATAGTGAAATCCACAATCTTCTTTGCAGAAAGATAAAAGAGCTATTTTTGCCTGGTAATTAAGTCCCAGTCATTAACGAGCCGTAGTTTTAGCTCTTCAGGAATCTTTATTTTATCTTCAACTCTGTTCATAAATGTTTCCTCATTTTCAACAGTAGGATCTACCCAGGCCCTTTTCTTCCAAAAAGGCTGCAGAATCTCGCTGCTACTGTCACCATCTCCATTTCCAGGTTTTTTCTGTTTCTTCTTTTTTGTTTTCACTTCAATATTTTTCTGTTGCACACAAGATATCTTATTTCCTGGGGCAGCCCCTCTTATCTTTCCCTCTGCATGTTGTTCCTGACTGACTTTTTAAAGTCCTGTTTCTGCACATTGGTGTCCACGTATTTGGCTACACTGTTCTCTGGAATGATTCCACCCTATTTTTATTCCAACAATTGTATTGTACAAAGTATTTCACTTGTATGTCCTTTATGGCAACCTCTACACACTTTGCTTCATAAAAAAGAAGCCGAATAGAGTGCAGCACTCACTCACCCTCCTGGAGTTTAGGCTTTAGCTCCTCCTTTGCCATCATTTATAAGTGATTCACTGCCTCCTCATTGTTCCAGCACCCTCAACTACCACACCCTACTCGCTCCTATTTAGCTCTTTAAAATGAAGATTTTTTTTTTTTTAATTTTCAACAAGGATGAAATTGGAGAACATTGAGATAAGTGAAATAAGCCAAATACAGAAAGACAAATGCTGTATATTCTCATTTATACATGGAATCTAAAATGATTTAGCTTACAGAAGCAGAGAGTAGAATGCTGGTTACCATAAGCTAGGGGTAGACAGAATGGAAAGATAGTAGCCTAAGGGTACAAAGCCTGTGAGATAGGAAAAATAAGTTTAATATTTATTTATTTACTTTTACAGTAAAGTGAAAGCAAGTTTATTAGGAAAGTAAAGGAATAAAAGAATGGCTACTCTGTAAGCAGAGCAGTGGCTTGAGCTGTTCACCTGAAGATATTTATTATTACTTTTTGATTATATGCTAAGCAAGGGGTGTATTATTCATGAGTTTTCTGGGAAAGGGGTGAGCAATCCCCAAAACTGAGTGTTTCTTCCCTTTTTAGAACATATAGGGTAACTTCCTGACGTTGCCACGGCATTTGTAAACTATTATGGCATTGGTGGGAGTGTCTCTTTGCATGCTAATGCATTATCATTAGTGTATAATGAGCAGTGAGGATGACGAGAGGTCACTCTTGTTGCCATCTTAACTTTGGTGGGTTTTGGCTGGCTTCTTTGCTGTAGCCTGTTTCATCAGCAAAGTCTTTATGACCTGTATCTTGTGCCAACCTTCTATCTCATCTTGTGACTAAGAATGTCTTAACATCCTGTGAATGCAGCCCAGTAGGTCTCAGCCTTATTTTACCCAGCCGGTATTCAAGATGGAGTTGCTCTGGTTCAAACACCTCTTACATATTTCTCCCCTCCCTTTTGTAAGAGAACCCTTAATCCTAAGCATTGTAAAGGGATGAAACTTTGTCTTCTGTAACTTCTTGAGGCTGAACAGGGGCAGTAATATTCCTCCCTAACTATTAAGGTCTCTCGTATTTGGGATAGAGAGGAGCTCAGTCAGAAAGCTTCGGTATGTCAAGGGGCATTCATAACTCTGAGTTCGAACAAAAGGTGATATCTGGAAGATTAATAAATGTTCAATTTAAGAAAACATTCAGTAAGCTTATCTTGTCTTCCTACACAAAGAGTACAACAGCACTATATGCTACAACAATAAAGCAAAATAAGCAAAGTTATCCAAAGTAAACTAAATAAGAAGGCAGTCCATGAACTGTGCAACCGTTGGAACCAAGCTGATATGGGGTTGCTAGATGATTCCAATATGTGTTTAGAATTAGAATACTGATACTGATCCGGATTTTTATATTACCTATCCCTCTTGTTTCTTCTGAGATACAGCCAGTGATCACTGGTTGGGTCACAGAAATAAACAATCAGTCTAAATTGCAGATAACTATGTTGTCTAATAACTATTAGATAACATAGTTTTTGAAACATAATTTTTCTCTCTCCAGTCTCCCATTTGTACTAAAGATAAATCATGGTAAGACCAATTTGGATTATTATACTTGGCCTGGTTATTTGTATAAAGTGCAGGAAGAATAATTATTTGTCACATAAGCTCTTTTTAAATTGGCTTTGATGGAACTCTGTTCCATAAGGAATCTCAGATATGACATTTTTTTTTTTAATTATACTTTAAGTTCTAGGCTACATGTGCATAACGTGCAGGTTTGTTACATATGTATACTTGTGCCATGTTGGTGTGCTGCA
>NW_012119332.1:697114-704685 GCF_000951035.1 Colobus angolensis palliatus | reverse complement strand
AGTTGGAGACTGCAGCTGTTCCTATTCGGCCATCTTGCTCCGCCCCCAGATATGACATTTTTTAAAGCTGAACACAGCCATGGCTTTGTGGCATCAAATGCCTGTGAGTTGGGTAAATTATTCTCCTCCTGAGGATCTAATATAAACTTGGGGCTCCTGGGCCTGTCAGAAAGTGACAATCTTTACTTACCACAGGTAAGGAACTCTGCACAGGTACTGTGTAGACAAGGTAGGAGGCCAGTTTTAGCAAGGGGCTTTTATTGGCTCTATAAGTCAAGTTGAATTTCTTAAAGAAAAGCACACCATTCCAGTCAAAGCATTGGTAAAATAAGCGGTTTCTCCAGTTGTGTCCTGTTGCAAAGGAAAATAGATTCTTATTGTATGTATGCAAATAGCTATGTTGCCATAAGTTAAGTATAATCACAACTAGTTTCCAAATTGTGGAGAAATCAGGTAGAGAGAAAAAAAATCTTCCAAATTTTGTTCACAGGAGTATAGTTTACTCAATCATTAAAAGCTGTATATAGCTCCCCAAAAAAAGTTTTCTTGACTCTGAAAAACAAAACAAAGGATTAGCAATGTTTTAAGCAAAAAGTCAAAAAGATTAATTCAGTCTTCCGTTAGTTCAGTCCATGCAGTTATCACCTGTCCTGCCTGATAATCATGAATATTTCAGCTCTCCATCAGAGTCCTGAAAGTTTTTTTCCTCTATTCTAATGTCACAATCTCCAAAGTTATCAGAAACCTGCATTTAAAAACACCTGTTAGAGTTCTATAGTTGATTATGAAACAACCTTCTAAAGAGGACCAAAACAAGACAAATTTCTGTGTATGACAAAAAGTCTTAGGACAGCCACTATTAAAGCCACAATTGATAAGGAAACTTTGGTTCCTTCTGTAGCATACAACAATTTTACATAACAATTATAACTATTAATAACATACACTAAGTCACATCAGAATTATAGGAGTTTCTCAAAAATTAGGAACACATACCAAAAACATATTTATACAAATACAGTCCAAAGAAAGCCAAACACCGTTTCATTATTGACAATGTTTCCTGTATGATTTTTATACCAAATAAACCATATTTCACCATTGCATTAGTGTACTATTGATGTCAAACCTAATCCTTAATAATACCTTATAGACAAATGTATCCAATCTTAATCAATATGACTATAGGCAAGATTCTTATAAACTTTTATAACCCTTTACAATTATTTTATTAAAGATCAGGTCATTGCTCTCAGGAAACCCTGTTGTACATTTATTCCAATGTTCAATTTATGAAAAAACTGAATAATACTCCTTTAACTTTAGCCAATATGTTCACACACAGAATTTCTTTTACAAGATTAATTTTTCACAAACCTTTCACAACTTGCCAAAACCTTCAGCTTTTTCCTCTCTAACTTAAAGCAATCCTTTAACCCTTTAATCTAGGCAGAAAAATCTAAATTCCTATACCTTCTTATAATCTTTCACCAAAAACACATTTCACTTTCCTTACATATCTTCCATGTAAAATTGTTTTTATTTCTCAAAATTATTTAAGTCATGTAAACTAAAGAGTATTACGCTTTTTGCTTTTCTGAAAAAATATTTTTAAGCCCTTTAATTTGAACACCTTTATGTATAAACATCACACACACAACACATATAAATGCACAGAGAGACAGAAGAAGATCCAGTAGTTATAAGATTTTTCATTTGCCGAATTTTTAGTTGGATTACTGGCTTCAGAGTGGAGCTCTTGGAGGAACAGTGCCAGTTTCTCTGACCTAATGAGCAGGCACAACTGGAAGGCAAAAACAGATCCCCCAAAATTAAGGGTCCCATTTTTATATCAAATCTTAGATCTCCAAAAAGGGAAATGCTATGAAACAAGACAGTGCAATGATCTTACCATGCATTTCATTACAAAGCAACCCAATCAGCCCATTCTGTGATTGCCCCATCCCCCACGGGAGTCTTATCTCTCAGTGGCAGTGTGGGGACACTTCCATACCTTCCAGGTTGCTAAGAGCATGCTTCTCTGATCCAAACGTGCAGAGAGTGGAGTATTCCCTCATAACTGCCATGAGCTATCCCCAAAAGTATATTTCCTACCTAGTTATTATACATCAAAGCTCTCTCATAGTATGAAGTAATTTCTGATACCCCCAAAGTATAATACATCAGATAATGCAATGCAAAATGGAACAAAGCCTCAGATTTTCAGAAGGATCTATCCACTTCGAATTTCTAGGGTTTCATACGGAAGACAGAGGGACAGAGGATGTTTTCAAAATGGGGTCTGTGGCGCCTCCTCTTTTTCTCTGAAGGAGTCCCAGGCTATTGGAGCTTGTATATCCACTTTTAATTAAGCTGACTTTTTAACCATAGTGCTTAAAAAAGAAAGTTTTTTTAAATCTATTACCCAACAGCCAAACAGTCAATATTTCTGGCTTTTTAACTTTACCAAAGTGAACCTCTCAAGTGAAACCAATAAGCCTTTACCAAGGTTATAACTTAACCACAAGTATACAAGGTATTTTCAAAGAGGTGGTAAGAGTTTTTACAAAATCTAGCCTTCTCAAAGATAGCTCAGAGAAAGGAAAATTCAAGACGGTTCTTGGAGGGGAATAGATCAACAAATTGTAAAGGTCACACCGATATCAAATGAGAAAGGACTCATTCCCTAAGCTGAGAAAAGAACCCAGGTACCATTGTAAAATGGCAAAGCCTTAACTACCAGACTACAGCATTGGGCAGCTTTCATTGCTCTTCCCAGAGGGAGCCTAGCGCAGACCAATTTTGAGCTTGCAAAGCCTTTTAACTGCTCGAGATAATTTTTAGGGCTAATTATGACATGAACCCCAAAATTCCTGTTCCCTGGATGGCAGAGACCAAGAGAAAGTACCACCAAATCGTTTCAAGGTCAAGTTCCCAAGAACATGAAAAAAGACAAGAAGGAAACTTCATCCAGGTTTTTGTTTTGTTTTGTTTTGTTTTTTCAGGGAAGTGTAGCATAGTTTGTAACTGACCAGTTTGGTAGGTCATCTTGAATAGCAGACTTACAGGAGTCCGAGGCCCATGTTCTATCCTAAGGGACCCCTCTTTCTGACAGAAAGATGCAGAAAGACAAATTCATAGCACAAAGTATAACAAATTCACTACAGCTTAAGACTAGCCTCTTGAATCCTTTTTCTCATTATTTAAGACTTTACAGAGGAGATAAACAGTGATTTTTATCATTCCTTCAACCAGTTTGCACAAACAGAGAAGCTGGAAACCTGACTGGTAAGAAATTCGTACCCTTTTGGTGGCTTGCCAGACTTCTGGGTTTTCTTTCCGTGAGCAGCACTAGCGACCCAGCCCGCTACACCATTGCCCTGGGAGCCAAGCCACAACACAAAGGAAAATCACGGAATGAAAAGCAAAATTCTCTCAATTTTGCAAGTTTTCCCCCAACGGACTGCCTGGGGAAGCTAGATTAACATTTTCCATTCCAGCCAGAGCAAAATACATGTGGCAAAACAGATATTAGCCACTCTGTTTAGCACCCAATATCGAACTGGCAAGACTTAAATTTGCCCCAGGTTGTGTCCTGTCATCTTTAATTTATTCAAAGTCTATTGAAAGAGTTTCAACATGCGGTCCCTGGGCAAGACGGTCAGCCTGAGTAACAGAAAATATAGAAAAGAGAAAGGAGAGGAAGGGAGAGAAGCATTGCCTGTGGCAGAGTGGGAAAGACAAGGAGCTCAGGGAGGCCAGAGAAAGACCCACCTATTGCAGCGACAGTGAATCAAAAGTCCAGGTTTGTCAGTAGCAAAGAGACCGCTTTCACCAGTTCCATTAGCTCTCAAGTTTCCCGCTTTGGGAAGAAGCAAAGCTCCCATGTCCCATGACCCTGTACATGCCAAATCCTGTCATACACAGACATCAGCAAAGAGTGCAAGGCAGATTAATCCAAAGAGAATAGGAGTTAACATTTCTTACTGCCAAACCCATTCTTAGTCAATAGGGACTTTACTGAGAAGGGGGACCTCCACCTCCCTAAATATTTGGAAGGGCTCTAACGTTCCTAAGTTGGTCCCTGAACCCAAGTTTGGTCAAGCATTTTTGCCTTTTATTAAGAGGAGTCTTTAACCCTCTCTGTCTTAGAAGAGACTCCGACTCTAAGTTGAACCTCTAACCCAATCCCATTCTTTACCCAGGTACCCCACAACTTACCCAAAGTCAGCCAATTGGTGCTGCAGTCTATTTCCTTTTGGCCAAAGGTCTCCTCAGTATCATCCATTTGGGGCCCATCAGAAAGATGTTACCAGAATGGGGTCCCAATCTAGACCCCAATAAAGGGATGCTGGATCCTGCACAAGAAAGAATTTGAGGTGAATCCATACAGTAAAGTGAAAGCAAGTTTATTAAGAAAGTAAAGGAATAAAAAAATGGCTACTCCATAGACAGAATAGCCTGAATTTTTAAAGAGCTATTGTACAATGTGGTAGATGTAGCTAATAATTGAGTACTACACATTTCAAAATCACTTAAAGTAATTTCAAATGTTTTCATTACTAAAACTGTTAGCAATTTGAGGTGATGGGCATGTTCCTTCACTTGACTTAATTATTCCACCGCATATTTAGAAATCACAACATCACTTTCTATTCCATAAATAGATACAATTATAGTTTTTCAATATATAATTTAAAATTAACTAGAAGGGTATTGATAACATGCATGATTCTCTAGAACAAAAGTGATTCTAAAGTTGGAGAAACAGATAAAAGATCTTTTTGAAAACTAATCAGAAAGCATTTCTTACATAATTTGAAAATATCTATTAAATTCCTTGTGGATACATAGTAATGTTCTAGCATTCTGCCACTAGTGCACATTCTCTGTCTTCAGAACAATCCTTACTATTCACAAGGGGATATTTGGCATTCAAAAATGTTTTGGGTGTCATTACATGTGAGATAGATCTTTTAAAGACAGTAGATGAATCAATCTTATTTTTTATCTGACTTATCACTTTGTACCTTTTACGTGGGATATTTACACCATTTACACCTTCAAGGTTAATATTGATATGTGAGGTTTTGATCCTATCCTGAAGGTGTTAGCTGATTGCTTTATAGTTTCTGTTATATGGTTGCTCTAGTAGAGTCTTTGGACTGTGTAGTTAAGTGATTTTTTCTTGTAGCAGGTATTATTCTTTCATTTTCCTGTTTAGAACTCCCATAAGGCTCTCTCATAAGGGTAGTCTAGTAGTAACTATGTACACAAACTGTGTACAAAATCTAGAGGAAATGAATAAATTTCTGGAAACTCACAACCTTCCAAGATTGTATCAGGAAGAAATGGAAAACCTGAAGAGACCAATATTAAATTGGACAATTGAATCAGTAATTTAAAAACCCACCAACCAAACGAAGTCCTGGAACAGATAGATTCACAGTTGAATTCCATTAGACATACAAAGAAGAATTGGTACCAATTCTACTGAAACTATTCCAATAAATTGAGAAGGAGGGAACTCCCTTTTAACTCACTCTACAAAACCAGAATTACACTGGTGCTAAAATCAGGCAAAGGCACAAGGAGAAAATAAAACTCTATGCCAATATCTCTGAAGAACATAAGGCAAAAGTGCTCAAGAAAATACTAGCAATCTGAATCTGGCAGCACATCAAAAAGTTAATTTTCCATCATCAAGTAGGCTTTATTCCTGGGATACAAGGTTGGTTCCATACATACAAACCAATAAATGAGATTCACGACATAAACAGAACTAATAACAAAAACCATAAAATCATCTCAATATATGCAGGAAAAATCTTTCAATACAATCCAACATCTCTTTATGATAACAATCCTCAACAAACTTGGTGTTGAAGGAAAATATCTCAAAATAATAAGAGCCTTCTGTGATAAACCTACAGCCAGCATCATACTGAATGGACAAAAGTTGAAAGTATTCTTCATAAGAGCTGGAACAAGACAAGAATGCCCACACTTTTATTCAACTTAATACCGAAAGTCTTAGCCAGAGCAATAAGGCAAGAGAAAGAAATAAAAGGCTTCCAAATAGTAAAAGAAGTCAAATTATCTTTCTTTCCTGACAAAGAATCTATACCTAAAGAAACCCCTAAAGATTCCATTAAGAAGCAGGGAAAAGATGGCCAACTACATGCAACCAGGAGCAACAATTGCCACCAAGAGACTAGGACTAGGATGACTAGCACACTCCTAACAGATCTCCAGAGGGAAGGCATGGAGAATGTACAGAGAGAAGACACAGAAGCTAGGCTGAAGCGGGAGGAACCTGAGAACACTGCATGGGGCTACAGTGCACCAGAACTCATTTCTGTCTGCTTTGGGGAAATGGGTGAATTGAACTGAGAAAAAGCAAGTTGCTCTTGCCACAGGCCTCTAGAATTCTGGCAAGAGAAGACCCCTCAAACATCACAGACAATTGAGTTGGCAAAGAGAGCTGCTTAGAGAAGTGGTAAGGGCAGCATGCCAGTTGATATTGGTCCCAGAGTATTTGTTACAGGAGCATCTGTAGCAGAGCATGGCCAGCAATTCCCATCTTCCTAGGCTCAATTTGTTCCCATAGGAGATTTTAGCCCTAGGGGAAATGTCAGACCTGAACTCTGCAGGGTGATCTTGCTCATCAGACAAGACCAGTCTGACCTGAGCACCCCTTGGTGTGCTGGGGTCTCCTGGGACCCCAGCCTGGATTTGCCTGTTTGCAGTGCTTTGGGGGCTCAGATCATAGCTTTTGAAATGATGAACCATGCCTGACTGGCAGACAGCTCAAGTGGGGTGGCACCCATGATCACACACAAGCACACCCATTTCCTCCCTACAATGCAGCTTCCCCCAGGTCCATGGCCACCCCCCACATTGCTTTTCTGGCATGGTGGGTGGCTAGATTTTGGCTTTAATGTACTGATAGAGCATGTGTGCACACACACCCTGACCTGCCACTGCTGCTGGTGGGAGTGCACTTCACCCCACAACCAACATACCACCATTGCAGTCAGAGCCTTGATGGGCACAGAGCCCACCAGCACCCCGACCCCCTACCGGTGACCCATTCCTGCACCAACACTACTGCCAGAGTAAAACAAGGGAAAGAGAACAGTGAACTTTCCCTCACATGAGTGACCACCCTCACCTCCATGAATGCACAGAGGGATCCCAAAGAATGGAACCTACCAGATCTTTGCTTCTGTGCTAACACCACCACCAGCACAAACACTTACACAGTTGCCAGTGGGGACACCCTGATTGCCTGAGCCATCCTGCCTCCACTACAACTATAAACACCCACACATAAGCAGGTATCTCAGCACCTGCCACAGCCAACAATCACACACCACATTGTCCTAACACTGCCACTGCTGCAGACACATGCAAAATGGATCCTGCTGCCACAAACCTATGAAACACTCTGGCTAGGCCCACCCATCAGAGTGTAGTTACCAGTGGTCTGGCAGCACCTCCATTCCCCAGTGCAGTGGGTTTCCTTTTTTTTTTTTTTTTACTTTTATTTTATTTTATTTTATTTTTTT
>NW_012119332.1:667063-692251 GCF_000951035.1 Colobus angolensis palliatus | reverse complement strand
TCAATCACTGATACTCTTTCTTCCAGTTGATCAAGTCAGTTACTGAAGCTTGTGCATTTGTCATTTATTTCTCGTGTCATGGTTTTCATCTCTCTCAGTTCGTTTATGGCCTTCTCTGCATTAATTATTCTAGTTATCAATTCTTCCACTCTTTTTTCAAGATTTTTAGTTTCTTTGTGGTGGGTACGTAATTCCTCCTTTAGCTCTGAGAAGTTTGATGGTCTGAAGACTTCTTCTTTCATCTCGTCTAAGTCATTCTCCATCCAGCTTTGATCCATTGCTGGCGATGAGCTGTGTTCCTTTGTATGGTGAGATGCACTCTTATTTTTTGAATTTCCAGCTTTTCTGCCCTTCTTTTTCCCCGTCTTTGTGGTTTTATCTGCCTCTGGTCTTTGATGATGGTGACGTACTGATGGGGTTTTGGTGTGGGTGTCCTTCCTGTTTGTTAGCTTTCCTTCTAACAGTCACAACCCTCAGCTTTAGGTCTGTTGGAGACTGCTTGAGGTCCACTCCAGACCCTGTTTGCCTGGGTGTCAGCAGCAGAGGCTGCAGAAGATAGAACACTGCTGAGCAGCGAGTGTACCTGTCTGATTCTTGCTTTGGAAGCTTCCTGTCAGGGGTGTACTCCACCGTGTGAGGTGTGGGGTGTCGGTCTACCTCTAGGGGAGATGTCTCCCAGTTAGGCTACTCAGGGGTCAGGGACCCACTTGAGCAGGCAGTCTGTCTGTTCTCAGATCTCAACCTCCGTGTTGGGAGATCCACTGCTCTCTTCAAAGTAGTCAGACAGAGTCGTTTTCATCTGCAGAGGTTTCTGCTGCTTTGTTGTTGTTGTTGTTGTTGTTGTTTAGCTGTGCCCTGTCCCCAGAGGTGCAGTCTACAGAGACTGGCAGGCCTCCTTGAGCTGCTGTGAGCTCCACCCAGTTCGATCTTCCTAGGGCTTTGTTTACCTACTTAAGCCTCAGCAATGGAGGGCGCCCCTCCCCCAGCCTCGCTGCTGCCTTGCAGTTAGATCGCAGACTGCTGTGCTAGCAATGAGGAAGGCTCTGTGGGCATGGGACCCTCCCGGCCAGGTGTGGGATATAATCTCGTGGTGTGCCCGTTTGCTTAAAGCGCAGTATTGGGGTGGGAGTTACCTGATTTTCCAGGTGTTGTGTGTCTCAGTTCCCCTGGCTAGGAAAAGGGATTCCCTTTCCCCTTGCACTTCCCAGGTGAGGCAATGCCTCGCCCTGCTTCAGCTCTCGCTGGTCGGGCTACAACAGCTGACCAGCACCAATTGTCCAGCACTCCCTAGTGAGATGAACCCAGTACCTTAGTTGAAAATGCAGAAAGCACCTGTCTTCTGTGTCGCTTGTGCTGGGAGCTGGAGACTGGAGCTGTTCCTATTCGGCCATCTTGCTCCGCCCCCTGATGCAGTGGGTTTTTAACCGCAAGGAGCCAAAGAACAAAGTTTGGGCCAAATACAGGTCTCCCAGATTTAGAGCAGGCAGTTCAGGAGTTAGGAGGTTAGCCATGGTTCCCTAAAATCTTCCAGAAATGAAGCGAATCAACTGAGCCTACCTTATATCACAATCATACCCTCAAGGTCACCAAATAGGATAAAAGAAGAAAAACTCATCCAAAGAATAGCAACTTCAAATATTGAAGGAACATCAGCCCACAAAGATGAGAATGAACCAGTGCAAGGGCTGTGACAACTCAAAAATCAGAGTGCCTTCTTTCCTCAAATGACCACACTACTTCTCCAGCAAGGGTTCTAAACAAGGCTGAAGTGGCTGAAGTGAGAGAAATAAATTTCAGAATATGAATAGGAACAAAGGTCATTGAGATGCAGAATATGTTGAAACCCAATCTAAGGAAGCTAAAAATCACAATAAAATGGTACAAGAGCTTACAGACAAAATAGCCAGAATAGAAAAGAATGTAACCCACCTGACAGAGCTAAAAAGCACACTACAAAAATTTTATAATGCAATCACAAGTATTAATAGCAGAATAGACCAAACTGAGGAGAGAATCTCAGAGCTCGAAGACTGGCTTTCTGATATAAGATAGTCAGACAAGAATAGAGAAAAAAAGAATGAAAAGGAACAAATAAAAGCTCTGAGAAATATAGAATTATGTAATAAGACCAATACTATGACTCATTGGTGTCTCTGAATTAGATGGGGAAAATGGAAGAAACATGGAAAACGTATTTCAGAATATCATCCATGAGAACTTTCCCAATGTAGCTACAGAGGCCAACATTCAAATTAAAGAAATGTAGAGAACCCCAGTAACATACTTCACATGAAGATCATCCTCCAGACATATAATCATCAGATTTTCCAAGGTCAAAATGAAAAAAAAAAAAATGTTAAAGTCAGCTCTAGAGAAAGGTCAGGTCACTGATAAAGAGAAGCCTATCAGACTACCAGTGGACTTCTCACCTGAAATCCTACAAGCCACAAGAGACTAGGGACCAATATTCAACATTTTGAAACAAAAGAAATTTCATCCAAGAAATTGGCCATATCTGACCAAACTAAGCTTCACAAGCGAAGGAAAAATAAGAGCCTTTTCAAACAATCAAGTACTGAGGCAATTAGTTACCACCAGACCTGCCTTACAACAGTTCCTAAAGAAAGCACTAAATATGGAAAGGAAAGACTGTTACCAGCCACTGCAAAAGCACAGTTAGATACACAGATCAGTGACCCTATAAAGCAACCACAAAAAAAAAAAAAAAAAATCTGGATAATAACCAATGAACATCATGAGGACAGGATGAAATCAACATATATCTGTACTAACTTTGAATGTAAACAAGCTAAATTCCCCAATTAAATGGCACAGAGTGGCTACCTGGATAAAGAACCAAGACCCAATAGTATGCTGTCTTCAATAGACCAGTCTCACATGGAATGACACACATAGGCTAAAAACAAAGGTATGGAGAAAAATCTACAAAGCAAATGAAAAGCAGAAAAAAAGCAGGGGTTGCAGTCCTAATTTCAGAAAATGACAGGCTTTAAACCAACTAAGATCCAAAAATGACAACGAAGGGCATTACATGATGGTAAAGGGTTAATTCAACAAGAAGAGCTAACTATCTTAAATATATATGCACTCAACACAGGGTCACCCCGATTTAGAAAGCATATTCAGGACTTGGACTCAGCACTGTATCAAATGGGTCTGATAGACATCCACAGAACTCTTCACCCCAAAACAACAGAATGTAGATACATTATTCTCATCACCACATGGTGCATACTCTAAAATAGACCTTGTAATTGGACATAAAACACTCTTCAGCAAATGAAAAGAGCTGAAATCATAACAACCACTCTCTTGGAACACAGCACAATATAATTAGAAGTCAAGACTAAGAAAATAGCTCAAAATCATAAAACTGCATGGAAATTGAATAAACTGCCCCTGAAAGACTTTTGAGTAAATAACAAAAGGCAGAAATCAACAAGTTCTTTGAAACTAATGAGAGCACAGATACAACATAGCGGAACCTCTGGGACAATGCTAAGGTAGTACTCAGAGGAAAATTTATAGCACTAAATGCCCACATCCAAAAATTAGAAAGATCTCAATTTAACAACCTAACATCACAACTAAAGGAACTAGAGGACAAAGAGCAAAGCAAACCAACCCCAAAGCTAACAGAAGACAAGAAATAATAAAAATCAGAGCTGAATTGAAGGAGACTGAGACACAAAACAATTCAAAATATCCAGGAATCCAAGAGTTTGTTTTTTAGAAAAGTTAATCAACTAAGTACATGACTAGCTAGACTAATAAAGAAGAAAAGGGAGACTTTCCAAATGAATACAATTAGGAACAACAGAGGAGATATTACCACTTACTCTGCAGAAATACAAATAACCATCAGAGCATATTATAGAAACCTCTATGGAAACAAACTAGGAAATCTAAAAAAAAAAAAAATGGATAAATTCCTGTACACATACACCCTCCCAAAACTGAAACTGGGAGAAAATGAATCCCTCAACAGACCAATAACGAGTTCTGAAGTTGGTTCAGTAATAAAAGGCCTACAAACAAAATTTTTTTTTAAAAAAAAGCCCCATACCAGACTGATTCAGGGTCAAGATCTGCCCAGATGCATAAAGAAGAGCCAGTACCATTCCTACCAAGACTATTCAAAATAATTGAGGAGGAGGGACTCTTTCCTAACTCATTCTATGAGGACAGCATCATCCTGATACCAAAATCTGGCAAGGATACAACAACAACAACAACAAAAACTTCAGCCAATATCCTTGATGAACATTGATGCAAAAATCCCCAACAAAATGGTGGCAACATGAATCTAGCAGGACATCAAAAAGCTTATCAAACTCCATCAGGGAGGCTTTATCCCTGGAATAAACAGTTGGTTGTATACACATGAATCAATAAGTGTGATTCATCACCTAAACAGAGCTAAAGTCAAAAGCCACATGATTATCTCAAAAGATGCAGAAGAGGATTTTGATAAAATTTTACACCACTTCATTTTAAATACTCATTATAAAGCATTTATTGAAAGAACATACATGAAAATAATGAGCCATCTATAATAAACCTACAGCCAACATCATACTTAATGGAAAAAAGCTGTAAGCATTCCTCTTGAAAACCAGCACAAGACAAGGATGCCCTCTCTCATCAAAGGATGTCCTCTCTCATCACTCCTATTCAGCATAGTTTTGGAGGTTCTGGCCAGAGCCATAAGGCAAGAGAAAGAAATTAAGGGCATCCAAACAGGAAGAAAGAAAATCAAATGATCCCTGTTTGGAGATGATGTGGTTCTACATCTACAAAATCCCAATCCCATAGTCTTAGCCCAAAAGCTTTTTAAGCTGATGAACAAATTCAGTGAAGTCTCAGGATAGAAAATCAATGTAAAAAATAAACAGAATTTTTATACACCAATGACGATCAAGCCAAGAGCCACATCAGGAACCCAATTTCATTCACAATTGCCACAAAAAGAATAAAATATCTAGAAATACTGCTAACCAGGGAGTTGAAAGACTTCTACAATGAGAACTGCAAAACACTGCTCAAAGAAATCAGAGATGATGCAAACAAATAGGAAAATATTCCATGCTCATATTTAGGAAGAATTGATATTGTTAAAACAGCCACACTGTCCAAAGCAATTTATAGATCCAATGCTATTCCTATCAAACTGCAATGACATTCTTCATAGAACTAGAAAAAGCTAGGCTACAGTAACCAAAACAGAATGGTACTGCCACAAAAACAGACACATAGATGAATGGAACAGAATGGAGATCCCAGAAATAAGGCTGCACACCTAAGTCATATAATCTTCAGCAAAACTGATAAAAATGAGCTATGGAAAAGGACTCACTATTCACCAAATGGTGCTTCAGTAACTGGCTATCCATATGCAGAAGATCGAAACTGGACCCATTTCTTACACCATATACAAAAATCAACTCAAGATTAATTAAAAACTTTAATGTAAAACCAAAACTATAAAAATTCTCAAAGACAGCCTCAGCAATACCATTCAGGACAAAAGAATGAGAAAAGATTTCATGATGAAGGCACGAAAAGTGAATGCAATGAAAGGAAAAACTGAAAACTGAGATATAAACTAAAGAGCTTCTGCACAGCAAAAGAAACTATCAACAGAGTAAACACACAACCTACAGAATGGGAGAAAATTTTTGCAAACTACGCATCTGACAAAGGTCTAATATCCAGAATCTGTCAGAAACATAGATTTACAAGGAAAAAACAACCTCATTAAAAGCGGACAAAGGACATGAACAGACACTTTTTAAAAGAAGACATACATGAGGTCAACAAGCATATGAGGAAAAGCTCAACATCACTCATCATTAGAGAAATGCAAATCAAAACCACAATGAGATACCATCTCACACCAGTCAAAATGGCTATTATTAAAAAGGCTAAAAATAACAGATGCTGGTGAGATTGCAGAGAAAAAGGAACAGGTATACTGTTGGTGATAGAGTAAATTAGTTCAACCATTTTGGAAAGTGGTGTGGCATTTCCATGAAGATCTAAAAACAGTAATACCATTCAACTTAGCAATCTCATTACTGGGTATATATCCAAAGGAATGTGAGTCATTGTATCATAAAGACACATGCATGCATATGTACATTGCAGCACTATTCACAATAACAAAGACATGGACTCAACCTAAGAGCCTTATCAGTGGTAGACTGAATCAAGCAAATGTGGTACATATACACCATGGAATGCTATGCAGCCATAAAAAAGAATGAGATCATGTCATTTGCAGAAACATGTATGGAGTTGGGGTCCATTATATTTAGCAAACTTACACAGAAATAGAAAACCAAATATAGCTTGTTCTCACTTATAATTTGAGCTAAATAATAACATACGGACACATAGAGGGAAACAACAGACACTAAGGCCTACTGGAGGGTGGAGGGTGGGAGGAGGGAGAGGATCAGGAAAAATAATTAATGGGTACTAGGCTTAATACATTGATGACAAAATAATCTGTACAACACACCCCCATGACATGAGTTTAGGTACATAACAAATCTGCACATGTACCCTGACCTTAAAATAAAACTTAAATAAATAAAGTTTAAGCAATAAAAAGAAAGACCCCACCAAAAATCTCTTAGAACTGATAAATGACTCTGTAAAATTTCATGATACAAAATTAGTGTACAAAAATTGGTAACATTTCTTTATATCAACAGTGCTCAAGCTGAGAGACAAATCAAGAATGCCTTTCTATTTACAATAGTCACACAAAAATATACCTAGGAATAAATCTAATCAAAGAAGTGAATGATCTCTCCATGAAGAACTACAAAATACTGCTGAAAGAAATTACTGATGACAAAAGCAAATGGAAAAACATTCCCTGTTCATGGACTGGAAAAAAATCAATATTGTTAAAATGGTCATACAACCGAAAGCAATATACAGACTCAAAACTATTCCTATCAAATTTTTAATGTCATTTTTCACAGAGTAGAAAAAAAATGTTTTAAAATTCATATGGAACCAAAGAAGCACCCAAATGGCCAAAGCAATGCTAAGCAAAAAGAACAAACCCAGAAGCACCTTGTTACCTGACTTCAAACTTTACTATAAGGCTACAGTAACCAAAGCAGAATGGCACTAGTAAAAAATATATATATATATACATAGAATAATGGAACAGAATACATAAACCAGCAATAAAACCACATTCCGGCCGGGCGCGGTGACTCAAGCCTGTAATCCCAGCACTTTGGGAGGCCGAGATGGGCGGATCACGAGGTCAGGAGATCGAGACCATCCTGGCTAATCCGGTGAAACCCCGTCTCTACTAAAAATACAAAAAACTAGCCGGGCGAGGTGGCGGGCGCCTGTAGTCCCAGCTACTCGGGAGGCTGAGGCAGGAGAATGGCGTAAACCCGGGAGGCGGAGCTTGCAGTGAGCCGAGATCCGGCCACTGCACTCCAGCCTGGGCAACAGAGCAAGACTCCGTCTCAAAAATAAATAAATAAATAAATAAAACCACATTCCTACAACCATGTAATCTTTGACAAACTCAATAAAAGCAAGCAATGGGAGAAGGAATCCTTTTCAATAAATTGTGCTGAAATACCTGGCTAGCAGTATGCAGAAGAATAAAACTGCACCCCTATCTTTCACTATATACAAAAAGCAACTCAAGATGATAATGTAGACTTCAAATTATAAAAATCCTAGAAGAAAACCCCAAAATTATCATTTTTTACATTCTGTACAAAAAATGTATGACCAAGTCCTCAAAAGCAACTGTAACGAAACCAAAAATTGACAGGTGGGTACTAATTAAACTAAAGAGCTTTTAGACAGCAAAAGAAACTATCAACAGAGTAAACAGACAACCTACAAAATGGCAGAAAATTTTTGCAAAGTATGTATTCAATAAAGGACTAGTCTGGGCACGGTGACTCATGCCTGTAATTCCAGCACTTTGGGAGGCCGAGGCCAGTGGATCACGAGGTCAGGAATTGGAGACCAGCCTGGCCAACGTAGTGAAACCCTGTCTCCACTAAAAATACAAAAATTAGCCGAGCATGGTGGCACAAGCCTGTAGTCCCAGTTACTTGGGAGTCTGAAGCAGGAGAATTGCTTGAACCCAGGAGGCAGGGTTTGTGGTGACCCAAGATCATGCCACTGCACTCTAGCCTGGGCAATAGAGCAAGACTCCGTTCCAAAAAAAAGTAAATAAATAAATAAATAATAAATAAAATAAAGGACTAATGTCTAGAATCTATATGGTATTTAAACAACAGACAAAAAAAAGCAAGTAACCACATTAAAAAGTGAATAAAGGACATGAACAGACACTTCTCAAAATAAGATATATATGAGGCCAAACAAGTATATGAATAAATACTCAACATCACTGATCACCAGAGAAATGTAAATCAAAACTATAATGAGATACCATCTCACCCCTGTTCAAATAGCTATTATGAAAATGGCAAAAAGTAACAAATGCATTCTGTGGTTAAAAACAATTCCATGTTTTTGTGACCTTCCTGGATCTAGTTTCCTTTTTGCTTCCAATGGTATCCAATGGAGTTGGAGGCTATTTAATCTGAAACACTTAGTATTTAATTTGAAATCCCGAGCTTAAGTTTGTGAAGCTTTGTCTCCATTTCCCCTCCCTGATTTTAGTAAAGGTTGAATATCCCTTATCCAAAATGCTTCAGACCAGAAGTGTTTGAGAGTTCAGAATCTTTCAGATTTTGGATTATTTGCATTATACAGTGTTTCTTTTCTTTCAAAAGAACTTCCTTTCATAATAATTCGAGCCAGCCTTTTAACCTTTTGTCAGTAATGTGTGTTGTTAAATCCTAATCTAATGGAAACGGTTACTCTGTTTATAGCTCTCTTAATATTATTCTTTGTTTTACTTGCTGCTTATCACTACAACAAAGAATATGTGGAAATAAGTACTGTGTACCACAGCAAATATACTTGTGTGTCATCAGTATTAGTCTAAAATAGTAACTGTTTTCTTTGGCGAGCATAGGAGTTGAAGCAGAATTCATGTGCTGATATTCCCTTCTTGATATTTACAAGCATAAAAGACTTTTGGGAAGAATTTATGGTAAATATGCAATAAAGTATGTATCTTTGAGTGTTAATAAGTTATTTCTTACTAAAAAATGTAGGAATATTTATTACAGATGAAATAACTAATAAAGTTTAGAGTTTCTCAACTATGTCTCTATGTTGTCCTAAAGTAGAACGCTAGTCAATAAAAAGTTGTTTAAGTATCTTAAAAGCATTTTTTAATCACAATTACTTCTAGATTTAAATATAAGGCAAGTCCTTTTTTATTTTATAAACCATTTTGGCTTTAAATGTTTTCATTTTGTAAAATAATAAGTCTCTTTCTCAAATATTGTCTTCTTAACCACTCATATCTGCTATTTATGCTTCTGTGTGCTGGTTAGTTTCAAAACAAAAGCCCAGATCCTATGTGGTTAAACAAGGCTTTGTAATTCTCAGGCAGCTAAAATATGTACTGATTTCATACTTGACATTTTATTAGTTAGAGCTATAGTCATTTGAAGATGGTTTGAATTTAAGATTTTTATTGCTCTTTTCTGATAGGTTTTGCCAGTGAAAATTAAATCCAGGGGCACTTTCTGTAGATTTAGGTGATTACTCTGTTCTTTTCTAGCCTGTGTTACTTCTTAGTAAATTAGGTTCAAGATTATTTATAAATTCTTGCAGACCGTTGGGAGTTACCTGGTTCCATACTACTATCTCTAGGTTGCTTGTCCCTTCATAAATTATTTTGCCCAGTAATTTGGGTGACTGTTATATGGTTTTGGAAATAATCCAGTTATTAAGATTTGGGGCAAATAAATAGCTCTTAACCAAAAATTGGAACCCAATTCATGTTAATCCCTATGCATACATTAATTGCAACACCATGGATCAAACAATCTATGGAACTGGCTAGAGTCTACCTTCAAATTGATGCAAATTGGGCTGGGCACAGTAGCTCACACCTGAAATCCCAGCACTTTGGGAGGTGGAGGTGGGTTGTCACCTGAGGTCAGGAGTTTGAGACCAGTTTGGCCAATATGGCAAAAGCCTATCCCTACTAAAAATACATAAAATTAACCAGGCGTCATGGTGGGCACCTGTAATCCCAGCCACTTGGGAGGCTGAGCCAGGAGAACTGCTTGAACCTGGGAGGTGGAAGTTGCAGTGCGCTGAGATCGTGCCATTGCACTCCAGCCTGGGTGACAGAGCGAGACTCTGCCTCAAAAAAAAAAAAAAAAAAATTAGTGCAAATTGGTACAGGAGTTTGAAGTTTGGATTGGGGAATTTTCCAAAAAGACCTAAACATCACTATCCCTATTTGAAAGAGGAAAAAAATTGAATAACACATGAAAGAAAAAATTGATAAGTTGGACTTCATCAAAACTGAGAACTGCTCATCTTCCTAAAATACTGCCAAGTGAATGAAAAGACAAACCACACAGTGGGGGAAAATATTTACAAATTACATTCCTAATAAAGGACTCATATATGAAATATATAAATAATGATTGAAGATAATAAGGAAAGTGATAGGAGGCTGGCAAGATGGCTGAATAGGAACAGCTCTGGTCTGCAGCTCCCAGCAAGATAGACGCAGAAGGCGGATGATTTCTGCATTTCCAACTGAGGTATCCGGTTCATGTCATTGGGACTGGTTGGACGGTGGGTGCAGCCCACAGAGGGCGAGCTGAAGCAGTGTGGGGTGTCACCTCACCCAGAAAGCACAAGGGGTTGGGGAATTTCTCCCTTACCCAAGGGAAGCCATGAGGGACTGAGCCTAAGGAACTCTAGTACAGATGTTGCGCTTATCCCATGGTTTTCACAACCTGCAAACCAGGAGATTCCCTCTAGTGCCTACTCCACCAGGGCCATGGGTTTCAAGAACAAAACTGGGCGGCCATATGGGCAGACACCGAACTAGCTGCAGGAGTTCTCTTTTTCCATACCCTAGTGGTGCCTAGAACACCAGTGAGACACAACCATTCACTGCCCTGAAAAGGGGTGCTGAAATCAGCGAGCCAAGTGGTCTGGCTCGGCGGGTCCCACCCCCATGGAGCCCAGCAAACTAAGATCCACTGGCTTGGAATTCTGTCTGCTAGCACAGCAGCAGTCTGAGATTGACCTGGGACGCTTGAGCTTGGTGTCGGGAGGGGAGTCCTCCATTTGAGGACTGCTTGAGTAGGCAGTTTTATGCTCACAGTGTAAGCAAAGTCACTGGGAAGTTTGAACTGGCTAGAGCCCACTGCAGCTCAGCAAGGCTACTGTTGCCAGACTGCCATATTTTCCTTCTCTGGCCAGAGCATCTCTGAAGAAAAGGCAGCACCTCCAGTCAGGGACTTATAGATAAAAACCCCATCTCCCTGGGACAGGGCACCTGGGGAATGGGGGCGGCTATGGGTGCAACTTCAGCAGACCTAAACGTCCCTGCCTAATGGCTCTGAAGAGAGCAACGGACCTTCCAGCATGATGTTTGAGCTCTGCTAAGGGTCAGACTGCCTCCTCAAGTGGGTCCCTAACACCTGTGTATTCTGACTAGGAGACACCTCCCACTAGGGGCTGATGGACACATCATACAGGAGAGATCTGGCTGGCATCTGGCAAGTGCCCCTCTGGGCCGAAGTTTCCAGAGAAAAGATCAGGCAGCAACCTTTGCTGTTCTGTAGCCTCTGCTAGTGATACCCAGGTAAACAGAGTCTGGAGTGGACCTCAAGGAAATTCCAGCAGACCTGCAGCAGAGGGGCCTGACTTTTAGAAGGAAAACTAACAAACAGAAAGAAAGAGCACATCCACTCAGAGACCCCATTCGAAGGTCACCAATGTCAGAGACCAAAGGTAGATAAAACCACAAAGATGGGGAGAAACCAGTGCAAAAAGGCTGAAATTCCAAAAACCAGAACACCTCTTTTCCTCTAAAGGATCACAGCTCCTCACCAGCAAGGGAACAAAACTGGACGGAGAATGAGTTCGATGAATTGACAGAATTAGGCTTCAGAAGGTGGGTAATAACAAACTCCTCTGAGCTAAAGAAGCCTGTTCTAACCCAATTCAAGGAAGCCAGGAAACCAGAAAAAAGGTTAGACAAATTGCTAAGTAGAATAAGTGGTGTAGAGAACAAAATAAATGATGATGCAGCTGAAAAACACAACACAAGAACTTCGTGAAGTATACACAAGTTTCAATAACAGAATTGAGCAAGTGGAAGAAAGGATATCAGTGATTGAAGATCAACTTAATGAAATAAAGAAAGAAGACAAGATTAGAAAAAAATAATAAAAAGGAATGAATAAAGCCTCCTAGAAATATGGGATTATGTGAAAAGACCAAATCTACATTTGATTGGTGTACCTGAAAGTGATGAGAAGAATGGAACCAGTTGGAAAACACTCTTCAGGATATTATCCAAGAGAACTTCCCTAAGCTAGCAAGGGAGGCCAACATTCAAGTTCAGGAAATACAGAGAACAGCACAAAGATACTCCTCGAAAAGAGCAACCCCAAAACACATGATTGTCAGATTCACCAAGGGTAAAATGAAGGAAAAAATGTTAAGCAAAGCCAGAGAAAGGTCGGGTTATCCACAAAGGGGAGTCCATCAGTCTAACAGCAGATCTCTCTGCAGAAACCCTAGAAGCCAGAAGGGAGTGGGGGCCAATATTCAACATTCTCAAAGAAAATAATTTTCAACCCAGAATTTTACATCCAACCAAACTAAGCTTCATAATTTAAGGAGAAATAAAATCTTTTACAGACAAGCAAATGCTGAGAGATTTTGTCACCACCAGGCCTGCCTTACATGATATCCTAAAGGTGGCACTAAACATGGAAAGGAACAGCCAGTACCAGCCACTCCAGAAACATACCAAATTGTGAAAAACATTGACACTATGAAGAGACTGCATCAACTAAAGGGCAAAACAACCAGCTAGCATCATAATGACAGAATAAATTCACATATAACAATATTACCCTTAAATGTAAATGGGATAAATGCCCCAATTATAAGACACAGACTGCCAAATGGGATAAAGAGTCAAGACCCATCAGTGTGCCATATTCAGGAGACACATTGGCATGCAAAGACACACATAGGCTCAAAATAAAGGGATGGAGGAATATTTACCAAGCAAAAAAGCAGGAGTTGAGATCCTAATCTCTGATAAAACAGACTTTAAACAAACAAAGATCAAAAGAGAAAAAGAAGAGCATTATATAATGGTAAAGGGATCAATGCAGCAAGAAAAGCTAACTACCCTAAATATATATGCACCCAATACAGAAGCAACCAGATTCATAAAGCTAGTTCTTAGAGACCTACAAAGAGACTTAGACTACCACACCATAATAGTGGGAGACTTTAACACCCCACTGTCAATATTAGACAGATCAACAAGACAGAAAATTGACAAGGATATTCAAGACTTGAACTCAGCTCTGGACAAAGCAGACCTAATAAACACCTGCAGAGCTCCACCCCAAATCAACAGAATACACAATATTTTGAGTACCACATCACACTTATTCTAAAATTGACCACATAATTAGAAGTAAAATGCTCCTCAGCAAATGCAAAAGAATGGAAATCATAACAAACAATCTGTCAGACCACAGTGCAAACAAACTAGAGCTCAGGATCAAGAAACTCACTCAAAACCGCACAACTGCATGGAAACTGAACAACCTGCTCCTAAATGACTCCTGGGTACATAACAAAATGAAGGCACACATAAAGATGTTCTTTGAAACCAATGAGAACGAAGACATAATGTACCAGAATCTCTCAGACACATTTAAAGCACTGTGTGGAGGGAAATTTATAGCGCCAAATGCCCACCAGAGAAAGCAGGGAAGATGTAAAATTGATATGCTAACATCAAAATTAAAAGAACTAAAGAAGCAACAGCGAACAAATTCAAAATCTGGTAGAAAACAAGAAATAACTAAGACCAGAGCAGATATGAAGGAGATAGACACATGAAAAACCCTTAAAAAAATCAATGAATCCAGGAGCTGTTTTTTTTTTTTTTTTGTAAAGATCAACAAAATAGATAGCCAGACTAATAAAAAAGAAAAGAGAGAAGAATCAAATAGACCAAATAAAAAAAATAGGGTATATCACCACTGATCCACAGAAATACAAACTACCGTGAGAGAATACTATAAACACCTCTATGCAAATAAACTAGAAAATCTAGAAGAAATGGATAAATTCCTGGACACACACCCTCCCAAGTCTAAACCAAGAAGAAGTTGAATTCCTGAATAAACCAATAACAAGTTCTGAAATTGAGGCATGAATTCATAGCCTACCAACCAAGAAAAAGTCCCAGAACAGATGGATTCACAACCAAATTCTACCAGAGTGACAAAGAGGAGCTGGTACAATTCCTTCTGAAACTATTCCAAACAATAGGAAAAGAGGAAATCCTCCCTAACTCATTTTATGAAGCCAGCATCATCCTGATACCAAAACCTGGCAGAGACACAACAAAAAAAGAAAATGTCAGGCCAATATCCTTGATGAACATCAAGGTGAAAATTCTCAATACAATACTGGCAAACCGAATCCAGCAGCAAATCACAAAGCTTATTCGCCACTCTCAAGTTAGCTTCATACCTGGGATGCAAGGCTGGTTCAATATACGCAAATCAATAAACATAACCCATCATATAAACAGAAGCAATCACAAAAACCACATGATTATCTCAATAGATGCAGAAAAGGTCTTCGACAAAATTCAACACCCCCTCATGGTAAAAACTCTCAATAAAGTGGGTATTAATGGAATGTATCTCAAAATAATAAGAACTGTTTATGACAAACCCACAGCCATCATGCTGAATGGGCAAAAACTGGAAGCATTCTCTCTGAAAATTGGCAAAAGATAAGGATACCCTCTCTCACAGCTCCTATTCAACATAGTATTGGCAGGTTTTGCCAGGGCAATCAGGCAAGAGAAACAAAAAAATGGTATTGAAATAGGAAGAGAGGAAGTCAAATTATCTCTGTTTGCAGATGACATAATTTTATATTGAGAAAACCCCATCATCTCAGCCCCAAATCTCCTTAAGCTGATAAGCAACTTCAGCAAAGTCTCAGGATACAAAATCAATATGCAAAAATTACAAGCATTCTTATACAAATAACAGACAGAGAGCAAAATCATGAGTGAACTCCCATTCACAATTGCTACTAAGGATATAAAATATGCAGGAATGCAACTTACAAGGGATGTGAAGGACCTCTTAAAGGAGAACTATAAACTACTGCTCAAGGAAATAAGAGGGAACACAAACAAATGGAAGAACATTCCATGCTCATGGATAGAAAGAATCAATATTGTGAAAATGACCATACTGCCCAAAGTAATTTATAGATTCAGTGCTATCTCCATCAAGCTACCACTGACTTTCTTCACAGAATTGGAAAAAAAAAAAAAAAAACTACTTTAAACTTCATATGGAACCAAAAAAGAGCCCGCATAAATAAGACAATCCTGGTCAAGAAGAAAAAAGCTGGAGGCATCATGCTACTGGACTTCAAACTCTACTACAAAGCTACTGTGACCAAACAGCATGGTACTGGTACCAAAAGAGATATATAGATCAATGGAACAGAACAGAGTCCTCAGAAATAGCACCGCACATCTACAACAATCTGATCTTTGGCAAACCTGACAAGAACAAGCAATGGGGAAAGGATTCCCTATTTAATAAATGGTGCTGGGAAAACTGGCTAGCCATATGCAGAAAACTGAATCCGGACCCCTTCCTTACACCTTATACAAAGACCAACTGGAGATTGAACAAAGACTTAAAAGACCTAAAACTGTAAAAATCCTAGAAGAAAACCTAGGCAATACCATTCAGGACACAGGCATGGGCACAGACTTCATGTCTAAAACACAAAAAGCAATGGCAACGAAAGCCAAAATTTACAAATGGGATCTAATTAAACTAAAGAGCTTCTGCACAGCAAAAGAAACTATCATCAGAGTGAACAGGCAACCTACAGAATGGGAGAAAAAATGTACAATCTATCCATCTGACAAAGGGCTAATATCCAGAATCTACAAAGAACTTAAATTTACAAGACAAAACAAACAATCTCATCAAAAAGTGGGTGAAGGATATAAACAGATACTTCTCAAAAGAAGACATTTATGCAGCCAATAGACATATGAAAAAATGCTCATCATCACTGGTCATCAGAGAAATGCAAATCAAAACCACAATACCATCTCACACTAGTTGGAATGGCAATCATTAAAAAGTCAGGAAAGAACAGATGCTGGAGAGGATGTGGAGAAATAGGAACACTTTTATACTGTTGGTGGGAATTTAAATTAGATCGACCATTGTAGAAGACAGTGTGCTGATTCTTCAAGAATCTAGAACCAGAAATACCATTTGACCCAGCAATCTCATTACTGGGTGTATACACAAATGATTATAAATTATTCTACTATAAAGACCCATGCACGAGTATGTTTATTGTGGCACTCTTCACAATAGCAAAGACTTGGAACCAACCCAAATGTCCATCAATAATAGACTGGATAAAGAAAATGTGGCACATATACACCATGGAATACTATGCAGCCATAAAAAATGATGAGTTCATGTTTTTGCAGGGACATGGATAATGCTGGAAACCATCATTCTCGACAAACTATCGCAAGATCAGAAAACCAAACACCGCATGTTCTCACTCATAAGTGGGAGCTGAAAAATGAGAACACATGGACATAGGGGAACATCACACACCAGGGTCTGTCCTGGGGGTGGGAGGCTAGGGGAGGGATAACATTAGGAGAAATACCTAATGTAGGTGATGTGTTGATGGGTGCAGCAAACCACCATGGCATGTGTATACCTATGTAACAAAACTGCACATTCTGCAAATGTATCCCGGAACTTAAGGTATAATTTAAAAAAAAAAAGAAAGAAAGAGAAAGAAAATAAGGGAAGTGATAGCCCACAGGTATAGGTTTCTTTTTGGGGGTGATAAAATATTTTTGGAATTAAATAGTGATAATAGTTGTACAATTCTCTATATACTAAAACTCACTAAGCTTTATACATACATATGTTTTTACTGTGCTTCACTTCATTATGTTTCCCAGATGCTGCCTTTTTTTACAAATTGGAGGTTTGTAACAATCCTGTGTAGAGCAAGTCTATTGGCACCATTTTTCCAACAATGTATGCTCACTTCATGTCTCTGTGTCACATTTTAGTTATCCTCATAGTATTTGAAACATTTTCATTATCATTATATCTGTTATGGTGATCTGCGATAAGAGATCGTTGTTTTTGTTTTTGTTTTCTGGGATGGGGTCTCACTCTGTCACACAGGCTGGAATGCAGTGACACGATCATGGCTCACTGCAGCCTTGACCTCTTAGGCTCAAGTGATCCTCCCAACTCAGCCTGCCAAGTTGTGGGACTACAAGGTGTGCGCCACCATGCCCAGCTAATATGTGTGTGTGTGTGTGTGTGTACGCGCGCGCGCGTGTGTGTGTGTGTATGCGATTTCGCCATGTTGCCCAGGCTGGCCTCCAACTCTTGAGATCAAGCTATCTGCCCCCTTGGCCTCCTTCTTAGTGCTCAGATTACAGGCATGAGCCACTGTGTGTGGGAGATAAGTGATCTTTGATATTACCATTGCTATTGTTTGGGGATGTCATGGACTGCACCCATATGCAACAGGGTACTTAATAAATGTATGTGTTCTGAAACACACAACAAAAACAAAAACAAAGATCACTTGCTCCACTAACCAACTGTTTGCTCATATCTCCCCCTTTTTTGGGGCATCCCTATTCTCTGAGACAAAACAATATTGAAATTAGGTCAATTAATAATCCTACAATTAGTGTTCAAGTGAAAGGAAGTGTCTCATGTCTCTCACCTTAAAACACTAGAAATCATTAAACTTAGTGAAGAAGACATGTTGACAACCAAGATAGCAAGGTTCTTGCACCAAACAGTCAGCCAAGTTGTGAATGCAAAGGAAAAGATGTGAATATAATTAAAACTGCTAGTTTTTCTTCATACCCCAGTGGTGCCTGGAATGCCAGTGAGACAGAACTGTTCACTCCCATGGAAAGGAGGCTGAAGCCAGGGAATCAAGTGGTCTAGCTCAGCGGATCCCATCACCACAGAGCCCAGCAAGCTAAGATCCACTGGCTTGAAAGTCTCGCTGCGAGCACAGCAGTCTGAAGTTGACCTCGGACACTCAAGCTTGGTGTGGGAGGGGTGTCCACCATTACTGAGGCTTGAGTAGGCGGTTTTCCTCTCACAGTGTAAACAAAGTCACCAGGAAGTTCAAACTGGGAAGAGCCCACCACAGCTTGGCAAAGCCGCTGTAGCCAGACTTCTTCTCTAGATTCCTCCTCTCTGGGCAGGAAATCTCAGGAAGAAAGGCAGCAGCCCCAGTCAGGGGCTTATAGATAAAACTCCCATCTCCCCGGAACAGAGCACCTAGAGGAAGGGGCAGTTGTGGGCCCAGCTTCAACAAACTTAAACGTTCCTACCTGTAGACTTTGAAGAGAGAGCACCAAATCTCCCATCACAGCGCTCGAGTTCTGCTAAGGGACAGGCTGTCTCCTCAAGTGGATCCATGACCCCTGTGCCTCCTGATGGGGAGATGCCTCCCAGCAGGGGCCGACAGACATCTCATACAGGAGAGCTCCAGCTGGCATCTGGCAGGTGCCCCTCTAGTACAAAGCTTCCAAAGGAATAAACAAGCAGCAATCTTTGCTGTTCTGCAACATCCGCTGGTGATACCCAGCAAACAGGATCTAGAGTGGACCTCCAGCAAACTCCAGCAAACTCCAGCAAACCTGCAGCAGAGGGGCCTGACTTTTAGAAGGAAAACTAACAAACAGAAAGTAATAGCACCAACATCAACAAAAAGGACATCCACACAGAAACACCACACGAAGGTCACCAACATCAAAGACCAAAGGTAGATAAATCCATGAAAATGAGGAAAAAACAGCCCAAAAAGTCTGAAAATTCCAAAAAGCAAAATGCCTCTTCTCTCCAAAAGGATCACGACTCCTCACCAGCAAGGGAACAAAACTATGGAGAATGAGTTTGATGAATTGACAGAATTAGGCTTGAGAAGATGGGTAATAACAAACTCCTCTGAGCTAAAGAAGCCTGTTCTAATCCAATTCAAGGAAGCTAAGAACCTTTACAACAGGTTATAGGTTTTGCTACCTAGAATAACTAGTTTAGAGAAGAAAATAAATGACCTGATGGAGCTGAAAAACACAGCACAAAAATTTCATGAAGCATGCATGTGCATCAATAGCCAAATTGATAAAATGGAAGAAAGGATATCAGAGATTGAAGACTAACTTAATGAAATAAATCATGAAGACAAGATTAGAGAAAAAGAATGAAAAGGAATGGAAAAAGCCTCCAAGAAATATGGGGCTATGTGAAACAACCAAACCTACATTTGATTGTTGTACCAGAAAGTGATGGGGAGAATGGAACCAAGTTGGAAAACACTCTTCAGGATATTATTCAGGAGAACTTCCCCAACCTAGCAAGACAAGCCAACATTCAAATTCAGGAACTACAGAGAACACCACAAGGATAATCCTCGAGAAGAGCAACCCGAAGACACATGATCATCAGATTCACCAAGGTTGAAATGAAGAAAAAAATGTTAAGGGCAGCCAGAGACAAAAGTTGGGTTACCTACAAAGGGAAGCCCATCAGACTAACAGTAGATCTCTCTGCAGAAACCCTACAAGCCAGAAGAGAGTGGGGGCAATATTCAACATTCTTTTTTAAAAAAAATTTAAATGAGAAATTTCATTGTATTGAATAAAAGCATGATTATACAAACACGAAAATATATTCAAATATTTTAATACATTAATTTTTTTGTAACTTCATATGCTTCATATAAAAGCATTGAGTTCAAAGCCGTATTATACTTGCTAATAATTACCAAAAACCTGATTTTGCTGTACTTTTTTCATCAGGAATTCTGGGACACTTCCCAACTAAACAGACTAAGTTTCTAGAAAAATAAAAAATTGACAAGTCTTCCAAATAAGAGCAATTTGCGGGTGGGAAATACCAGTTCTCTAGGAATGCACAACTAAACCATAGGGTACATTTAAGTCACAAAGTTTTTAAAAATTTGAACAATTCTTGTCCAGGTGTGGTGGCACATGCCTGTAATTCTAGCACTTTGGGAGGCTGAGGTCAGGAGCTCAAGACCAGCCTGGCCAACATGGTGAAACCCTGTCTCTACTAAAAATACAAAAAGTTGCCAGGTGTAGTGGCAGGTGCCTGTAATCCCAGCTACTTGGGAGGCTGAGGCAGGAGAATCACTTGAACCCAAGAGGCAGAAGTTGCAGTGAGCTAAGATAGCACCATTGCACTCCAGCCTGGGAGACAGAGCAAGACTCTGTCTCAAAAATAAATAAATAAATAAATAAAATAAAATAAAATTCTTACAGTTCCCTTTCAAAAAGCACACTAACTGTGTTTTAAATACATATCTTAAATATCTAAAACAAATTTTTTCTCCATAGCTCCCCCAATTCCCAAAAATCCTGGTGAAATGGATAGCAAGTGTGTAATGAGAGAAGGTGCTGTGGACACTGGCTATATGTGAGATATTCAGATTGCCACACTTCCTATGAGTAAAGCCATTAGGGTAGAAACATGGACTGCAGCCTATATAATTTGCACTTTAGAAGGTGGTCTTATAGGCATAAAATTGTCATATAATGTTTAAAGACCTTTTCCAGGCCCAACAATATTAATCATGCTCATTATAGAACAGTTGGGAAATGCAGAAAAGAAAATAATAACACTATCATCTTAACACAGAGATACCTACTGGCAACATTTTGGTGTTTATTTCCTGTCTTTTTCCTAAGCACACAAAAATACAAATATATACATTAAAAAATGCAGTTATATTGTTGACAGAATTTAATATTTTGCTTTCTTCACTGAATACAATGGTCTTGTGTTGCTCTCCCTTCCCTTTATATATTCTTCATCAGAATTTGTATTAATTCCCAAAAAAATCTTTTATTGACTGAATATACCATAATGTAAAATGATTGAAATGGTATTTTTGATTTTATAATTTTTAAAGTTATATTTTGTATATTCATATTTGTTATTTTGCATAAAATTTTAAAAGCTATAAAATGAACGTATTATCACATTTTTGACAACTGATGCTTCTCAGCATGCAGTTCAACTGGTTCAAGGCCTCTTTATACTTCCCTAAATCCTCAAAGGCTGGAAAGGGACAGCAGGTTAGACACTGCACAGGGATATTACACCCCAGCATTGAAGGTCACATTCCAGGAGGTCCAGTCGAAAGTTGCAGATACCATGTTAACTCACACATGGATAACTGAAAGTCTGTTTGTAAAGTTCACATGTTAAACTCCTACAAGCTGTAAAACAGTTGATAGGTTTGTGATCCAATGTATTCCTTTCATGGTGTATAAAATGGATGTTGTTACCTGAACCTAAAATGAGAGTTCCACCTTGCTGAGCTGGATCTCCTTGAAAATCAAAGAGAGGGCCAGTCACTGCCCACCACAAGCTCCAAAGGCTTCCTGAGAGTTTAGGTGGGGGCTCTGTCCTGAGGAGGCCATTTCTTCACCTCTTTTGATTCCCAGTCTTTTATAAATTTCCCGCTCAGGATGAAATAGATTTCATGAGAATATCCAGGAAGTTAGCAAAAAGGCTCAATAGGATGGTAGGATGACTGTTCAATCACTATAAGGGTGACATTTGCTTCTTGTAAGAAACTCTTCAGGATTTTTCAGAGATCATCTATATATTCCTTGCAAATGTAAAACAGGAAATGTTGCACAAACAGTACCATGGCGCGGCGCTCCTGGAGGAGAGCTCCGAACGGCACCCACTACCTGTGGGAGTCCAGCACTGGTAGCACGGCTATGGCAGCCACCAGGGACTGCCCATGCTCAGGGCCACTCAGGGCCTGGACAGGGGCAACACCACCGCTGAACTTCAACATTCTTAAAGAAAATAATTTTCCACTCAGAATTTCATACCCAGCCAAACTAGTTTCATAAGCAAAGGAGAAATAAAATCCTTTACAGAAAAGCAAATGCTGAGAGATTTTGTCATGACCAGTCCTGCCTTACAAGAGCTCCTAAAGGAAGCACTAAATATGGAAAGGAAAAATCGGTACCAACCACAGCAAAAACACACCAAATTATAAAGGCCATAAACACTATGAAGAAACTGCATCAACTAATGTGCAAAATAACCGGCTAGCATCATAATGACAGGATCAAATTAACGCATAATAATATTAACCTTAAACATAAATGGGCTAAATGCCCCAATTAAAAGATATAGACTGGCAAATTGGATAAAAATCAAGACCCATTGGTGTGCAGTATTCAGGAGACCCATCTTACGTGCAAAGACACACATAGGCTCAAAATAAAGGGATGGATGAATATTAACCAAGCAAATGGAAAGAAAAAAATAGTAGTGGTTGCAATCCTAGTCTCTGATAAAGCAAACATTAAACCAACAAAGATCAAAAAAGACGAAGAGAGGCATTACATAATGATAAAGGGATCAGTGCAGCAAGAAGAGCTAACTATCCTAAATATATATGCACCCAATGCAAGAGTACCCAGATTCATGAAGCAAGTTATTAAGATCTACAAAAAGACTTAGAATCCCACACAATAATAGTGGGGGACTTTAACACCCCACTGTCAATATGAGACAGATCAATGAGACAGAAACTCAACAATGATGTTCAGGACTTGAATGTGGCTCTGGACCAAGTGGACCTAATAGACATCTATAGAGCTCTACACCCAAAATCAGCAGAATATACATTCTTCTCAGCACCACATCACACTTTTTCTATAACTGACCACATAATTGGAAGTAAAACACTCCTCAGCAAATGCAAAAGAACGGAAATCATAAAAAACAGTCTCTCAGACCACAGTGCAATCAAATTAGAACTCAGGATTAAGAAGCTCATTCAAAACTGCACAACTACATGGAAACTGAACATCCTGCTCCTGAATGACTACTGGGTAAATAACAAAATTAAGGCAGAAATAAAGATGTTCTTTGAAACCAATGAGAACAAAGAGACAACATATGAGAATCTTTGGGACACATTTAAAGCAATGTGTAGAGGGAAATTTATAGCACTAAATGCCTACAAGAGAAAGCAGGAAAGATCTAAAATCGACACCCTAACATCACAATTAAAAGAACTAGAGAAGCAAGAGCAAACAAATTCAAAAGCTAGCAGAAGGCAAGCTTTTCAACAGATTTTCAGTATAGACAAAACAGCCCTGTACAGAAAGAAGCTGCCACCTAGGACTTATATAGCTAGACAGGAGAAGTCATTTCCTGGCTTTAAAACTTCAAAGGACAGGCTGACTTGTTTGTTAGGGGATAATGCAGATGATGACTTTAATTTGAAGTCAATGCTCATTTTCCATTTTGAAAATTCTAGTGCCCTTAAGAATTATGCTAAATCTACTCTGCTTATTCTCTATAAATGGAAAAACCAAGTCCATATAACAGCATATCTGTTTACAGCACTACAGCGTGGTTTATTGAATATTTTAGGCCTACTGTTAAGACCACCTCAGGAAACAAAAAAATCCTTTCAAAATATTACTTCTCATTGAAAATGCATCTAGTCACGCAAGAGCTCTGATGGAGATGTATAAGAAGATTGATGTTGTTTTCTTTCCTGCTAATATAGCATTCATCCTGCAGCCTAAAGATCAAAGAGTAATATTGATTTTCAAGTCCTGTTATTTAAGAAATACATTTTGTAAGACTATGGTTGCCAGAGATAATGATTCCTCTGATGAATCTGGGAAAAAGTAAATTAAAAACCTTCTAGAAGTGATTCATCATTCTCACTGCCATTAAGAATACTTGCACTTCATGGGAGGAAGTCAAAATATCAACATTAACGGGAGTTTGGAATAAGTTGATTCCAACCCCAAGGATGACTTTGAGGGATTCAAGACTTCACTGGAAAAAATAACTGCAGATTTGGTGGAAATAGCAAGAAAACTAGAATTAGAAGTGGAGGCAGAAGATGTAACAGAATTGCTGCAGTCTCATGATAAAACTTTTTAATAAATGAGGAATTGCTTTTTATGTGTGAGCAAAGAAAGCAGTTTCTTGGAATGGAATCTACTCCTGGTGGAGATGCTGTGAACATTGTTGAAATGACAAGAAACGATTTATAATATTACATAAACATATTTGATAAAGCAGTGGTGGGGTTCGAGAGCATAGACTTTAATTTTAAAAGAAGTACTGCAGTGGGTAAAATGTTATCAACAAGAATCACATGATGTAGAGAAATGGTATAAAAGAAAGGGTCAATGAATTTGGCAAACTTTACTGTTTTCTATATTTAAGAAATTGCCACAGCTACCTCATTCTTTATCTGCCACCACCCTGATCATTCAGCAGCCATAAACATCAAGGCGAGACCCTCCATCAGTAAAAAGATTACAACTCACTGAAGGTTCAGATGATTGTTAGCATTTTCAGGCAAGCACTAAAATATTTTCAATAAAAGAATGTGCATTATTTAGACATAATGCTATTGCACACTTAATAGACTACAATATAGTGTAAACATAACTTGTATATGAAATAGAAAACTAAAAAATCACGTGACTCACTTTATTGTGATATTTACTTTGTTACCATATTTGCTTTCTTTTAGTGGTCGGGAACTGAATTTGCAGTATTTCCAAGGTATTCTTGTACTTTAACTGGATGAATTGTATGTCCATGAATTAAACCTCAATAAACCTGTTTTGTGAAAATTTGACAATAAGAAAATTTTAAAACCACAAAATATTTGAATAGGCACTTCACCATAAATAGAGATAGCAATAGCAAATAAATGCAGGAAAAGAAGCTCAGTATCATTAGCTATTAGGGGAATGCAAATTAAAACCACAATGAGGGGCGGAGCAAGATGGCCGAATAGGAACAGCTGCAGTCTCCAACTCCCAGCGCGAAGGACACAGAAGACCGGTGATTTCTGCATTTTGAA